>NW_017731972.1:859916-866322 GCF_001890085.2 Hipposideros armiger | reverse complement strand
TTATGTGTGTTACAGGGAGGAGGGGCCCGTTAATTATTCCTGTGAGAAAGTTTTCCCAGAAAAGGAAATACTTAGGAATTTTAAAGGATGAATTGGGCTTTACAAGGGGGTTCGAGGGGAGAAATCCCACCCCAAACCCATCTCTTGTTTCTTGTGATGCTGTGTTTTTTTCGTGATGCTTTGCCTTTACTTGACAAGAATGGAGGTTGCTCTCTATCCTCTGGTTCCCATGGCAACACTACTATGGCTGCCATATGCAATTTCTTCTAGGTGCATTGACTTGTGTCTGAACTTCACATATGCGATCTGATTATATTATTACACTAATTCTCTGAAGTAAGTAGAATAGTCTTAATTTTGTAAACAAGAAAAGTATATTCAAGAAATGTAAGTTCATGGTTATCACAACAACAATTGATGAGGGAGAAATGCAGTCCTGTTCATTCTGATACCAAAACACATGGCACACTCATTACTAGTGTTCCGTTTATGCCTCTGTGTTTACAATTATCCTGTTGAACTGTAATCCCGTGCCTCCTTATGAGGTCACCTGTTCTGCTCGTTTATACTGTACCCCAAGTGTAGAGCAGAATGAGCACATAAATTAATGCATAACGCCATTAAAACATCCTTTGGGACTTACCTAGTCCTTCCAGATACATAGATCTTTTGTTTTCTGTTCTTTGCCTTCTGAACTAAATTATTTTCCTTTTGTGGGCAGTGCTTCTATCTTAACCTTTGTAACCCCCACAGCTATGCCCAAGCAGAAGCTGTGAGAGCCATGACGTAGTGTAGACCTGGGATGTCCCCTCTGCCAGGGGACTGGCATAGTCCAGATTAGAACTGCTCCTGCAGCCTGGGCCCTGGAATAGAGACACAACAGGCAGAGCAGCAGCTGAACTCAGCCAATGTATAACATGTGCAGAAAAGAACCTTTGTGGTTTAAGTCCCTGAGATTTGAGGGTTACTTACTCTGACATTATAAAACAAAATCTCATTAGCACAATGGTCATTCCATTCTGTAGGTTATTTAATTCCTTGTAAAAAAGTATTGTAGCAGTTGCTTTTACCTCGGGAATAAACTGTCATTGGATTTATGACACGTACCCTTTCCTTTCTTGGAACAGCTGATGAAGTGGATTAAATGAGATAATATAGAGAAGGCAGTGTCCTGGACCCAAAGCAGAGAATGTACAAATGCTGGTGTTCCTGCCCATGTGTGCTGTTTATTAATTTAAAATGACAGCCATGTGTATTTAACGTTTTAGCTCATCCCAAAGAATGATGCTTTCCAAAAGTCTTTTCCCTTGAAAATAATTTTTAAAAAGCAGAGCTGTTTATGCTGCTGGGACTTTCCCTCCCTGTGGACTTGAGAGCATGTCTTGTGGCTCTTGGAACCATCAAGCGTCACAGAAAGGGCAGCCGGCCTTCACCCTGACATGGTACTTGTTCTGTAAATTTGGCCTGAGAAAGACAAGCTCCTCTGCAGTAAGCAGTCCTGTGCTGGGGTCTATTGAGTGCTGGGGTCAGGAACAGTAAAGACACGTAACTCAGAGACTGGCAGCGCATCGGGAACTGGCAAAGGAGCAAGACAAGCGCGCTGGCTCCCAGAGGGTCAGGATTGAGACGTGCTGCTCTGCGCTGGGGCGTGGAACAGGCTCCAGGGCAAGGAGGAGCCTGACTCCTGTCACCCACAGGCTCAGTCTGGGCCTTAGAGCAAAGCAGAAATGGAAGAAAGGGCACCCAGGACGCTCGATGGACGGGATGTGGCTGGACTACAGAAGGGAAGGGGAAAAAACCAAGCGTTTATTGAGCACCTCCCACAAAATTCTAGGACTTAACCCTTGTTTCCTGATATAATCTCTAAGTCAGACTCCTGAAGCAGGCCCCATCACGCCCTATCTAGAGGTAGGGAAACTGAGGCACATAACTCCCTCAGTGTCTCAGAGCTGGTAAGTGCCAGAGCTCTGGGCCCCAGCTCACCCTCTGCCTCCTAGCCGGCAGTCTTGGCAAGCCACGTATTGTTTCTGACACTTGGCCTGTTAATCCAAATCGCATAAATAGCCCTTGTCACCTTCCCTGGTAGTTATAAGGCTCAAGTGGGAGGTGGGACAGTACGACATGGTGGCTGTAGAGTTGCACACGCTGCTCCTTCGTGCCCACGTGCGCACTGTTCCCCCTGCTCCCCTCTTTCTGCCCTCACCTGCGCAGCCCCACGCCCCGCCGCCCCCGACCTTTCCAAGCCTGGCCTTCTCCAGCCGGGAAAGACACGCACTGCGTCTTCCTCCCGCTGCTCCACAGAGTTGCTGCGCTGCCTTTCCCCCTGTGCTCATAGGTTACATCCTTGTCTTGGTATCTGTCACTTTTCTCTCCATCCTCACCCCTGAGGCTCAGTTTCCTAGGCCATGGGCTTTTCCTTCACGGATTAATTTGTAAATTGTTCATTTCACAAACACTCAGTGAGAGCCTGCTGTGTGCCATGTGGATGCCTAGTGTTGGGGACACTCTGACAAATAAGAGTGAAGTGTTTCTGTCCTCACTGGGCTTACAGACAGGAGTCTGGGCAATTCTAACAAGAGGACTGCACAGGTAGGGAACGGAGGACTCTGAGGGTCAGAGTGGGGCACCGCACCTAGATTTGCGTGGTTGGGAAAAGCATCTGGGGGAAGTGACACCCAACTAATATCTCAGAGAGGAGGTGAGGACAGTCAAGTGAAGGGGAAGGGAGCAAAAGTTACTTCCCAGCCCCCAGCACACAGAACTAAAATTAGAACTAAAGGGAAGGACCCCTTTGAAAGCCGTTTGGCACCCTAGGTAGTCCATTCTTGGTAGTTACCACAGACTGGGTTAAAACGTATCAGTATTTGTATTCCAGTAGCGTATGCTTTTGTGTATTTTGAGTGAGACTTCAGCCTATCTTTTAAAAAGAATCCTGTGTATGTCCTGATTTATCATCTGCCATTGCCTGTTTATCTTATCTCACTTTCTAAAATCTCTTTTCAAGCTGGAAAGTACAGCTGATTGTGGAAGGTGTGTTTACACCTTGGAGACAGAGAAAGGAAAGTGAGGCACACAGAGTTGAATCAGATAGTTGGGGGTTTATTGTGTTCTCTGAGCCACTTTTAATAAACTTTCCTGATACTCAGTAAAAGGATGTGGTCTCCATCAAAAGCTCTTTTCGGTAACCAAATCAACAAGAGGAGAAAAATACACCTACACATCCCCAGGTGCAGCCTGCCGCGGGGCACCCTGAGAGGGTGCAGGGCTGTCTGCTGCCCCTGGTCTGCAGGGGGCTCTCTGGACCAGCAGCCCGACTGTCTCCTCATGCAGTCGGTCGTGGAGCAGACAGAGCCTCTTTCAGCTGTAAGCTCAGGAAACCCCAGGATTGCACTGCTCTCTGCTCTCACACCTTAGAACTGATGCTTTCTTCCCAAACGAGAACTTTCCTACCCTCACCTCCACCCCAGAGGACTGGCCAATGGACTCAGGATACTGACAGCCTTGACGTCATCTGCCAAATGCACCCCCTTCTGGCTTAGCCAGCCACGCATCAGAGTGGTGTGGCGGGGAGGTAACAGAGAAAGCTGGTTTGGGGAGTCGTCCACCAGCTATGGGTGCTGGAGCAGAAGCATAGAACCCTTGCCCCAAGATGGGCAAGGCCCCCATGATCTTGAGCCATTCCCAGCATTCTCTTTTTCAGGTTAAGAGAAGACACATCTTTCTGCCTATCGAGTCTTAAGAAATAAAAATTGGATGAGATGGAGAGTGTGTGGCTGATATCCGATTTGGGGAAACTCTGAATAGTTTCTCTTTAGAAAACTTCCATCTGTAGCACATTTTCTTATTTGTCTCTGAATTCTCCAAACATATCCTGACACCCATTTTATTTTGTACCTGTTATGTTCAAGGCACTCTGGTGGGCTTCATAGTGTGTTGCGTTGTTGCTTGTGTCTTGTGTTTCTAGATTTCTGTCTCCTTACCATATAGGAGTTATGGTAATGTTTACTTTTAAATTTACTTTGAGGGTTAAATGACAATAGGTCAAATTAAGACATTTAGAACTTTGGATATGGATTAAAAGTCCACTAGGAAGGGGACACATCTGTCTTGTTTGCCTGTGCACCTCACTCCTAGCTCAGTACCATGCACATAAAATAGTTAATAAATACCTACTCTCTATCCGTAGTAGTAGTGACAGAAGAAGATGTTATAATACTCATCCAGTGTAGCCTCCGCCCTAACCTGTGTATGGACACACTTTGGTTGCTTTACATATATTACCTGTTCTAAACCTCACAGGCACTCTGAGAATTAGGTCTCACTATATGCGGTCTGACAATTAAGTTTGCGAACTCATCCTAGAACAAGTGCTACATACCTCATTGCTGAATATCACTACAGTCACCTTCAAAGTACTCCCCTTGGGAAGCTGTGCACCAATGCCAGCACCTAATCCATTCTTCAAAGCAATTTTGGAACTCTTTTTTGGAAAGGCCATCAGAGCTGTCATTGTATTACACTTGATGCCCTGAATGTCATCAAAATGTCTTCCTTTCAATATTTCCTTTATCTTTGGGTAAAGAAAGAAGTCATTGGGGGCCAGATCAGGTGAGTAGGGAGAGTATTCCAGTACAGTTATTTGTTTACTGGCTAAAAAGTCCCTCACAGACAGTATTGTGTGAGCTGATGCATTAGCGTGATGAAAGAGCCATGAATTGTTGGCAAAAAGTTCAGGTCATTTTCGTCTAACTTTTTCATGCAGTGGTTTCAGCACATCCAAATAATAAACTTGAGGGCCAGCCGAGTGGCGCGATGGTTAAGAACTGGCTTGGGACGCCAGAGGGCCCTGGTTCGGATCCCACATATGAGGGCCAGTGACACTGCCCTCCACAACTAAGATGCTGAACAACAACTCAACCTGGAGCTGGGCTGCCGTGAGTCGCTGGCGAAGGCGTAGGCTGCAGCCCCTGTGGCAGTGGGTTGCCATGGGCTACTGTGTGTAGCCAGCAGCCAGCGTGAGCGGCCAGCAGCCACCGTGAGCGGCCGTCCAGAAGCCAGCGACTGATCTGCCTCGCCCAGGAAGAGCGCAATGATGGTGCCAACTTGGGCCAGTGAAGCAACACCCTCCACAACTAGACTGAAGAACAAAACGACAGCGACTTGTCTGTTCCCCTTCCTCCAATTCCCCAGTGCTGTTCCCATCCCCCAATTCCCCAATAAAGATTTTTTTAAAAACAAACAAAAACCAAATAATAAACTTGATTAACTGTTTGTCCATCTGGTACAAACTCATAATGAATAATCCCTCTGATTTAAAAAAAAGCTAGCAACATTGTTGCAACAAGTTCACGAACTTAATTGTCAGACCTCGTATGAAATGGTGCATCTCTAGGATTAGCACCTTTTGAACAGTCATTAAAACATGATCCATATCCCATAGAACCATTGCTGTGTTCAGCGTTTTATAATCACTTCTGAGATGCCCAGCATGGAGGGCATCAATAGGGACCCTGTTTAGAAGGCTGTCACAGAGTGGCGGGAAGAGCAGACGGGTGAGTAGGCAGATAACAAGTGTTTGTACAACAAGGGTGGCACTGAGATGGAAGGACCCAACTGACCTTGTGTCTTCAGGAGGGCCCTGTCATTGAATCGGTGTTCAGGTGACAGAGAAATAGAGGGGCAGAGATATCAGCCTAAGGCACAGAGGGGCCAGAGAGTCTGCGATGCCAGTGACCAGCTCCACGACACTGAGCAGCTGATAGATGTTGACAATCGACAGGACTTGGGGTCCAGAAAGGGGATTTGAGCTGGATCACGCAGGATCTTGAACGTCACGCTCAAACACAGCTTTGAATCCTGCAGACACTTACAGTTGCCTCCGAGGGGATAATGTGTGTCCTGGAGGAAGCTTAGCCTCCAGGTCAAGTCGTAGGGACACGCGAGCACAGGTCGGTGAGCTGCCACCGTGCCGCCGGCAGCAGAGGCTCTGAACTAGAGAGCTTTTCATAGTTAGCTCTTTCAGCTGCCAAAGTAAAACCTCATTGTCCATTCCTTAAAAATATTATTGATCTTATCCTGTTTTAAGAACTATTATAAACATTTTCAGGTTTACTGTGCACCATGAGGAATTTTCAAATGTTTTTGTAGATTTGAAAACTATTTATAAATAATAGCACAGGGCTTGTGTATTCTCTTCATGTATATGTATTTCTATTTTGCTAAAGCAGCATGTTGTAGAGATTTTTGCTACTAATTCTTACAGTGCTTTTGTTGATTTTAACTGTTGAATACTGTGATCAAATATTTTTTATCACAATTTCTTTCTTCCTTTATGTGTGTGTCTCTCTCTCTTTCTCTTTCCCCTTCCTTCCTTCCTTCCTTCCTTCCTTCCTTCCTTCCTTCCTTC
>NW_017731972.1:837923-859806 GCF_001890085.2 Hipposideros armiger | reverse complement strand
TTCCTTCCTTCCTTCCTTCCTTCCTTCCTTCCTTCCTTCCTTCCTTCCTTCCTTCCTTCCTTTTTTCCTTTCTTCCTTCATCATTTTTTATATTTTTAAATTTATTCATCTGTTGGGGGACATTGATTTTGGGGAAAGGAGTAGTCAAGAAAAAAATGCAAGTACACAGAACTTAATGTCAAAATCACAGAATCAGAGGACAACAGCTGCACACAGTAGTGTGCACAAAGCCCAGGTATTAGCTGGCTGTGCTGCCAGCTTCCAGGGTCGTCTGTCCGAGCCTGTGACCTGCTGCTTAAATTTCTCCCTATAAATGTGTTCTAAGTGGTTTCCTTGCATGCCCACAGACATCAGGAAAACATGCTAGTTCAGTGCCGCCCTGGAAGGATTTTGTGGTCTGTCTATTAGACAAGGCTCTGAATTCTGTGGGGTATTAGCTTCCATGCCAGGATTTCCAGGCTCTTGGTGAGCATTTGTGACTTAATTCCCGTGGCTCTATCTCAGTTCATTTGACAGTTATTTCTATCTAGACTACCTTTTAGGATTATCCTCAGGCAAGTGTTCACTGCTGCACGGGATGGCTAAGTGAGGGCGGAAAGTGTTTATTGTATGTGTACTGAATCCACCCTTTTCAACTTTCCTGTGAACTCTGATCTGGTTCATTTCAGGCGACTTCAGGGGACCCTCACCTACATTGTTAGTACTTTACTTTTAAGTGACAAGACATCTTTGTTTAATGGGGTGGAGCTTCTGATCAACAGAGGGGAAAGCTTCCTTCTTTGGGGACCGCTGAGCTTCAGACACATGTAGCAGGCATTCACCCCTCTCCCTGCGGCGCCTAAGGGAGCAGGAAGACGGTTATTCCTCTCTGCAGAGGGGAGAAGTGGGGAGTTAGGAGACGAAATCATTTGTCCAATGTCACACAGATAGAGTCATGGAAAATAAGTGCCGTTTCCTCTGAGTCTAAAAGCATATTTTAACTTAATCAAATCCATAGTTTAGTTAAATCTAAATAAGTTTCTTCTCACTGAAGAGCTTCTCGCGTGTTCTGAGATCCGCAGCCGTCCAGGTACCAGCAGGGCGGATGTGCAAGGACTCTGCGCCACTGAACACGCTTATCTAATGATCTAAACAGTTTTCTTATTGACCTTGACAGACATTGTCCAGGCAACAAAGCATTTTACTTTAAAAAATTACAATTGAGAAACTGACCGGTGGGTTGACATAACTTGCAGGTCGCATCATTAGAACAATTACCTTGCGACAGCCCAAATGTATTACAGACATAAAAGCCGGCGGCTTGGCACCCTTCTTGTCACAGTCTCCCCTCCCCCCCCCCTCCCCCCGCAGCCATCCAGCTCCAGGTCTGAGCCACTCCACATCTGAGCAGTGGGTCCCAGGGAAAAGTGTGCTCGCAGTGAGTCACCTCTGAAAGGCAGTGTGATGGTTAGCAAACCAGGTGTCTTGACTTATATGAGGCTCCCGGGCAGATAGCCACCCACAGATTCTCAATTAGGGAAATCTGTAATTGACACCGACAGTGAGGAGAAGGGCCTGGTGTGCTGTTAAAATATTTGGGCTAGTGTTTGTTTCACTGAGATATCAGTTCATCGTTCTCAAAAATGCATCTGAAATCCAGTTATTTGCGAAAATGTGAAACCTTGTATAAGGGTGCCATCAGTAGAGTGAACTGATAAACTTGGGCTGGATTTATGTTGAAACACCTGCTTTATGGACAAAAGTCAGAGATTTGATGATGTGGTGTGGGTATCAGAAAGCATATTCCTCACTGGACTTGCAAAGACTTGGGAAGCGAACTGAAGGTGAAACAGTCCAATAACAACGAGGAAAGATTCTTCCAGCAGCTTCAGCCATTCTAGTGTTTCTGGAGCCCCAGAAGGTTTCGGAGTTTGCAGCTGCAGATGACAATTCCTTTTCTTCCTTTCTTTCTTTTTTTTCTTCTCAAACTGAGTTTCAACAATGAGGCAAGTGATTGCAGTGTGGCACTAGACAAAAGCTGTTTTCAGAGGGTTGCCTGCTTGCAGAGGCCTGGGAAACCCAGGCTTCCAAGTCACAAACAATAGGTCTTTTAACCTAACACATTGCCCCTAACTGGGTGGTAAACACAGTTCCCAAAATTGTCATGGTCCAACCTATCAGGAAGCTACAATAGGAAATGCTTAGCACAGTTTTCTGCGCCCCAGTTACAAATCAGAGCCTTAGAGAAGAGCCCTTTCCACAGGCTGGTGGCAGCTTTCTCCAGTGTGGAATGGCGGCGTGATTCTCACTTGCCCGTGGGCTGTCAGGCACACACATCACCACCATGCACAGGAATATAGCACTGAATAATTGGGGGCCCTCTGGGGAGATGGGCCAGATCCATGTGAACTTGGGATATGCAGAGGCTCACTCTGATTATTGCTTTTCTACTCACCCACCCCTCCAGTTAAGTTGTAGTCGAAGGAAATAAATCATTGTTTTTCTTCTGCCCTGAATAGCCCCTGTGCTTTAATGCTATAAATACAGAGGGTGCCAAAACAATGTATCCACATTTTAAGAAAGGAAAAAGCTGTATTAAAATTGTAATACTCAACATATGCTGATAACAAAAGATGAATACAGGTCACGTGTGGCTTCTGCAATTACAAGAGTTGTTCAGAGTAGTTACCATCAGCATAATTTCAATACAGTTTTTTTCCTTTCTTAAAATGTGTACACATTATTTTTTTGGCACCTTTTGTATTTTAAAGGGATGGGAACGACCCTTGGTAGATAGACAGTGACACTGCATGACCATTCATTCATTCTTTTAATGGGTTGATAATGAAAAGTCATACATAGCCTTATGGTTGTAGCTTCTGCGCATACAGACGTAAGTACAGAAAGGCCCTTTCCTCCAATAGGGGCCTGCGATACTTCAGAGAAGGAATATATTTTAACACTCTTATACTGTCGTGAGTTCAGTGATTGAGAACCCTGAAGCTAACACACCTAATGCTAATTAGACACCAAGACTGAGTGATCGGTATGTTTCTCAGACAGCAAGAGAGGGGTGGGTAGTAGTTGAACCAAAAGAAGAGCAGGCGTTCACGGGGTAGGGGCAGAAGGCCATTCTAATCAGAAGGAATCGCATAGAGACACAAAGGCATGGAATAGTGGTAATAACTAGTGTTTATTTAGCACTAGCTGTAAACCAGGTGCCAGGTCAAGTGCTTTGATGTGCTATGCTAGTTACTCATTGTGACAACCTCATGACACAGGCACTGTTGTTCTCTCCATAGTATATATGATAAAACTGAGGTTTAAGAATTAAAGAACTTGTTCAAGTCAAAATAGGTAATCGGTAATGGAGGTAGGAGTCAAACACAGGTTTTTTCTTTTGTTTTGTTTTTGTTTTTATTCCAGAAACTGAGCTCCTAATGCCACGTTGCCAAGGCAAAGCCCAGGACCTGCAGCTGTGGAGTTGGGACCAAGAGGCTCCACACTGGGCGGTGGCCACTCGCCTGCTATATTCAGACAAATGGGCATTTTTGTAGCACTTTAAACGGGGGAGTGATTTGACCCTATGAATATTTTCAAACTATACCTTTTGTAGCTATTGTGTGGTAAGGATTGGAGGGGCCAGAGGCTGTGAAGAGGTGGAACTCTCAATCCCAGCGAGATGTAAGGGGGCTGAAAAGGGGCAACTGCATGGAGGTGGCATGTGGAGGATGGATTTGCAGGATACTCGAGAATTAAAGATCTACATGACGTGGGCAGAGGAGAGAGGCTGCAGAGAAATGCCTAGGCATCCAGGCTGAGAACCTTTGTGAGCTGTGTCACCCATAACCGTGATCCTGTAGAGAGCAGCTAACTCCTTCCATGGATGGTCTGCATCTGTCGCCATCAACAAACTGCTTCTGAGAGCTGATGTCGCCCACAGAGGCGAGCACGTACAGAACGACAGGGCTCACTTCCTGTGTTGCAGGAGCCACCAGAGAGGTTAGGAGAGAGTAAACCAACACAAACAACACTAGAACCAGACCTGGTTCACTTCTACCATAGGGTGGGAGAGAGGCACAGGCAGTAAGGACCACTGAAGATCAGACCAGAGATGACCTCCGTGGACTGAGTCTGTGCACCAGATGGTGCTGGAGGAGAGCTCTGAGCTTAGCAGGTGGGAGGACAGATAAGCGGGCTCAGAGACAGCCCTGCAGTCAGCATGTTCATGCACAATGACTGGAAGGGAACTTCCATGTGCAGATCATGTGCTAGATCCCACTCAGGCTGCAGAAACACTTGAAAGGGACCATTTAGGTGATTTATTGTTTTCTGTTTTCTGTGAGTGTGTACATGTTGAAATGGCTCCTCTAGACATTCGTGTGCATTGGAATCATGAGGGGTGGGTGCATGTTAAAATGTAATACCTGCATGGCATCCCAGGGGCTCTGAGTCGGGATGTATGGGATGGGGGCGCGAGTACCTGAGCCTTTAGCCATAGCAACCAAGTGGTTCTGGTGCAAGTGTCTCAAGATCACACTTTGAGAAAAACTGCTCTAGGACGCGTGAGGTACTGACAGTTTTATCAGCATATTGCCACCTAGGAAACTGTGTATTAGAAAGTGAAACTGTCAGCACCCTACTTTTTATTACAGTGGTGAATAAATGCCATAATATGAAATAAAGGTTTTATGAAATAAAAACAAAGGTCCCGATGGATAGTTAAATATCAGTCTTCAAATTCTTTGATCTTTTCTTTAGCAGCATTTAATGTGCAATTAAGATCATCCGGTCAATTTTTCATTTCAGATAATTTTTAGCTCTAGAAATTCTATTTAATTCTTTTACAAATCTTTAATTTCTTACATCATCATGTATGTTCATCTTCTCCTTTAAATCTCTGAGCATTTTTATACCAGCAGTTTTACACCTTGGGCCAGCTAATTCCGTAATTTTTGTTACTGGAATAATTTGTATTGGCTCCTATTTTTCATCTGGTTATGTGTCACATTTTCTTGCTCTCTGTAATCTAGTGATTTTTTATTGGAAGCTGAACATCGTGACATTATGTTATTGAATATTGGCTGTTATGCTTTGTTGTTCTCTATTTTTTTTTGGAAGATTTTATTGGGGAATTAGGGGAGGGGAACAGCATTGGGGAGTTGGGGAAGGGGAACAGACAAATTGCTGTCCTTTTCTTCTTCAGTCTAGTTGTGGAGGGCATCGCTCCACTGGCCCATGTTTGTATTATCATTGTGCTCTTCCCGGGTGAGGCAGTCGCTCGCCGGCCATTGGACGGCAGCACAGATGGCTCACGGCAGCTCACAGCAGCTGCCTGCTGCTCACGCTGGCTGCCAGCCACTCACGGTAGCCCATGGCAACCCACTGCAGCAAGGGCTGCAGCCTACGCCGTTGCCAGTGACTTATGGCAGCCCAGCTCCAAGTTGAGCTGTTGTTCACCATCTGAGCTGTAGAGGGCAGTGTCACTGGCCCTCATGTGGGATCTGAACCAGGGCCCTGCTGCTCAGAGCTGGCGCCCCAAGCCAACTTTTAACCAATGTGCCACTTGGCCGGCTCTGTTGTTTTTTTTTAAAGATTGTTTTACTTTGTTTTGGCAGGGTCTCAAGTTATTTGTGAATCATCATGATTGGTTTAAGCTTGATTTGAAGTTTCTTAAGGCAGGCCTGGAAAAACCTTTACTCAAGGACTGATTTCACTCTACCTACATGATGTGATTCTTCTGGAGTCTCTGCTGATGCTCAAAGTGTCCAGTAAGGTCTGTTACTCTGGCTGATTAGCCCTCCAACTATGTTTGAGCTCCGAAAATTCATCAGCTTATGGCTCCTGAGTTTTTCTCTGCCCAACCTTGTGACTTTCATGTTATGCATGCAAAACTTAGACTACAGCAACAGACTCAAGGGGACCACCCTCTATATCTTTGGAACTCTTGTCTGAATAGTTCCCTTCACTCTGTCCAATGCTTTTCATTCACGTAGGCCTCCACAACTACCATCTCTGCCTCCAGATCAACAGCTTGGGTTCTTTTTTCCTGCAACAAGAGCCATAAAATGCCTCTAGAGAGAAAAGCACGGTGATTATAGGACTCAGTTCACTTGTTTTCCTCATCCAGGAATCACAGCTATATTTTGTCCATTGGCCAATATCTAAAAGACTTATTCCATACATTTTGCCTATTTTTTCACTAGCTTTTGGTAGAAGGATAAAACCAAACACTAAGTGCTTCTCCATTGTTGAAAATGGGAATGGTCAAATTCTTTTTTTTTTGAAGGCTTTAAAAAAAATAGACAAGTAGAAGTTCGAGTTAACTTAAATATTAACCATATTTGGCACTTCCAATAAAAATAACTCAGCTGAGGTGACAGTAAAATAAATACAAACCTTTCCACGTGGCTAAGTTCACAGTGGTCCAACCAGGACAAATCATAACCTATTCTATGTGGCCTTCAAAGAAGTTTTGTTTGTTATTTATACAGGAATTATAATATACACTCTCATTTCACAAATGTTAAAATGTAATTTTTTCATTTTATAATCAAAGAAATAGTATTATTATAAAAGAGAGAAAGGAGATCATAAAAGTAAGAAATATACAGTTATATTCATAAACATAAAACAAATCCAAGGAAAACAGTAAATGCTATAGATAAATGAGTTTCAACACATCATATTTCCCCCCTTTCTTTCATATTTTTGTAGAACAAATGTATTATTTTAATAATAAATATGTCTTAACAAATTGTGCTGGAACTCCTAGATATTGGTATGAAAAAAGGAAACTTCACTCTTACCTTAAACCATATGCAAAAATTAATTTAAATTGGATAATGTATTCAAGGGTTGCATCGATCTCAGTTCTTTTGATATCAAATTCTGGGTAAGCTCTATTAAGTTTTTAAATCTTCATTTCAAAACAGATAGATTTGTTACAGTATGATTGGCTGAAAAACAGCTAAGAATCAAATGAAATCCAATATCTTGACCACTAGACTCAAGACTGTGTGGCCGAGTCACTCCTTTGTGCTAAAGCACAGTGTGTGTTTATTCAGAGAGCTACTGAGAGCTTCCTATGGGTGGGCACTGCTGTGAATCGCATAGATCACCTCTTTGAAACACAGGAAACACATTTATGTCTAGTTTATTACTTCAGTATCTGCCCACCTCAAGCGTCTCATAAGGAAGTCTGGGGACTGGTGTCAATTCCTAAAAATTCTTTATTACATTTTCCTTGAAAGATGTTAGAAGCTTCCATACTATATTATTAACATATATTAATATACAGACCATTCCTACATTCTTATTTGATATTATGAAGAGGGAATCCCATAAGTAATTGAGTGTGATCACACTTCTGACTTCACTCTGCTTGTTGTTTTAGTATCTCCTGATATGGCTCGCTCCTTATATTATCAACCCTCGAATTAATAAAGAGTAAAATAGAAAAGCAAACAAGGCCTTGCAGATCTTCTGTGATTAATGGGGAAAGAAATGCTGAAGCAGAGAACGAGAGGAGTGTGCATTTGTGCCAAAGAAACAGAAGCCGCACTGCCCCCAGCCATGCCTACCAGGCTCAGCCAACACGCAGCCCCCTGGAACACTGCATTCCATCCAAGCCTGCCTCCAGGCCTCACCTCAAGGTCGTGATGCCAACGCACGTCTGTCCTCCACCTATAACCCCAGGTGCCTGCTATCAAATCTCCTCCAGTGTAGGGACTCTCGAGGTGCATCACAGTTACATGCAGACAAAGGCCTGGCAAGGGGAGTTTTCTACCATGTAGAGGTTCTGGCCTCAAACTGGAGGCTTTACGACAGGCCATCTGTCTCAAGTTGTCAAGCCCTGGGGTCTTCAGGGATCAGAGAAATGGGCTGTTTCATCCTGAGTCTTATGCTAATGTGCCTTTCTGACACACTGTTTGTAAGACTAGAAAAAAATACAGTGTAAGATTAACAATGCAGAACCTCTGGTGATGGGCTTTGGTAAATTGTATTTTCCCAGTTGCTTTCTGTATCTTATCAAGTTTTTATGATGTATTATTTACAATTAGAAAAAAATTTAAATCTGTTTCAAGCTATGAATATGGCACTGTTTCTATTGTCTCTTTATAGTGATTTTATTATTTGTTATATGTACATGCATTTGTTACTTGATTCAAGCTTTTTTAAAAATCCATTTTGTCCATGATTGTATTTCAAAATATCAGAAAACAGTTATGTGTCTCTGAGGGATTTAATACCTTCCATATTATTTTCAAAATCTGTAATATTGTTGGAGACATTTTTCTATGTCTGTTTGGTTGCATTAAAAGATCTTCTAAGTAAATATGCCATAAAGGAGAAGTGTGTTTGCTCACCAATAGTCCATAATACTTATATATAATATATATAAGTATAAACAAAGAAATGATAAGAAGGGGCCATTTTCT
The DNA here is from genome assembly GCF_001890085.2 of Hipposideros armiger. Classification (NCBI taxonomy): domain Eukaryota; kingdom Metazoa; phylum Chordata; class Mammalia; order Chiroptera; family Hipposideridae; genus Hipposideros; species Hipposideros armiger. The sequence continues at coordinate 851,386 of NW_017731972.1, read as the reverse complement.
CCTGCTATGCACTGGAGTAGTGTATTATAGGGCAGTGAAAGAGACAAAAAAACGCATGATTTTAGACACTATAGACTCATGTTCTGTTATAATATTCAATTTAAAAATGACTTTGACAACCATTCTATGACCTGCCTTCTAAAATACAAAAAAAAAAATAATATGCTTTCTATGTTTAAGAAATGCATAATGAACTTCATAAGAAATATGATAGACAGCCCCCTAAAGCAGTTTATATAAAATGATATGTGACCCAAATGGATTGTGAGATTGATCACCTGTGTGTTTGTCCCTATTTTAGTGACCATGTTATGTGAACCTTTGGAGTTATTTTTTGCTTTTGTTGTATAAAGCCAAAACAAATTCAACTTTAGGCACTCTCTATCACCATGTTTGGTTTCTGGAATAAAATCTACCACTTCATGTGGCAGCAAACACTCAGTAGGAATTTCACAGGCTTTATAAACCCTATGACAAAACTTAGAATTGACTTCTTCCCTGTTCTGTGGCAACCCAAATTCTCCTAAACAGCTTTCCAAGAATGGAGAGAGCAAGACAGAGCACCTATGTCATGGAAACCTAGGGGCAGGGGAGAATAAAGAAAGAAAAAGAAAGAGGGTGGGGGAGGAAGGGAGGGAGGGAGGGAGAGAAAAAGAGGCTCTATGGGGTAACCAATGATAAGGGAGTTTAAGCATTGATGAATGCTTGAACAGTCTGTTCATTTATTGTTTTTTTTGTCGCCAGCCTGAAACTAAGGCAAACAATAAGAAATTAATCTCTGTAGTAGCCTAGGAATACAGATCTTTCTAAAAAGTTCTCTAATCTATTCAAACTTCTGTATAGTTTGATTTTTCCAAAACTGCCTGATCCCTCAAATCACTTCACTTATCAACTCTGCATGAGGTTGTAAACCTTGCCAGCACCAAAGACCATCCATCCCCGTCATTAAAGAACAGAGAAACCATCTTTCCATCATCTTAATGAGCCAAAGGACAGCAAGTTTCCTGACTGTCGGTGCAGACTGATGGGAAGAAGAAAAGAATGAGTCTTAGGTTTGATCCCCACATTGGACTAGTCTAATCTGGGGGTCTGTACTCCCTTGCCTTGGTCTCTTACCGCAGTGGCAAACCACCTACAGTCATCCCTTACTTCCCCATTGCAAACTCGCTGGTGTGGCTCACAGATAGCATATGGCATGCTATGTCTTGGCAGCAGCAGTCCTGTGCAGCTCAAGCCCTTCTGTCCTCTGAACTATGAGGTTGGCTGCTAAGCCTCAGTGGGTCTCACTTTTATTCATCGCTCCCTGTATGTTTGAATTCCTCTGGTTGGCCTGGGCTCATCCTTTACCTCATGTTTTCTAGGTCATTTTGTCACAGGTTTATCTCTTATAATTCAATGCCTCTTTTCTTCCAATCCTCTATTTTTTCCTGTATACATTCACTCTATAAGTACTGTGCTGTGTCTTCCATGATATCATTTTCTCTTTTCTTATCTGTTACTCGCTATTTTCTCTGTTTATCTTTTGTTATATATTTTCAGTTTTCGAGTTTTTACCATCTAGCAAATTGAAAGGCATGTATTGTTTTAAAAATACTATTTATCGGCTGAAGATTTGCAAATGTATGTCTCGAGCCCAGAATCTTTTTAACTCCAGAACTGTAACTTCTCCATTGATATACCCACTTGGACGGATCTCACGTACATTTCAAAATTAACGTGCATGGAGCTGAAACCTTGAACTCTCCCCTCTGGTCCTCTCCACCCGAAGAAACAGTGCTTCCATGCCTACATTCAAAGCATCATTAAGTTCTATTAGCACAACCTCCAAACCTCTCCAGTATCCACTCCTGCAAGCCCAGTCAAACCATCAACACCTTTTGCTGACAACAGCTTCCTAAAAGATCTTATTGAACCAACTTTTGTCCTATTCCAGCTTTCCACATAAAGCCAGATCAATTAAAAACTTTGCATTAGGAATTTTAATAACTTATTTTAAATAATTACTGCATTCAGCCCCCTCATGACTAAGCTGAGAGAGTATCTCCTTCCTGGTGTGAGAGGCAGAGGAGCACAACTGTGGGGGACACGCCTCAGCTACGTATTCACCCCCTTCTAGATAAAGAGCCCGCTTGGAGAGCTTGCGCCTCAGAAGCACCGTGTAGCACACCGCCTGATGAACCGGACTGCGTCCCCTTTACGCTGGTTCTACACGTTTTCAGAGCATAAACAGCCTGAGCGCATGTCCTGATTCCACTACACGTCCTGGAATGTGGGTCACACACGTAAGCTAAACTTCATGGCCAGGTGTGGTGTCAGCTCTGTCTGTCAGTTTGTTGTTGTGATTATCCTCATGGCCCTGTGGTTTTCTCCAGAGGGAAAGCTGCAATCATGGCTTCCAATTACCATTCATTCAGTGTTGACTGAGCACCTCCTGAGTAAGACAAACTGTGCCCTTGGTATCTATAGGAGGTTCAGAGATAAGTCAAGTTTAGTTATTGCCTCTGGGGAGTTTGTTATTCAGGTGGAGGAGATGGGACTCAGTAAGTGCCACGTGCAAGCTGATTGGGTGCTTGGAGGGGGCGTGGCCACTTCTAAGGTAGTTATGAATGGGATCTGGGAAACCTATGGCTTAATATTTATCACAGAGTTTCGTCTCACTAATGGCTTATTGCCATACATTCTTTATGTTTCTTTACAAATGTTTAGAAAATAGCTCAGCATGTGCCCTCTGTCCAAAAGTTTACTTGAGATAGATACTTCATCTTCTGGAAGTTTTATCTTCTAAGTAAGACCATGATAATAATGACTTGATGCAGGCTGGAATTACTCCTCGGTGAATGTCAGCCTCTGTACTGTATAAAAAAAACTCAAGGTCAAAGCATTTGAATTCAATCTTGCATGCCCAAGTAACGACAGGGAGAGGGAAATATTTAGAGACTATTTCCCTTAAAATATTAACGTTACCAAGGGTTTTTGCATCTTTCTTGCAAATTTATTTTTTAAATATTGTGCAAGTCTGGTTATTTACTACATACGAAGGCGTGGTGAAAACTGGGAAGAACCAAGTCCATTGTGTAAAGAGTTCACGATTCAATGGAATTATAATGCACAGAAACAATTTTTTAAAGCTAGTGGAACCCAAATTAAGTAGATAAGGAAGCAGTCCCCCCAGAATCATAATAGCAGACATTGTTGGTACTGTATTTTTGGGCATTGTTTTGCTAATATTTTCCTCTTATAAAATAAGGTTTATTTAATACTATTTCAGTGCTCACAGAGTTTACAAACTAGGAAAATGTGAATCTTTATATGCAGAGGAGAAAGACTTCATCGACATGTCTCACCATCTCCAGCACGTACCATTTGTAATAAATTGCCTGAATGCGTTGCTGAGAAATGTGGACGAGACAGATAGCAGTAAGGCTCAGGTTAGAGCAAGTTCAGTGTTAGGACAAAGCTCCCGGGTGGTGTCAGCTGCATTCCAGTAAAATATATTTAGAGGGGGCATATACTATCGAAAGACTTAAGAGGTGGTAAACAACCAGATGTGACCTCTCTGTACTTGAATTCCTTTTTCTGTATTTTAGAAGGTTGGGCCACTTACCGCATAAAATGCAAAGCCATTCCCAAAACTGTATGCTCAGGAAATGCCGATTCTGGGAAGTGCCAGCAGCTGTTATTCTCTTGTTGTTGCCTTGATGTACTTAAACACAGCCTTGGGGGATGGGGAACGTCTGGAGACTCTCCACAAGCTGCTGTTTAAAATTTCTATTCTGTTTCTTATAAAACACCCCCCCCNACCCCTGCCCACCACCACCACTGCCCGCATTTACCTGCACAAGCTTTAGGCTCCACAAACTACTGACCTGTTTTCACTGCAAAGCTAGACTTTTCACGTCATTAAATTTCATTCTTGATTTTAACTCAGCGCTGAGCCTTGAGTCCTTTTAGGTAGCTAAGTCCCTCCCTGCCTGTCCTTCCTTGAAAATCAGATGAATTTCATAATACTTCCAGTTCCGTCTAAACACCCCCCTTCCGCACCTTCCCCCCACCCCGCAGAGCAGCTCACGGGCTAGACCTGCCGTGTCCCTTCCAACTCGTTCCTCTTCTCCTTCTATGGCCCTGGATCTGGAGCAAACTGTGTCCTCAGAATTTCTGAATTTCCCCTATAGCAAAACTTGGTTGTATCTTTGGGCCGCAGTTAATTTCTGTCAGTATAGTTGATGAGTTCTGCAGCTTAGCTTCCTAAAGGACAGTACTAGTGACAGTTTAAACCACGGTCAGTGGGGGATCCTGAGAGTCATTTGTGAACATCTACCTTCCAGATCCGTGCATCTGCCCATTATTTCATGTGGGTTCTATTGATGTTTTTGGGTTTTTGTTGCTATATGAGGTGTCATCGCATTACATCATGACATAAAATCAGAGCTGGATGGGAATATCATCATCTCTAATGGAGGGAGCCAAAAAACATTCTCAGAAAGGCTTAGGGACAATCTTCTAAAGAAGAGTGCTCTTGGGAGCAGCAGGAAGGTCTGTAGACCCGTCTGGCAGATTCTGTGGGGCACCTTGCTAAGAACAACCGCACAGACCTGGATCAACTTAAAAAATGCAGTCACACAAGATTAACATAAGACCCCAGACTTCTCGAACAAAATAAACACGTGCAAACCTTCCAAACAGCCTTGGTCGCCCGCCCGAGGAAGCAAGGAGGTGGGCACCGGTGTTACTAACAGAGCTGTGTGGAGACACCCTCCGAGATCAGCGGTGCCACCACGTGTCTGCCCGTCTTTGTTTACTGACCCATTCCTGTTTGTCCCCAATTTCTGCATCTAAACACCAGGTAGATGGAGTCTGATGTGAAACTTTGTTTCTGATCGACTGCAGAGAAGTCCCAGCATCTGTTGAGCTCAGCTAGTAAGCACCATTTATAAAACAGTGAATGACTAACCCCTGTAACCATTTTAATGACCCTAAAATAAAGTACTTAGAGCAACATCTGTCCCAGCAGCTGGGTTCTCTGCATGAGTGGGCAGAGCGACACATTGGGACAAATTCTGTTCTCCCTTTTGACAGAAACAATTGCAGCAGATCATTTTTATCGTAATCAATTTAGGTACAGTTTCTTGGAAACCATCTGTGTAGTGTTCATAGATTGTGCTTAAGAATTTAAATGTGTATATTTTTGGTCGCTTGATGTAGCATCTGCTAATGGCCACATAAGTTCCACTTTTTATGCAGAAAGCTGTTTCCTTGTAAAGGGATTAGTAGAATGACTACTTGATTTTATCCTTTTAACTACCCAATAAGCTTCTGTGGTTTGAATGACACCTGTCACAGAACGCCAGTTGTAGAATTAATTGCTTAAAAAATAAAAAGTGGAGTTGAAGTTAGAAGACGAACAAGACTGCAGTGAAACATTTCATTGTGTTTCTGTCCCTAGCTCATAATTTTCATTAATATGGTCATGCATGGGCAACCAAAACTAAAGCGAAGCATAGCTTTTGATAACAACTTTTTTTTTGTTTTTATCCAGTTTTTGTTTGTGGCTTTACAGCCATTAGTTGAATAACTGTATAAAGAAATTAAATGGCTAAAGCAGCCAACATTTACTTTAGCTTCGAGAATAATTTTAGGATCATATGAAAAGATAATTGCTCTTAAAATACCAGATAATAAAAATGGATTGGCTTTGGTGCAGTGATGAAGGACTAGCCTAAAAAAAAGCTGTCAGCTATATTTTAGGGATGGAATGTAGTCTGTAATGTGATTGAATCTTGACAACACAGTTTGAGTGGAGAGATTCCTTATCTTGCTTGAGAATTTCTTTTGAATTTAGCAAATTACAGCACTATCTGGATCATCTAAGATAATGTTAAGATTTCCATGGTTTGGAAAAAAAAATTAACGTTCTTTTTCCTCTAGTCCAAACAGACATGTTTGGACTTTATTCACAGATTTGGAGAGCCCACAAAACAGACTAGACAACCAAGTGGCTAAATAATTAAATGAACAAAATAACGTCAGAATTCCAATTCTATGAGCTTACGCAACACTGAAGGTTACCTCACTTTTATTCCCATAGAATACTAAGTACAAGTTTAGGAGAGTCTGGGTAGTCTATTCATCCTACACACACACACACACACACACACACACACACACACACACACACACTCAGTGTATGTATGCTGGGGTTGGGGTTACAGGTGAATAGTGGTTCTATCCAGGAGGGGCTCCCCAGCCAGCAGGAAGGAAACAGCACTTGCTAACCAGAGTGCTTTCTTCTGTGTTCTCAGGGTGCTCTCACAGACATGTCTTACTGGCACGAACATTGTGTTTTGTCCGGCAATCAACCCAGTCGGTATCCATCCGTCTCCCTTCTCCCCCACTGTGGTCAACAGGCTTGAATTCCAAAACAAAGTGAGTAGTGAATTGCCTGTAATAGTATGCAGGTGATCCTATTCATCAATTATTGTTTATTAAATGTGTCCTATGGCTTCCCATTAGTTAATTGAAGCATTGACTGATACAATGTGAAATTAGAACGGCTAATAAAAATGTTTCATTGTTAATTTCTGTTCCTGAAGTTTGCCAATGGTGTACTCATAGAGACATGAAAAGAGAGAAAGAAATCCAGTAGTTAAACAGAGTTGAGTTTATAATACCACACAGGAGAGGTGATGGGTCAAATTTTCCAATATGATTTTCGCTGTAGACGATTCAAGTCCATTTCAAGAAACGTATCAGCAGAACTTACTTATGGTAAGTTCTGGGTATGGCAGGAGGTGAGAGTCCTCAAAGCATGTGCCACTTTTGGCTCCCTGGTCTAGAGAAGATCTTTCTATCCTCAACTATCAATCAGCTAAATTATCTTCAAACTTAATTAGATGAGAGAATTTGGTCCTGTGATTCTATGCGCTGGAAGATGTCCAGACTATTAGAAACGTCATTTCAATAATACCCTTTTATGCCATCTGTAAGAATCTCACCAAACAGACTTAATGCAGATGAACATAATACAAAACAGAACTTACAGCCAAGGAGAGAAAAAGGGTTCGCATGCACACACATGCGCACGCGTGCCCTCAAACCTCATATAGATCTAAAAAGCTGTGTGGAGCCCTGGGGAGAGTTCAGCAGCAGTAACAGAGGACAAAGTTAGAGAAAAGACTGCCTCCATTTTGAGATCCACATTCCTCCAAAAAAAGTACAAAAAAGCTTTGTACTTTGAGCTTCCAACTACCTTCTCCCCAGATTGTGTATTGGGACGTGGTCCTTTGGGAAAGTATATTTATTCATTTAGATGGATGTGTGTGTGTGCGCGCGCGCGTCTCAGCGTGTGTTTCTGAGGGTGCGGTGTCCATATCCAGTCACAGGAATGGTGGTGTTTCTGCATTCAGGCGTGTAAATCCCAGGCTGTCTGCTGCTTTTGTGAAAGACCAGGCTAGTTACCACCCAGTCTGGGTTACTCGGCATCTTCTAGGGTGTGGAAGATGGAGAGGTAATGCATTTAATGTGTGCTCATGGGTACCAATCATCCAAGACAGACGGGTGGGCACTGTGAGAAACGTGTGGTACGGGGAGGAGTGCTTCTTTCCAGCTGAAGGACTGGGCGACCTTCCTGCGAAGGAAGTGGCATTGTGGAAGTCCTCCCTTGAAAAAGCACCATTTGAGATATTTGAGATCTGCGTGACAGACAGGATTGCACTTGAAGGTACTACATCTCCTGGCCTGAATTTCCTTATGATGGCCATATTGGTGACTTTTAACTGCTGATGGCTGGAGACACCAAAGACACTGAGGAGAAATAGCACCGTTAGAGGCTGGCTATGGGCTAGGCCCCACCAGGTCCTGCGCTCCACAGGGTTTTGTTTCATTTTGAATTGGACACTGCAGCAAGCGGGGTTTCTCAGCAGCGTCGCTCCGGGACAAGCAACATCAGCATCACCTGGGAGTTTTTAGAAATGCCCATTCTCAGATCCCACCTTGATCATACTGAACAGAAACTGGGGGCGTGGGCCCACCAATCTGGGGTCCAGCAAGCCCCCCACGTATTTAAAATGCTTTGTGAAGTTTGAGAAGCACAGCATAGCATGATAACGAAACTGTCCTTCTCCACCTTTCTTCCTGATAAAGTCCGGGGCTGGGCTATCCAGTCTTTCTTGTGCCGTCACAGAGAACTTGGAACTTGCTCCTCACAGTCTGCATTTGCTTACAGGGGTCTGAGCAGTCCCACGGCTGCTCTGCTGAGCTCATGACAGCCTAAACCCAAGTGCTGCGGGGTCAGGGGATGGGGCGTCAGAGACTGTGGGTGCCCTGGCGGGTGGGATACGAGGATCCCTTTCTGACATGTTGGGTAGTTCCACCCTGTGCTGTCTCATCCCTTTGAGTCAACCACCCGGTCCTTAGGAGATGGCTGATTTCTCAGGGTCATGTAGTTGGGTGAAGTCAGCTGTTTCAGCCATGTCAGAGATGAAAGGGAAGTTCGTGTGCTGAACATTGAACCAAAGCCCCTTTTTAAAGGGAAGGACTAGAAGCGAAGGGCCTGTGGTTCTGCGTGGCTGTCCCTTCTGACCCCTGGTCCCCAGGTCATCTGGAACTGGCCCTACGGCCAGGTGCTGGTGGGATTGAACCATCTCCAGTCAGAGTCAAAGACTCTGAGTATTTACAGGGCCCCGGAGACCGTGGACCTCTGCCTCCTGTGTTCACACGGCCAGACCCAAGACCAGAGGGCAAGGGACCTGTCCAAGTCCTCTCCACACCTGTATACACCTCTTCCAACACAGGCTGTGCCAGAGAGCAAGGAAGCGGGACTCAGTCATTTCCAGGGGCAGGCAGGTGACATAGGTGCATGGGAGCACTTCAGGGGTGGCTGGGGAGGGGATCTGAGAGGGCCCGCCCCCCTCCAGCAAGAGTGCCAGCCAACTAGTGCTGCGTGGAAACACAAGCCCAGCATTGGCAGATCCTACTCTTTGTGTGAAAACTCCTGACTTTTAAATGTTGCCTCCAATGAAAAATGATCTTGTGAGATAAACAAACATGTTTATAGGTCTGGTGGGGGCCGTGGGCCACCAGTTTGAAAACTCCACCGTTTCAAGTGAAGTTGTGCCCCACACTGACTTTTCTCATTTTTTTCTCAGTTCACTTAGTTTGAAGTCATCCCTTTTCCAGCCCTCCTGCCTGGGCTAACATCTGCTCTCATCTCTCTGACCTACTTTTGTTCACGCCGTTCCTTCTGCCTGTTGTGTGTGATGTCTCTCCCATCTCCAGTCCAACTCAAATGTCTTTCAAGAAAGAAGTCATGTCACATCGCCACCGCGCAGCCCTCCTTGGCAGCCTCAGCCAGCCAGGGGTGCCGGCCCCCGGAGTGAGCGTGGCGTTTGAACACGAGCATGTGCTGCTCAGCTAACAACCCGTGGCAAGTGGTGTGTCTTCTCCAGTCACTTGGAGAACGTTGGAGAGCACTGCCATCCAGGCCTCGCCTCCAGCAGTTCTGGTTTAGCCGGCCTTGGGTGTGACCTGGGCATCTTTTGTCGGCTCCAAAGTGATTCTAATTTGCCAGAATGGAAAATGATTGCGATGGTTCATGACAACGTACTCATGGCCATGTTCTGATGAACCCGACTGTAATCAATAAAAAGAAAAGGCAGGGAGGGGCTTTATATTTACAGCTTCCCCGTAGAGGACCAGGAATAGTACAGCACTAGAGGGTCTGTGGATGCCCGTCTCAGCCAGCGGGGTCCTCGTCCATAGCCAACGAGCCCGCATTTCTGCCGGAGCAGCTTAGACTCGGCCACTGCCCATCTTAAGGGTTCTTGGGTTTCTGCTGGCTGTGAGAAATGATCCAGAAAAAGGAACTGGCATCATTTGGGCCAGAACTGTTGCTGATTTTCTCTCTGTTTCCAAGTATTTCCAGGTGACTCTGACCGTAACAGCATTGGGTGACACTAATGGGACAGAAAAGTCAGTGTGTTCTACCAGGGCCACTTGACAGAGGCAGCCTGACACCCGTGTCGAGGGGCCTCACCATATTGCCCTCCTTTCTGAGCCAGTAATCAGCTCTAATGACAGAATAGGAGATACTGAACAACATCTGGGTGCATGTAAACTTTCATTTCAACATTACCAAATAATAAAGAAAATTGAAATAACCAAAGTATTCAACTCTGCATTGTAGAATTAAAACGTCTTTGAAATCCCCACTGGATGAGCATGTAGGTAAATTCATTTCTTAATAATAAACTCATTTATTTATTCCTTTATTCCTTCAGTCAAGTCCATATTTATTGAAATCTACCATGTACAAGGCATCAAGATATATTCATAATCTAGATAGTATATTCCTAAATATTGTGAAATTTAGCTGCTCTTAAGAAGGTATCTTTTAAATTTTTCATTATATTTTCCAAGTGATTTTGAGGCAAGCCACTGGATTTGTGTAGGTATTTTCCATTTAATAATTTCACAAGACATAGAACAGTTTTGTTTTTGATTTTCAGTTTTTTCCTTAGGTTTGTCTTCTGGGTAAAGTCCTCTGCAAGAAATAATTTTGCTTCTTGGATTATGAAAAGTAATATTTCTTACTTCTACTTAATGTGTGTTGCTTGCCAAGAAATTGACAGTGATATAATACAATCTGGGGGATAAGAGAGTATCTTACCTGTGTTCTGATTATAATGGGGCCGTTTCGCTGATACTGCCCACCTCGGCCGTTCAGAGGAAATAAAGAGTGAACGAAGTTGAGAAGTGTTTTCGAAGTAGACTCTATAGGCCTTGTTGATAGTTCCAAAGGCTGAGAGGTGAGAAAAAGGCCGGAGAACAAATATCACTCTTAGGTTCTTATCTCCAGCAACTAGCTGAATGGTGAAGTAATTTACTAAGATGGGGAAACCTGTGTGTAAGCGGAATTAGCATTGGGGTGTGGAGTCGTGGATTCTACTTTAAGCATTTAAAGTTTGAGGTATCTATAAGACACCCAAGCTAAAATACAAAGAAGTAGTTGGCTTCATGAGTATAAAAATAGAAACTACTCATTGGAGTCACCAGTCTAGATCTGGTACTTAAAACCCAAGGAATACGTGAGCTCACATCTGTAAAAAGTATGATGGAAGCTATTAGACAGAGGAGAAAAGAGTGCTAAAGTGTTCCGATATTTAGTATTTGGGAGGGATGGAGGGAGAGATGACATTTCTCATCTATCTATCCTATTATGTATTATAATATGTGATATATATTATATATGTCACCTTATACATTACTCTTACTGTATGTACCCATTATTTTGTGTTTTTCTCTTTATGTGTCTGTGCCTGCATTAGACTGGAACTCAATGGAGAGCATCTCTATATCTACAGAGTGGATTATTTAGTTTGCAGATAAAATTATTTTTCATATAGAAACTCCAACATAATCTACAAACTGTTATAAGTGAAAATATTTTAGTGGATTTATTGAATAATAACCAATATCTAAAGCTCAGCAGTGCTTCAACTCACAATTCACAACTGATTAAGAGTCATAACAGTAGAAGTACTTTTTACAATAGCAGAGTGATGCATGCAGTATAATTCCATGTATGCAGAACCTAAAAGCAAGCAAAACATTACTTTTATTTTTAATGACAAAAAAGATACGGAGAATCTAAACCATGAACTACTTCAAGTCAGTAACAGATGTTGCTTCTGTGAAGGGAGGGAAGGGAACGTGGGGCTTGTTTGAAGCAAAAAGTAATTCAACTTATCTGTAAAATTCAATTATTAATTAAAATAACCTGAGCCAAAAGATAATGTTTATCATTTCTGTGTTGAGTATAGCGGGCTTTGTTACAGGATTTTCTGCATTTTTTTTTTTTAAGCACAGAGAAAGCGGTGGTGAGGTTGGGGCTGCAGGACACCAGAGCTCGGTGCCAGTGCAGAGGGACCAAGGCCAGGGTTCGAGTCCCCACTGAGACCTGTATGTTTATCAGGAAGCCACCACCTGGGTGAGGGGACGGATGCCTGGGAGGCAGGCTGGCTTCTCCCCCTGCATGTTGGGGAAAGGTCCCCCCAGAAGGCTCTTCTGAGACTGTCCCGTGCTGGACGTGCAGCGGACACGGACGCCTCGCCTTTGTTTGGTTCTGACTGGCCGGTTCCGAAGTTGAGTACTGGAGACTCTGCATGTAGAATACGTCAGGGGTTCCATCTTATAGAAAAAGAAGCAGCCCCCCCATTGCTAAAGGTAATTATTAATATCTCATTCTAAACGCCTCTAAAAGCAGAAAGAAATCATCTGTCTTTGAAAATGCCCATTGGAAATATTTCAGAGGCCACCAGGGAGCTATGTGAATTACACAGAAAGTTTGGAGTTGCTAATCCCACCCTTGGTATTTATTGATAGCTGGGTCCATGCTGAACCTCCTAAGAAATGAGTATTCTTGACTCTCTCAGCCAAAGCAGAGGATGAGTAGTTTAGAAATCTGATTTGTCTTGAGTCCTCCATGTGGGGGCAGCGTGGTGGGTTCCTTTTTCTGACTAACAGGTTGTGATACAGAGCTTTTCAGTCTGAGGCATGGACTCTGAGCAACAAGGTCCTCCACGAGCAGCACGCGGGCGAGAAACGGGCCCTACCTCTCCGTCGCAAACCCTCTGCTTGTCTGTTATCCTAAGAGCCTGAACAACACCTTCCAAGTTAGAGAATGGGGTAGTTTCGCGATTGGTTGAAATGTTGAAGCCTGCTGGCTCCTGGGGCGTTGGCGGCTCAGCTTTCAGAGTTCACATTATTTGAAGCATCCAGCGTGCCAAGTGCGGCCCACAAAATGAAATCAGTTAACGCTGATGTGTCCTCAGCTTTCAGTAAAGGTCCCTGTGCGGCACTCACAGTGCTGGGGAGGTGCCGCTGAGGACACGTCACTGTGAGATGTCACCGGCTCTACATGTAGAAACAAGTTCGAACTTTTTTGTTTTTCAAATTCCTATTCCAGAAAATGTAGTTTGTCGTGAAGAAGTGGCATTTTTGTTGTTCTCTTTAGATTGTTTTGCTTGGAAACGAGGGTGTGTCTGTGGTGTCCACGTGTGTGAATTGCAATGATTTCAGCTCTTACTTGCTGTGTGTCCTGGAACAAGCTCCTTACCACACTCTGCCTCAGTTTCCTCATTTGTACAGGGCGTCTCCAGCAGTGTCTTGTTTATATAGGAGGTTATTAAGGATCACATGAGTTAGGTAGGATCTGTGCAGCGCTCAGAACAGCACATAGTGTACAGTGCTCATTCAATAAGTTGCCATCATTATTAGACAGAAAGCGATTGCTGTGATGGGCTCATATTTCCTCCTTTTGGTGAGGCTGAGAGGAAGCTCAGAATTGAACGTGCAGTTCACGGACATGAGTGTATGGGCTTTTCAGTCTGAAGAATTACATGCGAGATTTTTCCCTTTCTATTTTGTATTTTCCAAGGCTTTGCTTAGAGTCTCTTGCCATTTTTTTT
>NW_017731972.1:834191-836908 GCF_001890085.2 Hipposideros armiger | reverse complement strand
CCAAATGAGGAGGCAAGACATAAACAGCAGCTGATGGCTGAGGGAGCTTAGCCAGGGAGCTCTTCAGTTCAGGATGCCTGTGTTGTGTATGTGTGTGTGAGTGTGAGTGTGTGTGTGTGTGTGTGTGTGTGTGTGTGTGTGTGTGTGTGTGTGTGGAGGGGGAGGCGGGGAGAGGCAGGAGGACCGGATGGAGGGAGGGTGGACAGACAGGCCTGCAGACAACGCGACCTCTAACAGTGCCAGTGGTGTGAGCAGCCCTCCAGGAGTCGCTTGCCCCAGAGGTGGCCCTGAGTTTTGAGGAAGTAAGTGAAGTAAAGAGGTAAAGAGCTTTGTCATTTCCTGGTCGAAGGATCAGGGAGGCATGGCACAGTCCCCTGTTCGTGGGTCTTGTTTTTAGGCCTGATATTGACCAGGTGCAATGAATTACTTGACACATAGTAGGTTTCCACAAATGTCTACTGAAGGGCTACATGAGCCTACACCAAGGGCCTGAGGGCCAGAAGTGACCTGAAGACACAGGTGTGGCCCTCATGCTGAGCCCACCCCCTCCTGTCCCAGATTTCCACCATCCATCCCTTCCCAACATCAGCCCTGCAACCTTTGGGGAGGTTCTATTCTAGTTTTCTTCATAGTGCATTTTTAAATGACTGGTTAATACAACAGGCTCTTTGGAAGAAATTTGAAAATTGAGAAAAACAAAGGAGAGCATGGAAATTGTATATTGTCTTACAATCCTAGGACAAGTGTACGAACGTGGTGGTATGTTTAGCCCAGATACACAGTCTCAGAGAATTTTCCATTTGCATTTCATCCACATGACATTTCAGCAGCGTCTCAGATTTCCACCAGATCACTGGACATAGAGTTGAAGTGATCAGCTCTGCTATGAATGTCCCTAAAGGTTTAGTTGCTCCTCTGTTGGTTGAGCACGACAATCTCCATCAGCTCCCCATCGTCACCTCTCAGTGGCTGTCCTCACTTCCCAGTGCACACATGTTTGTCAGCATTGAGATTTCGTTGTCATTGATTACTGGAGTGGAATTACACAGCTAAAATATGTAAATTCACAAAACATGCGTGCACGTGCGTGAGTACACACACACACACACACACACACACACACACACACACACACAGCTGCTTTCCAGAAAACACATACACTTTTTATTCCCTTCCAAAGTGTATGAAGTGCTAATTTCATCCACCTTTCCTAACTTGAATGGTATAATTTATAAACTGATTTCTACGTTGAAAGAACGAAAGTGGAGTTTAATTGCTTAAATGCAAACTTGTCTTCCTTGTGTGCAGGTCTTTGCTGGATGGTGAACAAGGATCCAGTGGGGAAGGAGACTCTCAAAGGAGAAAACCCCTGTCCTCACCGTCACCCCTGTGCCTTCCCGTCACACCTCACCGCTGCAGGGTGCACAGGGCCCCGGGGCTGCATGCTTCTCCAGAAGGGAGGTTCCTAAAGTTTCCTGAGACCTCCCCGCAACCCCATAAGGGGAAGCTGTGTGGCTCTAAGAGGAACTGAGAGGTCTTTCCCGCTAAGCCAGAAGGCGNTCTCTCTCTCTCTCTCTGTATGTGTGTCAGCCAGGGCCCCCGAGACCAGAGGAACACTTTCGGAGACACACACACCTGAGTCGTGCTCAAAAGCAGTGTCTTCTTGTGGACCCATAACAACCTCGTTTGGATGAGATAAGGGTGTTCAGAAACCACAGCCCAGCTGGGCAAGATTGGGCAACAGCCTTACAGATTGGGCAAGATACTGGGGAGCATGGGTGGGGAGTCAGGGAGATGAGCAGCAGATCTCTGTAAATTTACAGAAAAATAGTCTCCATGGAAATTCTCAGGAGAAAGTCACAGCATTAGGCGGAGAAGGCCTCAGGGGAAAATGCGTTTGGTCAGAAACTAGCCCTTGGTGTTGACTTAAGTCTTTACTAGTACTCAGACCTTCATCCAATCACTTAACTTTCTAAGCCCCCAT
Source organism: Hipposideros armiger (assembly GCF_001890085.2). Classification (NCBI taxonomy): domain Eukaryota; kingdom Metazoa; phylum Chordata; class Mammalia; order Chiroptera; family Hipposideridae; genus Hipposideros; species Hipposideros armiger. The sequence goes on along the minus strand of NW_017731972.1, from coordinate 834,924 downwards.
TTTCTAGAAATAACACCAGTGTAACCATTCGGATTGACTGAGGACTGAGTGAGCGGAGGGTATAGACGTGACTTCTATACTCAGATTTTGCACACATAGGAGGTGTCACTACAACTACCAATTTCTTCACTGCGCTTGTTTTTCAGGGGATGGTCCCTTCTCATCTGAAGCCTAAAACAAGCTGAGCCTAAAATTTCTCCCCCGACATGCAGGTAGCCGGGGTTTTCCACATGCTCTGTAGTCAGAGAAATAAAAGGAGAGGGAAAAAGAATGCTCTATGTAGGAAATCATGCAGGGAAAAACGTCGCAATTGTCTCTCCTCTGTTCTCTCGCAGCCAGCCTGGCTAAGGGTCATTAGCTTAATGAGCTATTGTATTTTTTTTCTCTTTCTCTAAAAAGTCTGCTGAAACATCCTCCCAGGAGCCAAATGAGGAGGCAAGACATAAACAGCAGCTGATGGCTGAGGGAGCTTAGCCAGGGAGCTCTTCAGTTCAGGATGCCTGTGTTGTGTATGTGTGAGTGTGAGTGTGAGTGTGTGTGTGTGTGTGTGTGTGTGTGTGTGTGTGTGTGTGTGGAGGGGGAGGCGGGGAGAGGCAGGAGGACCGGATGGATGGAGGGAGGGTGGACAGGCCTGCAGACAGACAACGCGACCTCTAACAGTGCCAGTGGTGTGAGCAGCCCTCCAGGAGTCGCTTGCCCCAGAGGTGGCCCTGAGTTTTGAGGAAGTAAGTGA
>NW_017731972.1:785538-832691 GCF_001890085.2 Hipposideros armiger | reverse complement strand
CCTTCTGAGCGGACACTCCCTCTGGGGCTCCCCAGGGCACAGCCTCTTGTCCCTGCCCAGCACATCATGCTGGGACTTTGGCTTAGTGATCCTTCTCTTTCAAGGGTCTCTACGTGCCTTGAGGGGGACCCACGGCTTATTCATCTCCCCATTACTGAGCCCCGAGTCTGACACGTGGTGTAGGGTGAGCCAATGAGAGGAGGTAGGCTTTTCAGAGCCCTGCCCCAATGGCGCCTTCCCTGGGGAGGTTTGCGCTGCTCACCTTGTTGGGGAGCCTAGCCGGCAGCTCAGAAGGAGCTCTGGGTGCACGCTTTGCAGGACAGCCGTTTCCCTTGGCAACCTGCTTTCTGTTTCAGAGAGCATGTCTCACTTGCAGTTCTGGGGCCTGCAACTTTTGCCATATGTCGGTTGTCTGTGCCTCCATGATCCCAGCCATATTAATGTTGTAATTAGAGCCAGTATTTATACAGACTTTCTTCTGAGCCGCACTTCAGGCTCCGCAGGAGTGGTTTACTTTATCTTCCCTGCATTGCTGGTTCATGGGTATTGTTTTATTTTATATTTAGGGACCAGTTGGGAGAGGGAGGGAATGGGATAGAAACATGGTGCAGACAGAGAAATACAGAGCAGATGCCCACTGGGAGGCAGGCCTCGGGCTCCTTGATCCCAGCATGTCTCTTACCTCCTGGGTTGTGAATCAGGGCAACGTGGTCGCCTGTGATGTGCAGGCAGAACCATTTGTGCTAAACTCACTTGTTACCACTGGCAGGACTTCGTGGGCCTCCACTCTTACCGGATTGTGTTCTTGGATACAGTTGTGGTTTGGCGAGTTTCTGCTATGTTGTGTTTCAACAACAAACAGCCCCACACCCAAGCTTCTGTGTCACATAACAATCCAGGCTGATTTCTTGCTCGAGTTATATACTGACTCCGGGTGAGCTCTGGCTTTGCAGCCCCGCTCCGTGTCACGTTCCCACCCCCGCCCCTTGGATGAATGACCAGCGCCTGCTGAGCTCATGGCAGGGGGACCAAGGCAGTGGCTAAACCGCTGGCTGGGGAGTGGGGCACATCCCTTCACCCACATCCCAACTCAAGCGGGTGGGGTGAGAACGTGTGCCCTTCCCCCAGGGAGGCACGGCCAGCCCCACGGTGATGGGCAGGAATGAATATTGTTTTACAGAACAGACACCGAATAACGGGGCAGGAATGACACTCTACCCCATGCTGCCCCTGTCGGCTCCTTTGAACACTTCCCATTCTTTGTGCCAATTCTGTTTTTTTCTCTCTCTTCCTCACTGTGACTTCCTGTCTTTAGACCATCCCTCTACTGCACACACAGACACAGATACAGACACACACACACACACACACACACACACAGGCACACACCAGCATCCCCCACCCCACTGAATGCGGTGTTTTGATTTGTTCTCTGCATCTTTCTAGATTCCCGACCTAACAGTTTTCTATACTGTCCCCATGCAAGTAAACTATCCCACTATTCTATCTTGCAAATAACTGCTTTTTAAAAATCTCAACATCCTTTTTCTATAATCGTATGGAATTAAAAGTAACAGAAATGCACTTTTCTTCATCTGTGGTCCATGATCAACTCACCACACCACCCTGCAGGTTGCCTGCCCAAGCGCTGACGTTTTGGGGGAAAGGCGCCTGGCACTCCAGCAGCCCCTCCCCGACCTCAACCCCAGCCCCAGCTGTCTACAATCTCCATCAACAACAAGAAAGTATTACGACTGTTCCTATAGATGGGAAGCTGCTCTGGAAAGAGAAAGAGGACGTTCAGTACTAAATTCTCAGACGGACATGTTGATTAAGATCAGTGAGGAGAACGCTGGGCTCAGTAGGTGTCAGGAAACCCATTGCCAAAACTTTTGTGTTTGCTTGTTCAAGCCTCTCCCGCTCTGAGCCTCAGTTTCCTCAACTGTCACATTATGTGACCTTGAGACTCCTCTGAGCACTAAGGTTTTTTTCAAGACTAATCAATAGAGAAATGGGTAAAACACATTCGTTTAGCAGGTTGTAGAGTAAATCAGTTAAGCATGTCATCATTCCTGAGAAACCTCTCTCTCTCTCTCTCTCTCTCTCTCTCTCTCTCTCTCTCTCTCTCTTTCTAAACTGTCTTAAATATGTGGGCTATCGTCTCTCTTAGCACTAAGTCTAGAGGAAGGTAAGAGCTGTGATATCAAAGATGTCACAATGACATTCACAATGAACAATGAAACACCCAACCATAGGCTCCTAATTTCTGCCACCATTACCACGTGCCTTTGTCCCCATGGTCACAAGATACTGGCTGTATCTCCAGGCATCAGAGGATAGAAAAGAAATTTTTCAAAAACCTTTTTCATGCAAGACTTTGCATTGTTTTCTGTTTGTTTGTTTGTCTTTTAGGAAGGGGAGACTTTCCTAGTAGATACCCATTTATAGCCCACTGGACACCATTGTCTTAAATGGCTGTTGCCAGCTCAGACCTAGACATAAAAATTAAATGTTGGCTTCTCTGCCTCTATAAAGAAGAAAGACAAGAAGGAAGATGAATAAGAATGGGCGCTGAGTGAGTCACCCTATAGTATGTGCTACCAATGCTTGTTTAAAGTTTACATCTGAAAAGATTCTTGTTAAAAAAACAGAACAAACACATGTTATAAAGATGCCTAGAGGTGTAAGTAAATGATAGTTGAGAGCATTAAGGTGCCACGATATTGTTCAAAGACCACGAGTCATGTTATAAGACAGGCCTCTTAGGGAGATGCCTGTAATTTTAGTTTTTGGCTTTGAAACCTTGGGCAAGGTCCTAGAGTCTTAGGGCTTCAAGTTTGCTCATCTCTGAAAAGAGATAATAATGTCAATCTTTGAAAATCAGTGGCTGCAAATGATACTTTGTTCATAGGGTGGTTGTACCAATATCACATATGTGGAGCACATGCACACACGTACGCACATATGGAAAGTCAGTGATGTTCAAGCAAAGCTCAGTGTCGAAGTGATCTCGCTCTACCTCTGAGGCTTGTGTGCTATGTTATGAGCTATTCACATATCTCCTCAATTCCCATCTGATACGGAGACCTCAGTGGCCACAGAGGATGTCCCAAGAGTTGCGATGCACAGGGCCTTGCACACACAATGCACGCATGTTTATATGTGGGCAAGCAAACGCCTTCAAAGCAGACCCAAAGTCTGAGTCAACAACTCCTTCAGAAGACATCCCAAAGCCCATAAGTTCTTACCGTGACCTGTATCCCCATCACCTCCTACGCTTACCTGGCGTGCTGTGACAAGCTCCTGGCTGCCCTCTCAGCGTCAGCAGTCCTTGTCCTCCTTTCTTTTACAGCCCCCCATCCCCAGGAGTCAGCAGGAGCCTTTTACAATGTAGTTAGGTCACATGCTCTTCTGCTAAAGACCCCCCTCCACCATCCACAGCCCTAGAAGCACTAGGGTCCCCTCCCTTGGCTGAGCCCTGCCCTCAGACCTCAGCCCCCCAATTCCTCCTACTGCTTGTTCTGTGGACCCTCTTGCTGACCTCAAACAATGCAAGTACATTTCTGCCCCTGGGACTTGCTGTGCCTGGGTATCTGCTGGCCCGTTCTCCCTCCATTCAGGTCTCCGCTCAGAAACACCCTCCGAACCGCATCACCAGCTGATACGATACACTTATCTGTTGTGGGTTTACAGACCATCTCCTCTGCTGAGAGGTAAGTCCCTGAAGGCAGGAACTTTGTCTCTTTTATTTGCTAGAATGTTTTCAGCACAGAAATTGTGCCAGGCAGGAGGAGGTCATTGAGAGGACGTCACCACCAGCTGACCCATGAGCTGGACCCAGACAATCAGAGGCTCCTCACCCACTCACTCCCCTGTCCTTAACATGTATGTGCCAGCCACCATTCCCTCAGCAGGGGCTGTTTTCAAGGCCGCAGTCTTGAAAGAGTAATGCACTGTGGCGTCCACCTGGATGGTGTACGTGACTGAGCCCATTAAAGCCTCTCTATAACTGAAGATTCTGCACCAAGACCAGCCTCGTCGTCAGCTCCCTTGATTATCACACCTGCCACCTCCCCATCCAGTGGAGGTGCCCTTTGTCTCAGGCCTCTGTGTACAGGGGCCAGTTTATGAACCAACAAGTATGCACTCAGGAAATCTTAGTTGAAGAAAAAATAAATGAAAAAATGAAGGAATGAATGAATGGATCCAGGAGCAGTTCCCAATTTCCCTGCCCTTTACGTTCCTCCTGATTCCGTTTGTTTTCCTTGATCCCAAAGAGGCAAAGTGCGACAGCTTATGTGTGTGGAGTATTACACTTAACACGATGTTTTGCATCTGCTGCCACAATGGAGTCAGTCAAGGAGTCTTCACTTCACAACCTTGTCCGCTGGCAAAGTAGGCAGGGTCTCGGCTCAAGATCTGGGCTGAAGCCCAGGTATTTCCTAGGTATACCAAAGTTTTAGGATGTGTTGCATCCAAGGACATGCTTTCCTTCCAAGTGGCCTCAATGCTCCATTGCAAGCTTTGTATTAGCGACGGCCTCTCAGATTCGGCCCTCCCACGTCTCTCAGCTGGCCCCGCCCCTTGTTGCAGTCCAACACACTATAACAGCAACATTAGCTTTCATGTTATTACTTGTTGATAGTAAATATAAATAAGAATTTAATTCCCAATATTTCCTGCTGTAGTTGTTGATTTCTACAGGACGAGAGAGAATTTGTCCTGCCTTTGAAGCACTCAAGTTCAATGTTGGCACCGACAGCATCGGGTGAGATCTCACGTGTTGTTAAGGTTACCAACTGCTTCGTGGGTGGTCTACTTCCATATCAGCTCTGAGTCGCAGTGTGAGCTCCCTGTCACAGTGGACAGGTTGCTTCCATCCCTCTGCGTTCTATGTAGACTTCATGAATCGAGGTTGCTTGCCTCAAAACTACATCCTTTTCAATCAGTCCAAAATGGTGACCCTAAAATAGTTTATTGTATCTGCAGCTGAGGGGCTGTCCAAAAGAAATTTAAATTTGTATAAAGAAGAGTCTGTTTCTCTATGGTAACTCTTTGGGTTCAGGGAGCCATACAGCTCATGGAGTCTAGAACAGGCTAGAAAGGATGTTAGTTATCCCTTCCCCAAGCCTTCCCCCATCCATACTCTTACACACAATTGCACAAAACATGGGTATTTGCATTTGCACAAATTGAAGATAACCCCCTTCCCAACTGGTCACCACCCCTAAGTGTTCGGCCCCCAATTCTCTACATTTTTATGGGCTACTCAGAGTGAGTACAATGTGTCGGGAACATTATATACACTTATCAAAATTAACTCTGGCAATGATCTTGTGAGGAAGGCATTTCATCTCCAGTTTTCAGACAACAGTCCTCACACAAGAACTCATTAAGTCATCCAAGGTCTCCAACTCTACAGCTCAGATTAGAACTCCTGTCTCCTCAATGCCAAAGCCCGTCTTAACCACTGTCCAGCAAAGCCATTGTCTCATCCAGGTGTGTATCTCTGATAGGAGTGAGACAACACTTAAAGGCTGAGCAGAGATTGTGCCTGGGAAAAGTTAACAAAAGCTGCAAAGGCACTCAAAAGTAGTAGCTATTTTTTATAACCATGTACAGTGAATGAAGGAATAAATGACTAGCTTAGACAATTTAGATTGACTAGCAAATTATTTTGTCTTCATCAAGTCCAAACTTGTTGCCCTGGAATTTTGTTTCACTTATGAAAAAAAATCATCTTCAAAAATTCATATTTTATTTCATCATCTCATGTTAGTCAATATAGGATTGATTTGTGTCATCTAAGACTTCTGTATTAATTGACACATTTTATTCTGTATTTTAATATTAATGCAACATGAAGAACATACTAATGTACATGTAATCCCAATTTTTAAAAAATGCATCAAATGGGGTCTCTTTTTCTAAAAATCCTGTATTCTTCATTAATTCAGCTAGCAAATACCACCCCATCTGAAACCAGGTATCTCTGGCAGATGGGATCAGAGTAGTAAACGAATATATCAATAGTGCAGGCAAGCTGGGGAACGTTCACCGCCTGAGTTATTTTTGGGCGGTTCAGCAGATTTCTTTTTTCCATAATAAGTGAATTTTCTCCATGGAATTTTAAGTGTAACTGATTTTTCCCTCAACAAAAAGTTCCTCCAAAAAGGAATGTCTATTAACCCTTTATCAGAAGTTACTTTTAGGATCAAACTTCAAAAGAAGAAAAGAACAAGTTTCAGCTTTTGATTATATCTAGTACTCTATAGTCTGGCATATTATGATAACTATCTTAAAATTAAAAGTTTGCCTAATAGATGGAGGAAGAGGTTGAAAAGTGCCTAAGTTGCTTTTCCCCCTAAATAAACAAAAGCACTGTCACCAAAGAAAACAATCAGTATCATTTTATTAGAGGATGTTAATCATTATTAACAGGTGTGGACTGGTGCCCTGTCTGTATAAAGCACGTTTTAAACAGGTTATTACAGGTTTATGAATTGAAGGTGAAATGGTTGGTTTGGCTGTACGTGTGTGACGCTGATGGAATGCTAGCAGCGGCCTGGGAATGAAACGCCGGTTTTGTCCCACAGCTGACACTCCCTAGCTCTGCGATCTTGGGCAGGACCCCTTTCCTGCCACCACCCCCACCCCAGTGTTCCATCTGTAAATGGGAATAACAAACCTCCTTATATTTGTATGGCTACCATATGAGAACAGAGCTCCCCCAAACATAAATGTAATTAGCTCTATCCTCTCATTACAATACGCCAACTGCCTTGCCCTTGCTCTCGTCATAAATGATGTAACGTGTTCTCCCGGTAGGGCCCCTGCTGGGGCCGCCCCGTCGTCTCCGGCTGTCTGACTGCAGTTAGGGACAGCCGTGCTAAACCCAGTTATTTCCTGGGAGTGGCCACGCTCTCTCAGGCTCTCATGCTCCTGCCGTATGTGGTAGGAACAGTTTGGGGGACAGACTCTCTTTCTAGGGGTTTTCTCCGCAGACCTTAACCCCCCCCACACACACACACACCTGCAGCAATTCAGGTGGCCCAGGTCCTGGCCCCAGAGTGCCGTGGGGACCATGTTCAGGAGCATGAGGCATCTGAGGGAAGATTTTGAAAAAGCATTGGTTAAAATTGTTAAATTAGAGATAGACATTTTGCTGGGAGGAAAATTCCCTCAAATTTAAAGTGAGTCATCTGTCAAGATGGGGGTCTAATACCCCTTCCCGAAATGAGCAGGATGTCTTTGCACAGGACTGTGGAGTGGCTAGCAGACCCCCACCAAGGCTGAGAGTTCAACCGCTGGAGCCAGGGTCCACTCTGGGAGGACACACAGCTGAATGGATGAGGGAAAGATGGAGGAAGACAGCAGCTTCAAAGAGCCGTCTTTCCGTGGGGTCGCAGGACGGGACCCTACTACGTGGTTTCAAGTCCAGAGCACAGAGCAGCCTGATGCCCTTGCTACAGGGGGGCGTTCTTCCTTCTTCCTCTGTTGAGGGTCAGCCCAGAGCCCCATTCTGTGGCAATTAGGCCTTTCCTGCAGCTCAGCTTCTGCCTGTGGGAGGTGAGAGGTACATGGAAGCAGTTCCTTAGGGTCACTGGCCTCTACCCTGGCTTCTACTCACCTGGACCTGAGAAAGCGATGCTAGAGGGGGAACAAGGAAATCCAGCTGAGCTGCCCTTTAACAAGATGCCTCTTCACCTGTCACTTTACCTTTACTCAGCCTTCAGCCCTGCCCCCGGGACCGTGGGAAGCGTGCATGTCACCGGCCCCCGTAGCGCCACGTACTTCCCCAAACATACCACTCATCACACTTCATTGCAATTACATGTCTGGCTTTTGCCTTAAATCAGATGATTCCTGAGAGGAGGGTGCACCTGTATCCTTTGCTGTTGCTGGTGGAGATAGCACTGATAAGTACGTTGTGAAGGAATGAAGGCAAGAGCCGACGCTCTGAGCTACTTGAGAATCGGGGTACTGCAAAGAGCTGCCATTTTTAACCATTCGGAAAGCCACCCTGCTCTCAAAGTCTGTAATCCTCTGTCATGTGAGGTAAACAATATAATCAATCCCGTGTAAGAATTTTAGATTATCCAGATGTCTGATCTTGATGATTGAAAATCTGTGATTTTTTTACTTTTGCTATTTAGTGGCGGTATTGAACTAATTTGGCTTGATAATTACACAACCATTTCCTGTCTGACCAGGCAACGTAGGCCACCTTACACACACACTCCAGGTGTTCCTCTGTGTAAACTTAACGCCAGAAACTATCGCTCACAGCAGCCCCACGTTACGCTGAGAAGCTCAGTTCTATTGCCTAAGTCTGTGCCTGATAAAGTTTTAAGCCCCCATTAAAATAAAAAAACGAAGAAAGAAAGAAACAGGTATGAAGTATTTTACTTTTTAACTTCTCTATGGAAAAACAGACAAACAATTTTTTTGTCTCATCTTTTTTCTAAGCTTTTGTCAAAATAGACAAAGGATTGACACAATAGGGCCAAAGAATGTCTTTCTACCATATGAAAGGAGTATTTGATGGTGACATTTTGAGAGCACAGCATCCAAATTACCTCTGAAAAATAAGTAAAAGAGCCATTAAATCAGTCATGATGCTGAAAACCAAAAATCTGTGACTCCTGGCATGCACCTTGCCAACCCACCCCGCTCCCCCTGAGTGCATGCACAGATCTGGACTGTTCTAGAGGCAATGAAGCATGCATTCTGCAGTTCCAGGCAACTCATCTTATGGCCTATTGTCTCCCACTGCAGCCCTAACCCAGAGATTCGGAGCACTGCTCGAGCGAGTAAATTGGCCGTAGATTTTCCACACACCCCTAATATTATTGCAGAGTTCCATTATCATGTGGGCAATGGCTGGTGGGAAGCCACAGTGATAGCATGGCCAGAAAATGTTATGCCCACGATACTTTATGCCTTTGAAATAGGGAGAGGAAAGCAGAAAGAAAACTCCTCTGTGAGTCACTGGCACCTCAGTCAAAGCACAACATGGCCGCCCTGCAGGGTAGTGCGTTTTCTATCATCAAGCTGACGCTGTAGTAATAAGTTGGCTGCACCGCCCCCTTTCGTGGACGTTTGGAAACTGAATCCAGCGCGGAGTCTGAATAGGCCTGTTCTGGACGAGGGACAATGCTGAATGGGAAACGGGGGTGCCAGTGGCACCGTGAGGACCCATTACTCCCCCACAGTTACAGAAGAGAAATGCGCTCGTTATGCCTTTCCGATTGCTGTGGGTCATACAAGATGAAGGAATATTCTAGCACAGTGCAGGAGGGACTTCAGAGGGCACTGAGCTCGAAGAAAAGGGTCAGGGTCGTTGAATCTTCGTAGGGAAACATTTGCAGAGATGGGAATATTATCTGGGTGTATAGTCTTTTAGAGGTAAGTTACGCACCAGCCCACTTAATCATGTGCCTACTCAATAAGATAAGGTCCTTCTTGAAACTCCAGTGAGACTTGCCAGGAGTTGGGTGATCAGCAATTATCTTCGCTTAGAAGGAAAAAAAGAAAACAGCGTTCTTTGTCACGGAAGGATGGAGCATTTTTGGACGGGTGACACCTGCACAGTATCATCAGTTCTCAAACAACAAAACAACAGGAATATTGATAAATGTTGCCATGCCCATGTTAACCACAGTCCAAGGAACTTTTTTTTATAGTGATGACACTGGCCTTTGAAGAATAACTCATTTCAGAGTCATTGAGGGGAACTGTTGCCTAAATCTTACAGTTAAATGCTTGGTTGACAATTACTTCTACACAATAGCATTCATTCAGAAATCAAACACAGGACATGTATAAAGCACCTGAAGTGATAAAATGATAGCCATGTGAAATCTGAGCTGATATGGTGTTTTTATATTTCTTTTCTTAGCATATTCTTTATGATGTGTTATGCCTCCATTTGTAGCCTATTTTGGAATATAGTGTTACACTAAGAATTATGCAAAGACAGGCAACACATTGATTTCTACATGATGGTTAAATTTATAAATAAAGAAAACCTAAACGATTTAGCAAAACTCAGTGGTAGGGTATCAGTGAACAATTTTTAATAAGTGACTAAATTATTTGAGTTGCCCACTAAAGTCCCTGCCATAGCATTAGTCCTCTTTTTAAAAATGATTTTCCATTGATGAATGGTCTAAATTCTCAGAGAGAATATGAATTGATGGAAATATTAAAAGAATAAAGGCAGAAATGACAAAAATGGTTATTAATTAGCATTACAAATAATGAACTATTCTTATGGTATATTCCTATATGTTCTATTTTAGCACATAAAGTTATAATTAGCAAATTTTGGGATTAGGTGTTATACATCTAAGGTCAGTCAGAGCAGGGATAACGTTCGCCTTGTTCACTCCAGTTTTCTTAGTGCTTGACACATAATCAGTATTACCCGTCCATTATTCATCATTTCACTATCTGTCATCTGCTCGGGTGCTATGCTCTGTTACCGCTTACTATTATTGCAAGTGACATCTCTCTGGACAGTCCACTATCTCTGTAAAGTCTATTTATATACAAATTTAGGTTGTACATGAATAGGATAGTTTAGAGATGTATGTGATTCATATATCCATATTTCCTCACATCTCATTATCAGTATGGTGGACAGATTGAGTCACAAAATAAATACATAAATAAATCCCTTTAACTCATTTACATTTCCTGAATACTTGTAGTTAGGAGAGCCATGTGATTAGTTTTGGCAGTGATGTTTCATAAAAATAACATGTGTCCCTTCAGCAGCAAGGGACTGAAAAACCACCTGTGATTGGTTTTTCACCTCTGTTTCCCTGCTGCAGTGCATAAGGAAGTTGTATGTTTGAATGGTGCAGTCACAGGACAGTAGAGACTCTATCAGCCTCCTGCATGACTGTGTGGACAAAACTATCTGCCAATCCACATGAAACATTCATGCGAACCAAAAATAAACTTTCTTGTTGTTGTGTAAAGCCAAGGAGACGTTGGAACTGTGTGTTACCTCAGTGTCTTACAGCTTCTTCTGACCAAACTTTAGAGACTCTTCCTTCTCACAGTCAGTGCAGTCCCTTGTCACTTCATGTCTTTACAGTGGCCACAATCTCCTAGATGATCCTGTTCCTATGCATTCCGCTTATGCTGCTGGAAGAACCACTTTCACCAACATATTTAATCATGTCAGTTTTCATTTCAAAAGCTTTCAATGATTCTCACTTGATTTATAAGGTGTAAGTATAAACTCCATATTTAAGCATATGAGTTCCTTCACAATCTCGATCAAATTATAGATTCAGCCTCATCCCCTTCTTTCTACTTTACATAACATTTGCTCTAGGAAACTGCCCCATTCATTCAATCAACAGATAGCTATTTTTTAGTCTTTCTTTAGGGCGCTGGAGGTACAGTGGTCAACGTGGTCCCAAGATCTCAAAGAGCTTACATCTGGAAACAGTAGTGTCCTCTAGAACTTTCTGTGATGACGGAAGTGTTTTAAATCTGCATTTTCCAACATCATAACCACTAAATATGTGGTTCTTGAGCTATCATGACTGAGGGCTAGAATTTTTAGTTTTTTAAAATTATAATTAGTTTAAGTTTAATTATGAATAGCCAGGTCTGGCTAATGTTTACTGTATTAGGCAGTTCAGTTTTACAGGGAGGAAACAGCTAGTAAATCAAACAATAAAGTAGGTAAAACAATCAAGTTATGATAAGTCCTACGAAAAGAATTCAATTAGTACTAGAGGATAGGTTGAATTGTGAATGCCACTGAGGGCATAGCTACTTCCAGTTGTTGGGTCAGAGAAGACCCCTCTGATGAGCTGGTATGTGACTGACAAGAGAGAGCTGCTCATGAAGACATCAGAGAGAAGAGTATTCCAGACAGAAGGGATAGTGCAGAGGCAGAAGGGAACTTGACATATCAGGGTAAGAAAGAGAACGGCCATGATGCTGAGCAGTATGTGCTCAGAGGCACCAAAGCCAGAGAGGTACTTAATGAGATCTAAAACGGTGGGGCTTTGTATGCCCTGGTAAGCGCGGGCAATTCTTAGTCTACTTACCACTCTTCAACAGTCTGACAATTCTTAACCCTAACCTCTGTGAGCTCTGTTTTCTGGAAAACTCTCTTCTGTCTTCCCATTCACAAAATATTGATCCTTCAGGACCCTCTTCTTCCTGCATGAAAACTTCTCATCCAAAATAAAAAACGTTCTTTCTTACCAAACTTATAAGTCTTATTTTCTGGGACACTATGCAGCAAATTTTAACCTTTTGTGACTGCTTCATCTCTATTGTCATTTTATTTAATTTAGGCTGTTTTAGTTTGTTCCATGTTTTAGTTTTATGAATTTATGGCTCCCCTCCCCAAGTAAATTGAAGCCCCTTAAGACTAGAGCCCATGCTGTCAATGGATTCTGCCAAGTACCCAGTAGTCATGTTATACACAGGCACTGGGTAATTTTTACTGATTAACTGATTTGTTGAAGTGAGAATGTATGTATATATTTTATATGACCATCATTTTGTTTTAAGTTTTATTGACTAGAGTACACTTTTATTTTAATTATTCTTAGAAGTGAACAAGAGGTTGAGCTCCTGAGCTAGACTGTGAGCAAGTCGAAGGAAGGGATTCCTTTTTGAGTCCCCAGAACCTGGCACAAAATATTGGGTTGTCAGAAAAGTCATGACGCATTTTTGCAATGAAAAACATAGAAAAAAATACATCATGACTTTTCTGACAACCCAATAGATACTCAACAATATTTGTGGGGTAAAATAATGAAGTAATTATGTCATTAAAATGTATTTTATAGTCAATGGTACTGTAATAGCTATATATGCTGTCAAGGGGTAGTAGATTAGGGGGGTTATCACTTTGTGAGGGGTGTAAATGTCTAATTATTATGTTATTTTGTATACCTGAAACTAATAAAAAAATATTATGAAAAGTGTGTAAATTATTTTATGCAAATCATCCAATTAAAATGGACATGTGTCTTCTTTCAATACTCAACCACGGTACCACCTAGGTCCAGGACTTTTATGGGTTGTAGACACTCAATCTTATCCTGTTTCTCTTCATCCAAATCAGAGGCAGTGTTTTCTCTGCATTAAGAATGTTTAGAGGATCTGGAACCTATGACTGTCAAGTTCACTAGGTTAACATAATTCCATTCTACATTAGAAAATTTCATAAAATGTTTGGTGTACAAACTTAAACATATCTTTCCAAATAAGAATGTCCTTCATTTTGGAAAATTTTCTTAGATCCTTCTTATTGTCTGAAATTTCTAACATTCATTTTAAGGGTTGAAGAGACAAATACACAGCATGGTGAGACAATGGAAGGAATATTAGATTATAAATCAGAAAATGAATACATGTACAGGCAGTAAGCACCACTAGATCCTATGACCATGCTGGCGGATAACTGATGATTAAGGGTGTGGCTGACTGGAAGAGGGAGCTAAGTTTGACCACGTGGTCATACTTTTAGTAATCATGTTGTAATTAGATTTGATTAAAGAAGAATTAAAGATGAAGACAGTGGTGCCTGGAGACTTGGTAGCATGACACTCACGCCCTCCCAGTCTGTGTTTCCCCAGCTTTCCTGTCCCCAGCTACAGCCACCCAGTATCAGCACTACCTAGTTAGCCCATTGCCAATCCCATGTACTCACCCTCATTGCAAGGCCACCTCTCATTTCTTCTACCTGGTATGTGTTGTCTGGTCTAAAGACTGGATGGAAATCCCAAAAGCCGCCTTCATATTCAGGATTCCACCACCAGTACCTCTGTTGATCTCAATGCCACTCACTTCTCCACTTCTGTTGCTCAGATCATAAGATGAAGAAAACCATGCCAGCTCTCCACACACATCGCTGTGACAAGGGCCACAAACATTGCCCCGTTGGCATTGTTGTGAGCTTCCATCCTGGTATGAATTGCAGTAGTGTCTTCCAAAGTGTGTTCTGTAATCGTTAGTTCTATCAGTGTTAATAGGTTTTATCAACAGTGGAAGATTTTTTAATAAACAGAATGGGAGACCTTGGGGCGAACAATGTCCGTTAAGTTCCTCTAACACAGAGCCCCTCACAGCCACCAATTCCATACACACTGCTAGACTCAGAAGGAGAGATAGTAAGCACCACTTTCCAAATGTGTTTAACAACAAAAATGTGTATTTTGTGAAGCGCATCATGTCCCTGGCATCTTGGGCTACTTTAAGTCATGCTTTTCGATGATTGCAGGCTTTGGAATGGATGCTGTAGATATTGTGAAGTCCCCTCCATGTATACAACATGACGAAGCTGATGCCTATATCACTGGAAAATGAGAGGTGTTCAGGGTGGTTTGGGGCAGGATGCTGGCCCTGTCCCAGGTAAAGTGGTCAGCTTGTGTCTCCAAAGAACAGAGGGATGAGGGGTCCTGGGGTCATCGGGGGGTTGGCAGTGTAGCTCTCACTCTCACCCTACTCTCCCCAGTGAACGGGTCCATCTTCCTAGCTGGTCCCACTGACTCCAGGTAGAACAGCCTCACTTCCCTGTTTGATTTAATAGATAGTTAAAAATCAACTCTAAATATAGTGGAGTGTAACTGTGTAATGATATGTTTATGTTCAGTGAGGGGGAAAAAAGAAAGTGAAAAGAGTAACAGTTAACAGTGTCACCTCCTGTTGTGCCCAAACTGTGAGATGCAGAAATTTGATACAGGATGAATAAAATTAAATTGTTGGTCCTTTTCAGCAAATTTGTTACTCCGGTCCTTGGCTGTTCCACTGAGGAGCTCCAGATATCACCTGCCAGTGCTTATGAGTCGAGAATATAAAGCTGGATGCCTGTAGAAGACTTGTCTGTGGACCCCCACCCCATGTAACCATGTGCTGGTCAGCCTTGGTGATGCTAGGAGACCTACAGAAGCTCAGGTTTGAGCAAAGCAAGGCAGTGTGCATTGCTTTGGTCCATCAGTTATATGTTGTTGATCACAAGTCATCGTCGATCCAGGCAGCATAGAAGTCCTGGAGTTGTCACCATCAGGGCCATGATGCATTGCGAAATTCCCCCGGTTCTGAGGGAGTCTGCTCAGGAGACTTCTGTTGGAATGATTGGGATTATTGGATTGTGTCCTGAGTCTATGAGGACAGGGCAGAAAATTCTGTTGTACTTTAAACACCACAGTAACAGTTTTGCCTCCAACCAAATCCATCTCCTTAGCTTGGAATGCCAGCTGTTCCTAAGATGGCCTCAGGTCTTCTAGAAGCTTTGTCTTCTGCCTGTCTCCACACCTCTGTTCCTGTCTCAGGTAGCATGTCCCGTTTGTCCTGTCTGGCCACTAATGCTCAGTCTCCTTTACTCGTTCCTTCTCATTTTATGTTGGAGGGTCCCAGAACGCCACCCTTGGATCTTTTCATTAACATCTCCTGTCTTGGTGACCCCCTAAGTACCACGGCATCAAATGCCATCAACAGTCAATGCCTCCCAAATTTATTTATTTATTTATTTATTTTTTATTTATTTTATTTATTTTTATTTTTTAAAGATTTTTATTGGGGAATTGGGGGGATGGGAACAGTGCTGGGGAATTGGGGAAAGGGGAACAGACAAGTTGCTGTCGTTTTGTTCTTCAGTCTAGTTGTGGAGGACGTTGCTTCACTGGCCCAAGTTGGCACCATCATTGCGCTCTTCTCTGGCGAGGCAGATCAGTCGCCGGCTTCTGGACGGCCGCTCACTGCGGCTGCTGGCCGCTCACGCTGGCTGCTGGCCACACACGGTAGCCCATGACAATCCACTGCCACAGGGACTGCAGCCCACGCCGTCACCGGCGACTCAGGCAGCCCAGCTCCAGGTTGAGCTGTTGTTCAGCATCTTAGCTGTGGAGGGCAGTGTTACTGGCCCTCATATGTGGGATCCGAACTGGGGCCCTCTGGCATCCCAAGCCAGTTCTTAACCATCGCGCCACTCGGCCGGCCCAATGCCTCCCAAATTTAGATCAACAGATCGGAACCCTTTCCTGAATTCCACACTCATATCGTCCAGTTCCTACTGAAAATTCCTCTTGGGTATTTACTATATTTAATAGCCTCTCAAGCTCACCATGTACAGAGCTGAGCTCCTAATCAGTCTTTCTACACTGTTCTTTGTCACCTTCCCCCATCTCAGCAATTAGCAACTCTAATTTTCCGGTTGCGAAGGCTAAGACTTTAGTGTCATGGAGTCTTCCCTCCATCACATTTGAATTCATCACCAGGTCCTGGGTTCAGTCACTTTCATCACCTCCACTGGCACCACTCGTATGCGCATTACCCTCATCTCTCACCTGGGTGCTGCAACAGCCTCCGTTTTAGAGTGATTAAAAACTGGCCTACAGCTTCAACCCTCCCATTTGCAAAATGTCTTTGCATTTGCTCTCCCCAAGAGGCAAAGTTGATCACACACACACACACACACACACACACACACACACACACACACACGTCTGAATCAGGCCGTCTACTTGCTCAAAATGTGGTCTAAGTGCCACCTTTGAGCCTAAGCTTCCTTCCACATTTTCTTTTGAAATCTCGCCATTACCCTGTGAGTCAGCCTAGGCCAGCCTGCGGGAGGGGAGCCCTTCTGTCCCAGCCAAGGCCAGCCTCGACCATCCCACAGCTGGTGAACCAGCAAACACATGAGAAGGCCCATTCGGGGTGAGCTGAGGGGCCCACCTGTCCCACAGCTCACAGCAGAACCCTGTGGTAGGCAAACCCAGCCCAGAGAATGATGCTGCTGACTTGTAAAGTAATGATGAATGCTTATGTTTTAAGCGACCGAGTTCTGGGGTGATTTATTATGCAGCAAAACCTGACTGATATGCCCCCTTATCTCATCTTCCTGCATCGACCTTCACTTGCCTATATTCTAGTCTCAGCCCAACACTCAGAATTGTTTTGTGAAATTGTAAGTTACATCGCCCTCCTCTCCTCTCCAAAGCCCTGCGATGCCTCCCCTTCTCGCTTAGACTAAAAGCCAATGTTCCTAAAATGGTCCACAAGGCAGCCTGGTGTGCATCCTGCGACCCGCCACCCTCTGAAGTCATCTGCCTCTTTCGTCTTGTGATCTGTGTTCCAGACACTTTGGCCTTCTGACAGCACCAGCACATGTCCCCTTAGGGCCTGAGTGCTCGCTGCTGGCTCACCCCCCACACACACTTCCCCCTAGATGGCGGCTCCACTCCGGCTCCTTCAGCGTTTCAGCCAGGCCTTTCCCAGGCACCTTAGCGACAACGATAGTGCCCACCTACTGCACCATCCCGCTCTCCCCTCCCTGCCTCACTGTTCTCTTCAGCACGTACACTCTCCTACCAAACATGTCTTTCTTATTATCACTCTCAGCACATTCCTGGAAGCTCAAATGGGCAGGGCTTTCTGTCTGTTTCTTTCATGCTACACCCTAAACAGTGCCTGGCACACAGCAGGGGCTCTACAGTAGGTTTTAAATGAATGAGTGGATAAATGAATGTATGAAGGTGCAGCCTGAGGACTCAGGTGCCCTTCCCCTCTCCCTGGCTCATACTTTGCCCTCCCAGATACCGTTGACCTGCTGCCTTTTCTTTTAGCTTTCAGTTCTATTACTGCAATTATGCTCCCAAGGCTGTAGTACCTGGCACTTGGTACATAATGTCCTTCTAACACATAACACATTGTATTGAATTATATGCAACTCGAGGTTCAAATCTTACCTACTTAAAAACAAAACTAAACAAAGCAAAAAACCCTGGCCCTGGCAACTCTCTCCTCAAAATCTTTAAAATGTTTGACGCCTCCTTAAATCAGTGTCTCACCTAGTCATCTATTTTTCTCCACTGGTGGCTTCCAGTGGTACTAGACTTGTTTTGTCAATTAGAAACTAAGCTCTTTGTGTGTTTCTGTGTCCCCAAGGCGTCTTGAGCCATGCTGACTGTACAAATCTCTTCTATATCCTGCATCAAAAGCTATCGTGACAGGTAAGAGTACTAAAAAGAAAATGAGTAACAAAGAAGTTACTATAGCCTGAAGGACTTATTCCTAAATGTTATCCAGTGTTTTTATGCAAAATTTTGTTGAAAATACAGAAGATGTTAATTAGACACGTAAATATCAAACAGCAAATATAGGGAAGGTCAGAGAGTCAACAGACTGAATTATGGGGCAAAATTAGAGATGAAATCTAACAGGGGCAGGTATGAAATCCTACATTTCTATCCAAACAACCACTAGTACAGGGGTGCAGAGAGGGGAAAACGGGGGCTGTTCCTCCTGAATAGGAAAAAAGGCTCCCTGGCTTTAGGGAATTTCAGGATCAAAAATATCTCCAGTATGAAATAACCGTTACAGAAAAAGCAGCACACAACATTAGGAAACAACATAGTCCAGAACAAAAGAGGAAATAATTCCATGCCAATCAAACCACATCTGGAGCACTCTGTTTATTACGGGTGCCGCATTTTAAGATGCTGAAAAACTGGAGCACATTGAGATGAGAGGGAGAGTCTGTGAGGCCACTGGCCGATGGGTTAAATAATCCGGGGAAGCATTGTCTGGAGAAGAGAGACCAAGGCAATTTTTGAAATTCCTGAAGTAGAAAGGGACTTAAGCTGGGTGGGTACCAGGAATGCCCTAGAGCCTTACAGGAGAAGGTGAAGACGCTTTCTCTGTCCTGCGGAAGAAAACCCAACCTGCTAGGTATGAAATGCGTAGCCTTGTAAAGATGGGAGCCCGTTTCCCAGCATGTGTAAAGGCAGAGGGGCCAGACACCCACATCCCTGGAGAGCTACGGTGTGGATTCTGGAGGGCGGAGGAGGCGGGTGAGGCAAACGCTGGGATCCCCCCAGTTCTGAGAGCGTCTGATTCTAGGTACCTTGGGGGACTGTTTAGAACCAGCCAAACGGATCATCACACTTTGTCATGGAAAAGTTTGGGGCTGTGTGTAGATGTAAGCAATGGGTCCAATGCCAACTGGGCCCACCGAAGGGGGTTTCTGCGATGCAGTGAGGTGAGGGTGGGTTGCCTGCAAGTCAGGTGATTCTGATCCTGATTGTAACTGGTCAACGTGACTCTCAACCTTCTCACATGTGAAATGGGGCTGGGGTCTTTCTTGCCTTTATGGGGTTGCTATGAAGTCCAGGTAAGATCGTGTGTGTGTGTGTGTGTGTGTGTGTGTGTGTGTGTGAGCCTTAGAGTAAACATAACACACAGAGTTGATATTTTATATATGTACATGATGGCTAATGTATTTCCAATTTTGTCAGAGTTTTAAACAGGTGTTTCAGGGAAAAGGGATAGATCAGAACTTCAACAAAGCATTTTGCAAGATCTCTACGGATATTTTGGTCTAAATATGGGTGACTCACCTGGGTGACTGTAAACTTAGAAGGATTTATCACTGGATGAACAGCCCTGCCCCCAAAGGTTAATAGATCAGTGCCAACCTAGATAAAGCTGCGTAATGACAGGGCTGTGTCTTCAAGCCCTGCTCTGGGCCATAAATGAATCAAAATAGATGGAAGTAAATATAACAAAATCAAGTTTAATGTGTGGGGAGCGATCATGTCTTATACTTGATTCTAAGAAAGCACCCTAATCTCAGGAAGGTGAGAACTATATTTAAGAGTTTGATCTGTCCCAAATTTATTCGGCTGAGTGTGAGTCAACATTGAAACATGGTACCCAAGAAAGATAATGTGTTCTCAGGCTCCATTAGTAAAGGTGTAACTTCTAAAGAAAAATTAAAGGCCATAGTTGAGTTCTACTTTGTGTTGGTTGGGCTGCCCCTTCCCTTCTGGGCATCCCAATTTTGAAAAGATTTTTTACCAACAGGGTCATACACTGAAAAGTAGCATATCACAAACTTGAAGATATTTGCACAAAAATGAGGGGGAGGACATTTGCCTTAAAGAATCGCAGACTGAGAAGTTGCATTAACACTATTTCCAAAGCTAGATTAAGCAGTGCCCACACACACCATCTCTTCCCTAGTTGTTCTCATCAGGTATTCACATCTTTTAAGCAATCTTTGGGGGTCACTACTCTTGATTTTCCAATGGCAAATATTTGAACATGAACAAGCACACACAAAAAACATCACACACACACACACACACACACACAGTGTCTTCTAAAATTAGTAACAATTTTGAATGGAAGCTCTTTCGTGTTAATCTGGATTTGGAAGTAACCTGTTCTTTTATAGAGAAGGTAACCCACAGGCAGGCAGCTCCACCCCCTCTAAAGAGAACCTCCACATTGTTATGCAGAGCAGTTTAAATCCATTCCTGAGGAGGGTCTTCCACACTAAGTCTGTGGTCTGACAGAGAGAGGGAGGCACCTGTCGAAGTAGAAAAAGGCTGAAAACTGAGGAAGATCTAACAGAGACCTGGAGAGACTGGGGTCCAGGAGAGAAGAAGATGACATCATTTAGGAGATGAGGAGGTTGAAGCGGACAACACCCAAGTGCAAGTGCAGGCCAGAGCTCCAGGGACAGGTCCGGCCTCTTGTTGGTCCACTCTTGATACTTCAATAGTCCTGGTTCTGTGATGTTGGCAGAAAGAGGGGGAGGAAGGAAAGGAGGAGGTCATCCTTAAGAAAAAGTACAGCTACCAGACGGGCCAGAACTAGATTTTGGTGGCCAAAAGCAGATCCGTGACGCCATCTTACCACTCAAGGTGAACTTTAGCCAATTATAATGGATTATAATTTTATTAGCATTGTGGTTAGGAGAAGTCTCTACCCCCTGTGTTGCCATAAAGTTCAGGCTGAGCCAAATAAGGTCAGGGGGCCCACCTATAATGCCACCCCTAAGTCTTGAATATTTCGTGCCTTCATTTTTAGTGAAATAAATTCTCCAGTGTCATTGTTCTTCGGGGCAGCTGTTCTCTGGGCTTGCCCACTCTCACCTTCTTAAGAGTGAGTGTACTGTCCTCCTTTTAATAAACCTGCTGTTTGGGGATGGCCGGTTAGCTCAGTTGGTTAGAGCATGGTGCCAATAATAAACCTGCTGTTTGCTTGGCTTCTTTGAAGAATCCTTGAGTTCTTTCCTGTGATGAACAGCAAGAACCCGTTTTCTGGCAACAACTCAAACTCCAGAATGAATGGTGGGCAGCATCACTGGCATCCTCATAGCACCAGCCTCCTCCCAAATTAAGGATGCCTCAGAATAGCCCATTTCCCTGATGACATAATTGTGACAATGCCATGAAGTCATCCTTTTGGGGCACGGAGGGGAGCCTGGTGTCTCTGGACCTCCTCGCGGGGATCCCACTGGGAGAACCCTGGTTACGGCCCAAGAGACCATTCCTCATTCATGGCTCTTGAAGGCAAAGCCCTCCAAAGTACCACTGGCATTTAACCCACTTAGACTTCTGTTATTCGTGTAAATCTCAACGTCCTCTCATTTGGGCTGCAGCGATGCGACGGCATTTTAATTTTTTCTCTGAAACTACTCACCTGGGAGATGGCTCTTGGGTTCCTCGTTTATGTTTGGAGAGCTTTCCCTTTGGGCTGGGGTTCTGCTGTGTTTCAGGCCTTTGACGTCTGTCAGATCAGATCACCCTCCTCTCTTTCATTCTCTTCCTCATCACTTTTCCCCTGGACTCACCTGCCCGGTTCTCTTAATTACACAGCGGGTGATTGTGAGTACTAATGGGGAAACAGGTCCAGGTATTAGCTAGGTCAGCGGGTCTCAACCTTCCTAATGCCGCGACCCCTTAATACAGTTCCTCATGCTGTGGTGACCCCCAACGATAAAATTATTTTTGTTGCTACTCTATAAGTGTAATTTTGCTACTGTTATGAATCGTAATGTAAATATCTGATATGCAAGATGTATTTTCATTGTTACAAATTGAACATAATTAAAGAATAGTGATTAATCACAAAAACAATATGTAATTATATATTGTGAAATATTTACTTCTAATTACAAATAAATGAAATTGTGTCTTGAAGCATGGAGCTGGATAGAGGAGTGGTGTCTTGGTTCCTAAGACCATTGAAAATATGTTTTCCGATGGTCTTAGGTGACCCCTGTGAAAGGGTCGTTCGACCCCCAAAGGGGTCGCGACCCACAGGTTGAGAACCACTGAGCTAGGTGCTGGGGGAAAAAAGAAAACAGCCACCACTTAGCTGGAGAGCAGGTGACGCCAACATTTCCATCAATGCCCTTCAGCCCTTCATTACTCTCTTGACATAATACTAAGTTCTTTGACACCTAGCATCTTATTTTGTCCTTGTGAGGATAAGTGAAGTAGAATATTCTCTCAACTTCATTGTACGGATGAGGACACTAAGGCCCAGAGAGGCTAAGCTAATTGAGAAAAGCCAGGTATCTAGTAGGTACTTGGGGGCTGCACATTCTCTGGGGCCTCACTCCCTCACCCTTCCTGACCCACTTGGCAGCTGATGTACTCAGTACGTGAGACAACGGTATTGGGGAGATCACTATTTTTATATTACCAGCTTCATGCAAAACACTCTCCTGGGCACTTTACGTGTGCGATACCAGCCAATCCTTGCCGCAGCCAGGCAAGTATTTGTATCCTCACTTTACAGATGTGGGGAATGACATGCAAAGAGCTCGCCTAAGGGCCAATCGTAGGTTTAGGGTCAAGGCTGCGCCCCAGCCCCACCTCACACTTTCATCTGCGCCACCAGCCTGTAAGGCAGTCAAGTTTAATGCCCCAGTGAGTGGCTCCCCATGGAAGGGCTGTGGCAGTGGAGGGGCTCCCAGTCCACCCAGGGGCAGGCTGGGCATATGTCCCAGAGAAAATGGGGTTGATGCTGGCGGCCATCCAGCTCTGACAAATTCGTATCCTAGGGGGGTCAGTGTTGGAGATAATAAGCACAATCACTCCTTATTTCCTCTGTTGGATGACTGTAAGAACAAGGTCTCATAAATAGATTTCACCTAGAGCCTCAAGCTGGGCAAGAAGAATGAGTGACTGGTACTGCCTGAAGGGACGTGCCCGGGATGATCTTCACCCCCCCTTGGGCGGGGGTGGACAGCATCTGCTCTCGGCTGACCACCTACAAAAGCAGCCCCTCCTGAGCCCCAGCTTTGGCTGAGAGCTCCCCGGAGCAAACAGTGCTCCTAATATTAAAGGTGCTGGTGTTTAGTGACTAAGTGGAAAGCAGTCCTTGAATTCCCTCCCCGTCGTCCCTCCCCTCCCCCATCACCACAACATGTCGTTTGCCTTATACTGGCTTCTGAGTTGCCACCACACCAGCTCTGTGATTCACAAGAATCTTGGATTAACACAACAGCGATACCTACAATGGGAAGGGGGTGGGGGTGGGGATACACTGCACATTTCACCATCTAGATGAGGCACAAACAAAGAGATAATTATAAACTGTTTCTCTTATTGTTGCGCTCGCGTTAGGCATGTGCATCTCTCCCTCTCCCTCTCCCTCTCTCTCCGTTTTTTTTTTTTTTTCTCTCCTCCACAGAAAAGTAATTCTGTTGTGGAGATGGTACCAGGTGCACGGGGTGACCTCACACACACCAAATCGGGAGCTGACATCCATCACACTTTGAAATTTTGGATTTCATCATTTCCTGATCTTTCTAAAGGGATCACAGCACCTGGCCCTCACAGCTGTAGTTCATTTAGAAAGCAATTTAAAAACCGAGAAAAAAGCAAATGACATCTTGCTGCCTCAGCCTTGTCATTAAGTATAGCAGAATGGCCTTCATTTACGAGGCTCATGGCTAAGAATTAATATCTTTCAGGGCTTTCTCGAGTAGAGACTACAAAAGGTTTGAAAGACCACTAAATAATTAGTGGTATGACTGAGGCAAGCAAAAAAAAATAGGGGGGGGGCGTGGAGAAGAAATCCCTCTTTTTCGTTCTACAGAAGGAAATCACGCTGAGTTGAGCATGTCCTGATGTTGGGAGCCATCGCCGCAGCACCCTTTGTCACCCATATCCTGGGACTTGCTTTGCTTCTTGTGCCCACACAGGTATATTCAACACTCCCTGGGGCCATACGCTATATGTCTCCAGATACTGTACGTTAGTCAGAAGGAAAAAGTACTGGTTCCCCAATGCTTCACTGAGATAGCCGTGCATGACCTGGAGACTGCTTTCACCCTTAAAGTCACCCGACAGACTTCCCGACCCCTTCCTACACTGGAAGCCCCTTTCGACCAGCTTGATGGGGAGTGTTAATTCTCAGGAGAATTCCTACGAGACAGAAAAGCACCAGGTAAGGAGACAGGCGTCTTACTTTTGCCAAATTTTTCACTGTTTAGCACCTAAAATTCGGAAAACGACTTCCCTTGTCCCAGCCTCAATTTTCTTACTCTGCAAAATAAATGGGTTAAGACATGGCTTTAGAGAGCTAAGAGGCCAGTATCCTGAGCAGGATTTCTGAGAACATTCTCTGGTACTGGCTTCAAAGTTTTGCTAGTACGACTCCAGGCAGAGGCCCCTGGTCCCAGACTACAGGGACGGTGGGAATAAAGAGTGAAACTGCTTTCAGACCTGTCGTATTTTTGTTGAGTGCTACGATATGGTGGGTAAAGCATTTACATGATCTCTAACCATCCTTCTCACCCTTCTAGGTGGGCGGAACTATTCTCTTTTCACATTTGAAAACACTGGAGCTCACAACTTCAATATGTACCCAAGCTCCTTGGAAGGCTAAACCCCAAAGTCGGCCTCTGGTTCCACAGGGGTCTGGCGTTGTGGTAGCTTGGCGGGGTCACTCTACTTGAATTCCTAGGATGGTGTCAGTTTGGTTTGCTCCAAGCCTTGGAGCTCAGTAGCCCCCTGTCCTCCACTTCCATCCGTACCTCATTTCTGTAACTGGTACTTAGCTCATCAGGGTGGAATTGGCCTGCCATCTAGATGTTTTCCAATATCTATTGAAGCTTAGCGGGCCCTAAATACATCAGAACATCTAGTGGAAAGAAAACGGCAATGTTTTGAACATCATTCTAGGAGCCCAACAACCGTTCTCGGCACCTGAGTGCCCCTAGGTGCCACCCGTGCATTGTGTAATTTAATTCTCACCACAACCATATTAAGTGGGTTTTAGGATCCACTGTTATTCACAGAAGACTCAGGTGGGGGTAGGTTAAATAGCTTCAGGCTGTAGATTGTGCTGCTACTTCTGGATGTCACCTGCCCTTCTTATGAGAAGATTTTAAGTCCCGGCTCCATGTCATCTGACTTGCAGCTCCTCCTGTGTGGGAGCACACATCCCTGGCCCCCTAACACTGCACGTGGCCATATGCCTTTCTTTGGCCGATGGAAAGTGAGCTAACCTGTCACATGTCTCATTCAAGCAGCAGTTTAAGCTGGTTTTGTGTTTCCCTCAGTTCTCTTGTGCTTCTCTCTGCCAGGAGATGGCATGTCCCCTGTCACTGCTCCTTGAACCCGGGTTCCCCAACAAGAGGACGTACAGAGTGTAACTGTAGGCATTACCACGGCCGTAGGACAATGTGCACATGAAACTACTTTTTTTTTTTTTTTGGTAAGCCATGGATGTATTTTTGTTGCTTCACAACCCCGGAGTGAGAGCTGGCTGGCACACTTGCCCAGCGTCTTAAGGCAGCGGCTGCTTCTGCACTGATACCACTCTGCACAGACATCAAGGTCTGAGGGACCTGTGGTTCTATACAAAATAGAGCCAGACATAGCCGGCCAAATTTTAAAAAGCAGCAAAAATAAGGATAAGAATTGTTAGATCATACAATAGATAACCTCTTGGTCTATATCCTAGACATGAAAAGGTTTTTCACCAACAAAGCAGGTTTCTCTTCCCTTCAGTATGAACGAGAGACATAGTCATGACCTTAAGAATTACACGGACAAGCGACAGCTTCCTAAGCAGACAGGTACCATCACAGGGAAGATACTGGCACTAACCATCCCCAGCTTCAAGACAGAAACCAGTTCGGACTTTAACACTTACTACACAGAGCACTCTTATGTGTTCTTTCTCATTTATTCATCTACATCTTTACTTATGTGTAAGGAATCAGTGGCTTAGTGTTAACATAACCATAAAGAATTGTCAATGAAAGAGCCACTGGTTATGGGGTATTTCTTATTGTTTTTATACATGCAGCAGTTCAGTCAAAAGTTATATCCAATATTTTCTTTTTTTTTTTTTAGATTTTTTATTGGGGAATTGGGGGAGGGGAACAGATAAGTTGCTGTCATTTTATTCTTCAGTCTAGTTGTGGAGGACGTTGCTTCACTGGCCTGTGTTGGTATTATCATTGCGCTCTTCCCGGGTGAGGCAGATCGGTCACCGGCCTCTGGATGGCCACTCATGGCAGCTCTTGGCAGCTCACACCGGCTGCCAGCCACTCACACTGGCTGCCAGCCACACATGGTAGCTTATGGCAGCCCCACTGCAGCCCCACTGCAGCCTACGCCGTCACCGGTGACTCACGGCAGCCCAGCTCCAGGTCGAGCTGTTGTTCACCATTTTAGCTGTAGAGGGCAGTGTCACTGGCCCTCATGTGGGATCCGAACTGGGGCCCTGCTGCTCAGAGCTGGCATCTCAAGCCAGCTCTCAACCAACGCACTACTCGGCCGGCCCTATATCCAGTTTTAAAAAGGCAAACCTTGCACGTTGGGTGACTGACCATATCAGTTCTCCATGGACCTTAGGGGTTCCTAAAGTGTGAGACTCCGTGACAAAACCAGGATAGTCCCAGACAACAGGGATGCTTGGTGCCCCGTGAATACTGGCATATTTTCCTTAGCAGGATAACTGAATTTTTTATCTCCTAGAAAGCTCAAATGCCTCTTCTTCCATGAAGACTTGCATCCTTTGAGCAAATGCCAAAATTGTAATGAATTTGTCCTCAGGATGGAGGAAAGCACTCCAAACCCCATGACACGGTCAAAGGTTATTATTTACACTCTATTTTCTTTCTTTTGTATCATGTATTATTTTTGCTAGAAATCTCCTTGGTGATAATAGAATGAGAGGATACTGATTGATTAGCTCAGTAGCAGGATAGCAGAACCTCCCAGTAAACATTAAGAAGCATTCACCCTCAGGCTCATCTGTGATCTATTAAGTCAGGATCTCCGGGGATGGAGCTGGGGCCCTGGCCTCACTGTTTTGGTGTTTCTTGTTTTGTTTTGCTTCATTTTAAGCTTTGCTGGTGATTCTAATATGATGTGTAGCTAGATATGACAGCTAGGCATTTGGCTCAACTCTTTAATTAAAAACAACAGCAAACTTTCACAAAATTTGACCATCTTATGCCAATTTTTACAAATTGCCAGCAGCATTTTTTAGACGAGAGGAAAATCCAGACATTAAACTGCCTAATTCCTACTCTTTCATCACAGTTTTTAGATAGGTCTGTCCATCTATCCATGCACTGCAGCTCCTGTCCAGACTATATCTCACTTTCCCCTTTCGACTTCGCTCTTGTTCACCTTTTCCCCAAATTGGGAAGCATGCATGGGGACAGAGTGGCTTGTCACGGACAACAGGATGATTGAAAGTCACCGAGTGAAGTGGGTTGTTTATGCTGCGGTAGAGTCTCTCTACTTCCCAAACGATCATGGCCCTTTTACTTCAATGGAATGCAGTCGCAGCCTGGGTCCCACAAGTCCCTCAGTGGCCTCACACAGAACTTGTCACTGTGTATGCCACAACTGTGACAAAGGCCAAGGATGTGTCGCAGAGCTCTCCATTGTGTTGTAAAAAGGTGATGGCTTTCTGCATGTACCGCAATGTGACAACCTTGGTCATACATTGAAAATGCTCTATTCTCTTTCTCAATGGCTTTCTCTTCCTGTCAGTAGTGTTGCCCTCATAATAGAAATACTTTTTGGAGACCCTAGCTTTTCAGGCACTGAAAACAGTGTTTTTGCTTACCTTATTTTCTTTGGTTCTCGAAGCATCCCTGTTAGCTTTATTGGAAAAGAGAACGTTGAGAACTTGAGTATTTGCCCACATCACTCAGTTAGTAGGGTAGAAATGACATGCAAAGCTGCCTGTTTTTGTTTACTTATGAACTATGGCATCACTTCTAAATTTGCCTTCATTTCACCTTAATAGTGGAACCAAACAGATCATTAAAGCAATACGGTCACTTTGATTTGAAAGAGGTATGGTTTCTCTGGATTTGGGGGTGGTTTTTTGGTCTATATTCTTCCCTCGAAAGCCAGCGTTAATATCTAGAAAAGAGAATTTGAAGAATTAAGTGCATGCAGTCTCGGATGACATGATAGGCCTGGGTTTCCTAAGCCCTGCTCATGCCAAAGATCTTCAACACTGCACCTTGGCCAGCTCCTGGGCGATGCCTCCGAGCACTGTGATCCTGCCTGCGAAGCGTGTCCTTATGAACCTGAGCTTATGCTAACAGCGGGACGTCTATGGCTCCCTAGTCCTGTATGCCTGAGGTCTGGGGCCATGCTGCATCAGTTTGATCTCTGAGGGGCTAGGGGCTGAGTTGCTGGGCTCAGTTACATGGCATTTCATGCCTATATGACTGACTTTCCCCATGGAACCCTGGGCACCAAGGCTTGGTGAGCTCCCCTGGTTGGCAGGACTTTCCACGTGTTGTCACACACTGTTGCTGAGAGAATGAAACGCTGTCCATGCAACTCCCCTGGAAGAGGACCACTGGAAACTGTGTGCCTGGGTTCTCCTGCATTCCACCATATGCGTGTTTTTCTCTTTGCTAAATTTAATCTGCACCTTTTCACTGTAATACACAGTCACCATGAGAAGAGCACCTTTTCTGAGTTCTGTGAACCCGAGGATAGGCTTGGAGATGTCAGACACACAGTGGGTGTTGTTTAGACACATATGTTGAGAAAGCAAAAAAATTTACATGTGTCTGCCGCTGCCCTCCATGTCCCAGCAGGGTCAAGTACTAGCCACAGCTCCTGTTAAGGACTTTATAATTATTCCCCTAAAAGGAGGGGGGCAGGAGGAAAGACAGTTCACAGAAAACTAGAAGAAATCTTAAGTGTGTGGTAGTACCTATCCTTGCTACATCAGTTCAAGGAAACACTGGGAAATAGAGGTCAAGTTATTCTTATTTTACCGTGAATGCCCTTGAAATAATACAATCTCATCAAGGGCATTTGCTCAGGAGTAGATTAATGTTCACATGCTTGGAAGATAAATTGGGCCACTGACATACTCTTATTAGTTTTTTTTTTTTCCCTTAACAGCCACACAAAGCTGCCAACTCTATAGAACTTAGAGGTTATTCTTAGAAAAGAGAGATCTTAAAATCACTGGAAAATCAAACCATTCTTGCTAGTAGTCTTTTTCCTTTTTTCTCCACTTTGTTTAAAGAAGAAAGATGTGTCATAAGAACATACAACTCTTTTTCTCTTCAAAAAATGAAGCACTTCATGGGGTGGTGGCTCCCCAATTCTAGCTCTGTGAAGTTTTCATTTCAGAAGGAGTTTTTGCCATCTATTTAACAGTGATCTTTAAAAATACATGAGATGTGTTACTTCAGAAATGGAGGCAGCAAATGGCTACACTAATAATCCTAAAGATAATTTTTAGAAAGAAGAAATATTTCAATTATATTTTATTCTGAAAAGTATGTTAATCTAAGAAATATTACAGAATTTAAGCACTGTCCTTTTATTTTTACCTCCAACCTGTATTTGCCATAAAAATAAGCATTGCCCCAGGTTCACAAACACTTTAAATAAAAATACAGCAGACAGGAAATTAGGGAGTGGGCCTGTAGAGAAATGAAGCTTTTGCTCATTTCTGATTTTGTTTCATTTTTCAGGGACGTCTTTCTTAAGAGGTCAAGAAGAAAAATCTTTCTAATAATGCACACATCCAACAATGCATCAGGAGGAACTAATACTCTGAATTAGGTCTGGAAGATCTAATGAAAGATCTAATGCATTCATGAACAGGGCGGAAGCTGAAACTGCATATTTTCAAACAGATTGTCTCCGCAAACTGAGATAACAGCTAAAATCAGTAGAGGATCGTACTGACGCCGGGTTAGAGACTAAAGCACAGTGGAACACTGGACGGCATCCATGGTGCAGGGACCATGGGATGGCAGCCTTATCAAGAGCCACATAGGGAGAGGGTGACGTGTGACATTCACCAAGGCAACTTTCTGGAAACAGTTCAGTCAATTGCTTCTTAGCATTTTAAAGAGTAGAAAGATGTCAGAGCTGTGCTTACTTTAAATGGGGCATGTGCTGATCCCACCCTCATTCCTGAAGGTGCTGTGTCCTCCTGATGCAGCAGTGGACATCCCCAGTGGTCTGCGGTGGGAGACTCACATCACCACAGTTATCTCCCGACTCCTTTCTTTGAAAACCTCACATTAGTCTAACTAAGGAGGGGATAAGGAATAGATCTTTCTTTGTCTATCTCCAGTTGTAAATTACATGCTTTTATATACACCTTGGAAATGGTCTTAAACTATGACTTGGAATTGAGTTGAACTGTATCATTTGGGAGAGAGGAGAAAAATGGTTCAGTAGATGCTTCGCATTGTCTACATTTTCTTATTCACATTTGTTCATTAAAATTACCCTTTCATGATATGATTTATTTGAAGTGGGATCTAAGGACTCTTCAAATGCTTGTGGGGTTAAGAGCTGTTGTGATTATGGCTTAATAGATGTCCGGATCTTGGCAATGACTTTATCACTTTCTGTACAAGGACACCAGTTTCTTCATACTCTCTGAAGGTCTATATGGAGTTTCTATTTGGTATCATGGCCATCTGTGACTATGTCTTCTCTTTTCTACTCGATTTTGTGATCTTCGATGGAAAGACTGTTGTGTAAATTATATTTGTGTCCCACCCAGTGTGACTATCAGCACCTTTTATATAATGGACATCCTATAATTATTTTTAGAGTTAATGAATAAATGAATAAATTTGTGATGTCAAAAATGGATAAAAAGGTCTAATTTGTTACTTTGACATATTTCAGCAAGTTATTGATTTTTATATTGACTGAAACAAATAAAAACTTAGTTGATAGTCACATGCTTGGAAGGGTTTAATTCTGGTGACTTTGTGCAATGGAAATTTTCTAAGTGCCAATAAATAGCATTTACATTATTTGTTGTGCTCTACAATTCCATCATGATAATAAAATATTGTTTGGATAGAAAAAAGATAGGACTAAACTAGCCTGGGTGGTATCCAAACCATCTGTTTAGGTTCAGAAAACACTTGTAGGGAATAAATATGTCTATAATGAGCTTGTGACTTTTAGATTCCAAACCTTAAGTGCAGAACTCAGCAACAGTCCTCAGATGGCAGCTCTCAGTGACATCTACCAAAGAAGAAAACAGGCAAGTTACCATTGCTAGTCACATGCGTTTGCCAAGAAAACGAAAATGCAGAAATGTAGGTCACAGATGGAATCCCATTCTTTCGTGGCTACAGTGTCCTAACCACAAATCCGAATCCATACGTACCTGACTGAGTAAGCACTCAAGTCCCCCTTTGTGGGTTAGCCTGCCTGTGAGCATGGCCTTCTCTCCTCTCAAGGGTGAGTGAGAAAGACTTTCTTAATCCTCATTTAGTCAGACATTTTCTACATCTCCCACCAAAAGCCAGGCACTGTGCAAAGTGTTGGTAAAATAGCAGTGAACCAGACAAACTTTGTTATTCCCATCAAGGAGATTTTTGTAAAATGAACACAGTCTTTGGAATCAAATCCAGATTTGAATCTGACAATTTCCACCTATGAGCTAAGCCAACAGATAGACTCTCTGAGAAATCAATACTTATATCCAGAAAGAACGATGCATTGAAAACCGCAGACTTTCACATAAACCCTGCAGAAAGGATACCAATAGTACGCAGGCAAGGTTAGCAATATGTGTGGTCAATGAGGAGACAAAAAAGGGACCGAAATCAGAGCCACGTGGATGGTGAACAGACATCACTACTCGATGAAGCTCAATTTGCTTAGGTCACCTGAGGAATGAAGATGGCCCTTCACCTACTCAAAGACAAGGAGAAGTATAATCTCTGCCCTGTTAAATGCAAGGAAAACATCCATGGTTTCTAAATGCTTTTTTTTTGACAATGAAAATTAACCCCTTAGACAGAATCTGCCAGTTACTTACAGAAGAATGATATTGTAAATGTTGTTTTAAAAATCACTACACAAATGAAAGCTTTAAAATAAATAATGCTATGAGATCTGATCAAAAAACACGTTTTTTTCTTGTGAATTTCAATGTCTCTGCTCTTATCAAGTGTTTTGGAAGCACAGGCAGGAGGGCAAACCACGGTCATCCAGGTTTATGTTCTCACAAACAGGGATGAGGAGAGAGTTTTATTCAGACGACAGGTGACCACAGTTACCAGACTGGCGTCGAGATTTCCAATGCACTGACATGCCCTGCGCAGCATTCTCTTGGCGTAAATGAGTCATTATTCCTGAGTACCTACAGTGTGCAGGTGAATGCGAGCTGCCAGCCTGGAGATGCTGAAGGGACACAGTGCATAGAGCTCCTGCACCCACGGGGCTTCTAGTCAAGAGGGGCAAGGAGGATAAGCAAGGAATCGACAGGATTATACATCGGAGATAACTGACAGGCACTAAACAGGAGATGGGAGAGCCAGACACGGTGCATAGGACAAGTTGAGAGAGGCTCCGCAGGGTCGGCCTCTCTGAGGGCATCATTTGGCAGATGAAAGGCTGTCATGCAGAGCTGCCATGATGGTGGGGGTGGTGGGAGCATGTCCTGCAGGAGAAAATGCATATACAAATTCCCCAAGAGTCGGAGGATATGCCAATGCAGTTTACTTTTAAGAAGAATGAGAGAGAATAACCAACACACCGAGTCCGGGCAAAAGCACCAGGTTCACACTGGACATCCATAACTTGGGAAGGCTTTATAACAACACTTGGCAACGAGTCTTGCAGGCACATGTGAATCGAAACCTTCCTAATCTTCCTTCTGCCACAGAAGCATTCAAAATAGTAAATCAACAAACATACTTTAATCTTCTGACCTGACATTAAGTGAAACTGTTAGTATACAAATTTGTAAGTACAGCATAAATAATATATTACAAAGAAAAACTATTGTGTAGGTGAAACTTCTGGAAAGAAATAAAACAATAACCTTATGGTGATACTGTGGTTTGTTAGAGGAGTAATTCTCTTAAATGATCCTTCCCTTTTATTTTGTTTATACTTAAATATTTTTCTTGATTTGAAGGCACAGAATCACATTAATTGCAATCATTGGTATGTGGTATCATCATTGGCTCACGCACTACTCACCTTTATGAGTTTAGTTTGTTTGAGTAATCTAAATCACACCTAATACTCCATTAACCAAAACAAAACATCAGAATCTGAACAAGAACTTACATTTAATCGCACGGCCCCTTTCTACCTCCTTC
This sequence comes from Hipposideros armiger, assembly GCF_001890085.2. NCBI lineage: Eukaryota > Metazoa > Chordata > Mammalia > Chiroptera > Hipposideridae > Hipposideros > Hipposideros armiger. Next base: position 799,303 of record NW_017731972.1, on the reverse strand, counting down.
ATCACTGCAGGTAACTATCATCCCCTGGCGTCATCATTTCTTTTCCTTCTTTTCTTTCTTTTTTTGTAATTCTACTGCATCTCTAAGCACTAATGCAATGAATGATTTTTAAAGTCATAGTAAGTTTTAACTTTATTAAAAGGGTATCACAATGAATGTCATCTTTTGAAGCTTCTTTTTGCATTTAATATTATCTTACTTACTCATCCATGGTGGCTGACGACATGCCGCTGTGTGAAGGGACAAGATTTCATTCATGCACTGCCCTCCCGGTTTTATGGATTCTCTCCAGATTTGCGCTAATGTGAATAGTACTTAAATAAATGCACATTCTTGCACATGTCTTCTGTGGTTTGTAGGCAAAAGGTTTTCTTGAGTATGCATCTAGGGCTAAAATTGCTGAAGCATAGGCTAATGAGTATTTAACTTCACATGAAAATGCCAAACTGTCTTCCAAAATTGTTGCTTCAATTTTTCTGCAATGGGAAAGAGATTCTGTGAACCCATAATTACTCCAATGCTTGGTGTTCACAGATTCCCCCCCCCCCAATTGAATAGGCATAGAAGGAGATTCCATTTTGGTTTTGATTTGCATTTCTTTGGTTGTTACAGATATTGGCCACATTTGTCTCTTTTATGGAAAATCTGTTCATCTTTTTGGTTCATTTTCAAAAGTTCTTTCCTTATTGATTCTTGCCTCTGATTATTAGGCATTCTTTTCATTTGGTTGTTAGTACTCTTTTGTTAGTTTTGTGTTTTATGAATTTCTTCTCTCAGTTGACTATTTTTACTATTTTATGGCACTATATTGATGAACAAAAGTAATTTTAGTATAATCAACTTAATATTTGTTTAATAAGCAACTCATTCTGCTTTGTTTTGGACCAGGAGGTCCCAATAATATTAACCTATAGATTTTACTGAAAATTTTTGTTTTTGTTAGTAAAAATAGTGCATAATCACTCTGAAGTTAAATGTTGTTTATTGTTTGAAGATAGAGATTTAATTTTGTCTTTTTTTCTACTTAATGTGTTTAACAAATTCTCCTTTCCCAGTGATCTCAGGTACACTTTTTCCCTGCATAAATTTTCATAAATGGATAGGTCTTTGAATGGATAAATTGGTCAAAATGTCATAACTGCATCTGCATATAATTTTCCATATAGATTTTAGAATTTAACTTTCAATGTCTAAAATGAAAAGTCTTCTGGGATTTTGACTGGGATTGAATGGAATCTACAGTTCAATGTGAAAAGAATTGACATCAGCAGTATTGAGGGCTGAGATCTGTGACATATCTTTCTACTTATTTTGATAGGTGTTTCATTTCCTCAGCAATGCTTGATAGTTTTTAAAATACAAAACTTGCACATATTCTAAAAACGTATCCTAAGCATTTCACATTTTTATTCTATTATAAATGGTATTGCTTTTTAAAATTTCTAATTCCAATTGTTTGTTGCTAGTATATACAATGACGTTTGATTTTTGTATACTGTCCTTATATTGTGCAATCTCATTGATTCACTTACTAGATCTAACAGCTTTTTTGTAGATCTTCTATAGTCAGGTTAATTAACTTTTAGTCCTAGTAGCCTTTTTATAGAGTCCTCAGAGGTTTTTTTGTTATTGTTTTATGTAAATGATTATCAACTACAAATAAGATAGTTTTACTTTTCCTTTCTAATATGTATGACTTAAATTTATTTTTCTTCTCTCATTACACTGGCTAGATCCCCCAGTGCAATTTCAAATAGAAGTTATGAAAACAAACAATGCTGCAATCTTCCTAATCTTAAGGAAAAAATGTTCAGTCTTTTACTATTAAGAATGACACTAGTTTTCGTTTTCTTTCTTTCTTTTTTTTTTAGAAGTTTTTTGTTAGGTTGTGAAACCTCCCTTCCAGTTCTAGTTTTCTGAAAGTTTTTATAATGAATTGATGTTGGTTCATGTCAAATACTTTTTGGCATTTATTGAGTTGATCATATGCTTTTTTTCTCTTTATTCTGTTAATATGATGAATTGCATTGATTAATTTTCACATTTGAAACTAGCCTTTCCTTCCTGGGCTAAACCTCACTGAGCCATGATATATTATATTTTGTATTGCTAGATTTTATTTGTTAATATTTTGTTGAGGTAATATATCGATACACATGAAATTCATTGGTCTACAGATTTTGGTTTGTAATGTAATTTTTATGCTCACCTACAGAGGCATATGAACGCCTCACCCCAAATTTGGTTTGGACATTGAGACTGACGATGCCACATGCACACATCAAGAAAGGAGGAAAATGTTTGTTTCTTACATAATTGAGGTCTCAGAGAACAGCAGGAAAGATCTCTAATGCTGCTCTGAAATGGCTTGAGAGAAAGTACAGAAAGGAGCCTGACGTGAGTTTTAACTGGGGTTAGAGGGTAGGGCTGGGGTGAGCATCCCTACGTGTGGGAAAGAGCTTTAGTGGTTTGAATTTCACGCTGGTGACAAAGAAGACAACATCTAGTGTTCTTATCAGAAAGGACCCCAGTCAGAAAGCCCAGTGAATTTGGAGCTCACCATTCTGGTCTTCCTCCCGTTGACTGCTTGGAGACAGTGCTATATGGTTTGCTTCATATAGTCTTTCCCGTGTTATAGTTGCTTACAAAGAAAGGATAACTCCAATACCACTGAAACCATCTCGGAATATCCTGCTGCTCTTGACCCTTCACTCTTCCATGTAAAACATAGACTCATGCTCGCAAGTGCCATGAAAACATGTTTGGGATTTTGAATGAAAAGCTTTGACTCTATCATCTAATTTGGAGACAATGGCATTTTCACAATATTATGTTTAGCATATATCTCCATTTATTTAGATTTCCATTAACAGTTCTTATCTTTATATCTTATTTCTAAACTTTGTAATGTGCTTGCATTGTTATTGTAACACACACATTATTTAATAGACCCTTATGTGGTTTAACGATACATGGAAAGTTCAACTCAACTGTTCTTTAAGTAGTTAATCTAAATTTTATTTAATGCTGTCACTGACAGAGAACTCATTCCCACAGATTTTATCGTTAAACAGCTAACTTTTTAATGAAGTTTTTCCTAACGATGAACCAAAATTCTCCTTCATACAACTCTCTAAGTGCCCTAATTTCACTGACTTTAAACAGATAAATCTAATCTCTAACATTATTATTTAGTTTCTACCATTTAAAACACACTTTTACAAATTTTTAAACTGGTGTACAATTTATATTCATTAAAAGCTCTAGATAGAAAGCAGAATTGGTATTATTTGCCCCATTTATGGATGGGGAATCTGGAAATTAAAAAAAAAAAGAGCTCCAGTTTTTACAGGTAGTAAGCTAGACCTTTTGGCCCTTAATTCGGTGTTATTTCCATCAATACCAAGTTTAGATTATTTCAGTGTATTCTACAGAGCAAGGTTCAAGGTCACAAGAAGCTCACATTGAAGTTTTCTAAACATGTCTCTAGTTCGCAAGGTATACACATCTTATTTCCCTGGATATAATCAGACTTGGCCTGACGGTTTTTTAAATGGAGCATTTCGTCTTATATGACCTGGTGATCTACCGACTCAGCCAGCACAAAGACACAGGAAGTTCTCTAAATATTACTGTCTTAGTAAATCCTCAGTGACACTGCATACAATCGACTCTTTTCAGCACCTTCAAGTCATTGGGCCTCTTCTTAAAGAGAACTTTGAATCTGTGAGAGTAAATTGAAAGTGTAACTACAGAAGGGAGTGGCATTGACGTTGGTGAGTCGTCAAGAGCTCTGTCTGCCCTAAACTCCTTTCACCCACCAGCTCTGCATGGTAGTTCACAGCACCTTCAGTTTACAGATGAAGGTCACATTTTTAGAGTGAGATCAATGATGTCATACCTATTCACTCTGACCCCATATTTGCATTATGCGTCCTCATGTTTGTGCACCATAATGGACCAGAGGTTTTTATTTTTTATTTATTTTTATTTTATTTATTTATTTATTTATTCATTTTTTGGACCAGAGGTTTTTAAATAAACACCTAATAAATAACAACAAATATCAGAAGCTTCTACCAAATTTTGCTCTTTAGACACCACACTCAATAAGGAGCTGACTGAGCAAGAAAAGTAAGAAAAAATAGAGTAACTGAAATTTAGCTATTTATAGTGTGTCAGAAACTATCCTAGAAGTCGCACACATATTTATCATTGAATCCCTACTCAACTTTATGGGGGAAAATACTGATTTTATCTTCACGGCACAAAAGAGAAAATGAGCTTTCGAGATGAAATAATTTTTCCAAGGTTATGCAGCCAGCAGTAAGGGGTGGATTTAAGCCTAAAGCCCCCTGACTCTCAAGTCTTTGATTTCACATACGAGTATGTAAGACTATAACTGTGCATATATGTAAAACAGTCAGTCTTCCAAAGCCCAGCTTCATAACAGCATTTTTAAGCTAATTCCATTTCAACATGTGGAAACCCAGAGCACTGGGCTTGTTTAGACTTCTGTTCTAGTGTAGCTTGTATTTTAGTGAAGGAGAGATGGAAAGAAACATAAGTAAATAAATAGTGATAACTGCTAGTAACGTAAAGCGTGGTGATGACGCACATTACACGGCAATGCCGACCGGTGAAGGAGTGTGGTGGTGACATCTAAGCTGCACCCAGAAAGAAACAAAGGAGTCAGCTGTGCAACAACACGAGGACAGAGGAAGGAGACTAAGGGAATAGCAGGTGCAGGAACCCAGCGATGGGATCACCTGAGCTGGGTGTGTATGGGGAAACTGAGGCAGCCAGTTTGGCCAGAAACCAGTGAGCACAGTACAGAGTGAATAGTGCAGAGGGCAGAGACGAGTCTGTACAGACTCATGCTGCCGTGGCCAAGAACTCAGAATTTATTCTAATAGGAAACCTTTGAAAGGTTTGAAGTGGGGGTGTGTGAGAAATACAATTTGGGGTTTAAAAACGTCAGTGTGTGCAGAGCATGGAGAATGGATTTTACAGGGGAAAACACAGAAGCAGAAAGACTAGTTAGAAAGATGGAGCCTTGGACCAAGGTGCTAGAAGTGGATGGACTCGGAATACATATATATATTAATAAGTAGACCTGACAAATAGATTAGCTATGGAGAAAAAGAAATTGATTTCTCTTAGGGTTTGCTCAGCCAATTGGCTGTTTGTGCCATTTACTGAGATGAGGAAATACCAAATACGGAGACAGGGAGAGACAAGAATTAGGGGAGAGGTAGGATCAAGTGTTTGTGTTTTTTGTTTTTTGGGTTTTTTTGTTTGTTTGTTTTTTAAGATTTTTTTTTTATTGGGGAATTGGGGGGATGGGAACAGTGCTAGGGAATTGGGGGAAAGGGAACAGACAAGTTGCTGTCGTTTTTTGTTCTTCAGTCTAGTTGTGGAGGATGTTGCTTCACTGGCCCAAGTTGGCACCATCATTGCACTCTTCCCGGGTGAGGCAGATCAGTCACTGGCTTCTGGACGGCCGCTCACTGCGGCTGCTGGCCGCTCACACTGGCTGCTGGCTACACACGGTAGCCCATGGCAACCCACTGCAACCCACTGCCACAGGGGCTGCAGCCTATGCTGTCGCCGGCGACCCACGGCAGCCCAGCTCCAGGTTGAGCTGTTGTTCAGCATCATAGCTGTGGAGGGCAGCGTCACTGGCCCTCATATGTGGGATCCGAACCGGGGCCCTCTGGCATCCCAAGCCAGTTCTTAACCATTGCGCCACTCGGCCGGCCCAAGTGTTTGTGTTTTGAGGGGAGATTTCTGGCCGTGCAAAATATAAGATACCTCTGAAACATCCTAGTATAAATGAGTAGTATTTTACTAAACGTCTGCCACACTCCTTAAGATAGAAAAGAAAACGTTACCTCTATTTTACTGGATGTTCAGTGAGGCCTGGAGAGGGAATATAACTTCCCAAGGTCACAAAATAGGCACGTGTACAGCTAAGGGTCTCCCCAAATCTGAGGGACCCATGGGGTGGTGAGTCTCACGCGGACGCACGTCTCCCCTCTCCACACACCCAAGCACTGACACAGACACACGTGCAGCCTGTTGTGCAGAATGAAGAGCTGTACTCAGTGTGGTCGCTGGGCATGGAGTTTTCACCTATAAAACACAGAGTTGGAAGATTCACAACCCTCCTGCAGAGTGATCATTTCGCAGATAAAACACACAGGTGCTTGGGGACCAGCTCATATCTGTGCTGATTTCCCAGAGGCGCTGTCTCTCCAAACCTGAGTAGGAAAAGAGGACTTCAAGAGTGCTTCAGCTGAGAGCACCCAAAAAAGCCCTTGTAGGTATTCAGGTTAAACCACTGAGTGCTTAGCACTCAGTCCACTCTCAGAACCTTGGACAGCAGCTATTTCCCAGCATCCTCCAGGTCTCACCACCACTCTGAGGCAGGAGGAAGAAACCTGGAATGTTAGGGCTCAATGTGCCAGTGGAGAGAACTAGTGCAATATCTCCCTTTTGGTGACACACTGTGAACTAACCTCCCTGGCTCTTTAAGAACCGAGAATGCCAACGTCGGAAGAACTGCAGTGCCAAGAACACAGAGGCCTCCAGGTTCCCAGTCCAGATCTTTGTCTCCAGCAGAACGCATCACTTTAATGACATACTAACCATCCCCCAAATTTAATGCTAGATTTCTCCTTTTTTGTACAAAACACTCCCCGTTTCACAACTGCATTCGGTTCCTCGTTGACCTCCCTGTGCTCCCCCTCTTTGCCACCCCAATGGCCAGGCTCCTGGACATTGGGAACCTTGAGAGCTGCGGTGGCCTGAGGTGGACTCAGACACAGTCCAAGTCCAGGTGCCTCCAGGGCACTGGGAGGGCTCTGGGAAGGGGTGCACACACAACGGGTCACACTCTCAGAGGATACTGGCAGTGATGCGGTTGCCAGACAGCTGCAAAAAGCTTTAAAGGACAGTGTTGCATAAAAAAAAAATGAAAACTGTTGATTGAGGACATATTGCCTTGATTGAATGCTGAAGGAAACCTGCTGGCAGAAAAATAGATATGAAAAAGAGAGAGGGGGAGAGTGAGGAGGGGGCAGGGAAAACAGGTTTGCCCATCTCAGCAGCTGTAGAGAAAGCTCTACACCAAACATTTGGAGTGAGTTGAGTGTTGTCTACTCTTGTAGAAAGCTACTCCTAGGAGTCTAGAGCGATGTTGCCACGTTTTGCTGTAGGACCGTCCAGTGCTGAGAACAGTTCGCATCTCTTCTGACAATGCCTGCAATCATGGGTTCTCATTATATCCCATCCTTGACCACTTTGTCCGAAAGCTCCAAAACAGTGGGGCAGGAAGAGGATATATATTGACAATGTCTGGAGCCAGGCTTTGGGGCTTTATCGCCCATTGACCTCCAAAGATGTAATTTGGTTATTTCTTAGAGACGCTAGCAGCAATTTCATTACTCAGCCTTGTGGGGGATTTGGCTCACTACCGGCAAATGGAAAAGATTGCTCCGGCTTCCCACAAGTTGTACAGTCAATGGTTTCAACATGGCTGTCCTCTGAGGATTGCCTTTCCCAAAGTTCAGTCACTCATCGGTTATCACTGCCTACAAAGTATGTATTGCTGAGGAATACTCTGGATTTTTGTTTTGTTATGAGAGGTTCTACTGTGACCTGAGCAAGAAATAATTTCTACCTAAGATGGCTCATACCCACCATCCTGCACAGCCTCACACCTCACCACAACTCCCGCGTATATACTTGACAGCAGATCTCATTGAACCATGGAACATAGCCGTAAGAGACAACTAGAGCATCAGTCACACCCAAAATCAAAATGAGGCTCATCCTTTGGCCTTAAGAGGCACCACTGGGAAGGGGCACATATATCAGGGATCCTAGGCAACTACTGCATCATGCAGAGGTGTGGGGGGAGCGCTCCAGCTCTGGGGCCAGGAAGGCAAAACACCAGCTGCCATACATCCTACTGCTTGATTTAAGGGCCTCAAAACTGGATTTTTTAAAAGTCATCCTTAAACTACCCCACCCCCCACATTGTTGATGAAGCAAAACAGACATAATAGTTCTCAGCTGTCAAAAAGTGGGTTTATGGATAGTCTCCATCATTATAGAATGTTAGTAATCAATGCAATTGATATAAAAAGTACTGGAATAAAGCTTCACCTTCCTGAGGTCTGTGGAGTTACCGTGCGGCACTATTAACTAGAAATGTGTTGGAGAGGGGTTGTGGGGCCCTTTGTTGATAAAACTGAGTAATAACACAAATGACCCTTGACGACACAACCCCTCATTGTCTGCAATAGGCACATAGGACTGTATAATAATGTTACTAGTAACCATTGGTTGGATCAACAACTTCACGGAAGGATACCTCTTTTCTGGGGCAATATCACTAGATCAAAGGCTTATGTCCTGTCCATTCTGCTTTTAGGAATATACAGAAATGTATAGATGGCCATCAGACTTATCTAAAATTAGGTTTAATACACTATTTTTCATACTAAGAAAAAAATTTAAACAACCAGATGTTTAGTTTTAAAGTCCCAATTAAACAAATTTTGATCAACTATATAGTATAACACTATGCAGACATAAAATGTGACGTAGAAAAATATCCATATAAAAAGACATTTAAAATATTTGGTGAAAAAAAGTAAATTTCTAAATCATGTGTGCAGTATGATCCATTATTTGTAGTCAAATATAACATACACGTATTCTGGGCGTATGATAAATACTTAAAACACATTATCAACAGTACCGTTTGAATAAAATAAGAGATTCTTTCATTATCTTATTTATTCTCATTTAAATTGTGAACCGATTTCAAAATGAACACATATTCTTCATGTAATAAAAAAGGTAACAAAAGCAATTTTCACAGAGGAAAGAGCCTGCGTAGATTTAATGTGATTTCGTGAAGAGGAAGCACGCGGCTGCTGCCGACCAGGCGACTGACAGGAGGACACTGAGGAGGGGAGCTCGGTTCGCTCTCCACGGACTCTGCGGTCTGGGGGGCAGAGCCGGATGAAGGACGCCAAGGGTGAGCTACCGGATTCACCGAGAGCGTCACTATTCTGAAGGTGGCATTGTGGGGACGTCTCTGAGCCCTTGTGCCATTTTCAGCATGTTTAATAGTTTCAGAATATATCTGGGTGGAAATTCACCAGCTGTTATCTGCATAATGAGAAGGACAGCCTTAGGCATGGCGGTTTATCCTTCTGATCATCCACCGAGGCCTTTTCAGGCAGCTACTTCAGAGCCTAAGCATTTGGGACCTTCTGCCTGAGCTTCTCTTGCTCCTCCTAATGTCCCATAGCTGGCTGCCGTTCCTTCTCATAGTGGTCTCAGGTGAAACATCTCTTATCAGAGAGGCCATCTACGGCCAGAGTCTAAAAGAGCTGCAACCCACCCCAGCCACCCCATCACGCTCCATGTCCTCCATGTCTGCTTGTTTTTCTCTACAATATTTATCATTATCTGGTGTGTGTGTGTGTGTGTGAGGCTTTGCCTGTTCTGTGTCTGCGATAGCTCAGGCACCTACAGCAGTGGCTGCCATATGACGGGCACTTACGCCTATTTTTGGTGAATTAATGAATGACTCTGATGCCCCAAAGCTAAAGTGAAATATGTATCCTAGCACCAAGATTACTTTTAGGTTCACATCTATGGTGCTGAGAAAAGCATGGAGAGAAGAAAACCATGAAGAGTTGGGCCCTTATCCTTGATGAGGGTGGAATCACTTTTGATTTCAATAGTGGAGGTGACCAGGAAGCTGAGGGCACGGCATTCACTAGGCTGGTGGGAGTGTCATTCACATGTGGCACAGTTATAGTTAAGGTGAGTCTACATCCATTTTGCACACTGGACTCAGGGCCTCCGCCTACGAATATGGTGTGCTGAGCCCCAGACAGTGCCATTCCCATCGATGACTAAGGGCATGCCACCCCCTACCTCTCAGATCAGCTTTGGGAATGTTTACCAAGAGGCCCAAGTGCTGAACTGTGAAACTGTGGGAGACTTTGAGAGGTCAACAAAAGTCATCGATACAACCATGAAAATAATTTGCACTCATTTTTACTGGCTCAGGGTCATCGTCATACAGGGTGGGAATGCCACAGGGACTAATTGGTTTCAGGTGTCCAGCAGCGCTGGCTTTGATCAGGCATTTTCTAATCCTGAGTCGCCCATCTCACCATATGTACTGTGTCATGGTGTAGACCTTCCGAATGATCGCAATCTTCTCCCTATTGAATTTGAGCCCCTCACTTTCCAACCAGCAACCTGTAAGTGACTCTTTTCCAAAATAGCAATTATCTCGCTGATTTATGAGGTGACTTTAAGCAGTATGGCTGCTTAGAGAATTCACAGAACTTACAGCCACAATTATTTGCCCTGGAAGAACAATATTTATGGTGAGATCCTTGAGGACAGAGACTGTTTCATTAATCTCTGCATCCCCTGTATGTAGCAAAGTGATTGCCGTAAGACTCCACTCAACAGTATTGACTGCCCTGTTAAATGGCTGAATGACTGACAGAGGGTTCTAGCCATGAGGTTTGTCATTTAAATCTGCAGTGTCGTGATGCTCTCCAGCTTCCTACATGGCCACGACGCTTTCCCCTAGTTCAGATTTCCCTTTAATGACGTTTTAAATTGCTTTATTGGTGCATCGTATGAGCCATAAGTAACACTGAATGAGTTCCTGGAATACAGCCTGATATCTGCGTTCCTGAAGTGATGATTTTCAATGCAACTCCAGCCTGGTGGACTGGCAAACGAGGGGGAAGTGAGAGCTGTACTCCGAGCAGCTCCAGTCTGGCTAGGAGAGATGCAGAATGCCACGCCACTGCTGTGAGAGTTCTAAGAGAACTTCAGATCCCGCCGCTGACATCAGGTAAGGACGGAAGGTTGAGCCCCAAATGCAGCCGAGTATCACAGCACAAAACAGAAACGGAGAAACACGAAATGCATTGATCCAGTGGCTGGACAGCTCCATGTCCAAGGACACACAGGTACCTATCTAGGCTCGTATTAGAAAAGATCTACCTCGGAAACTTAGTTCCCATTTCTACTACTAAGTAATGTGGTTTATGGCGTGTCACTTAGCTTCCATTTCTACCTGGGCAGCAGGTTATGAAGAAGCAAATGAATTAAGGAGTGAATTTTATAGACTGTGGTACACTATACAGATGTAAGTTATTAAACTCTCAGTATGTGCAAAGAGTGACTAGATTAGATAAAGGAGGATGCTTTCACTAACCAAAACTAGTGTCCCCGATTGTTACATATGAGGCATGTAGGGATCAGCTCAGTGGGATGTTGGTGCCAGTCCCACCCAGCCTCCGAGAGCGCGCTGTGTGCACCTATTCTCAAACTGCAATGTGCTTAGTTGGAAATCAGCCACTATGGAAGTATTGACACCACGGGATTGGCAAAAGCTACAAATCAGGGCCTTCTTATCTCCCTCCACCTCTGACCGTTACTAAACTGTACTAGTACACAACTTGATAGAATGGTTTTTGTTTTTCTTTTTTTCCAGTTAATGTTGCTTTTATTTTTATCATATCTAGTAAGGATGCTGTTTTTTTTTCTGTGTGTTTTGCACTGGCCCTTTCAGACACCAGCGTTCCCATGGAAAATGAAAATAATCAATATTCACAAAAGAGAGAGGAGAAAATCATGTCTCAGTCTGGAGCCTGTGTCCACCTTTCTCAGATGAATTTAAATTGCAGGGTCTATATATGCTTCGATTCCATATGGTACCATGAGGTCTCTGTAAATACCATTCAATGGTTCTGGTGTAGTGACAGCAACACACAGATATATTCACGTCATCTGCCATCTGCTGGGCTTGGTAAATGAGTCAGTAGTCGTAGTCCAGGCAACTCTGCAGAGGTGCTAACCTCTAACCTGACTGGGAGAGTTTGAGTCAATAGTTTCTCCCTGATGAAAGATGAATAAGACATTTAGTTTCTTAAAAGTGGCATTAACCTATAAGCTGATGGAAAGACGGAGCTCTCTATCTGTTGCCCACCTCTCAAAGGTGAGTTCCATCGTCAGAGAGGTTTATGTAATGCCTAAGAATATGGGGGCGTGGGGGTTAGAAATGTGCTCCCCATTCATCCTGCCCCAAATCCACACTAACTCTATCATGAACTTGACTCCGGTTTCTAGATTTAGGACCCAAAACACTAACATCCTCATCAATCGGTGTCCTGAGAACAGTAAAGTATGGCTATGTCCAAAGTGCAGATGTGCGGTTTTTCACAATGAGGGAGATTTGCAGGGGGAAACAGACAAAGTATAGAAAAAACGAAACAGCACTGTGAAGACGGTACAAGAATTTTGGGGTGATTTCTGACCTGCTTACTTGCTGCCAGGGCATCCCAGGGTTTTTTTGCCCTCTCAAGTTTGAATAGCATAGCATTTAAACGATCATTTTGTTCCCCCAGCCCCCTGCTCCCCAATCTAAACAACAAAAGAAGAAATTTAACCTCATATCCTCGCTCTGAAATTAGCTCTATTGTCAAAAGATGACAGCTGTATCCTGATTTCAAGAATCTCATGTTGGAATTAAACAGCATTTCTGAAGCCGTTGTGTTACTTCAAACAGATCTGTAATGGTCCCTCAGCAAACCGTTTTCAGAAGACTCGGGTAAGTAAGATAAAAAGACACCATTTCGAAAGAGTTGCGTTTATGGGCTGGGTCAGAGTGCTCTCTCCACGTTGTTCACTCCCAGTCGAATTTCCTAATAGTCTATCTCCTCAGCTAACAGATGCCCGGCCTCATGTCGGAACCAGATCGCGCCACCGCTGAGATGCTATCCAGCTCCTTTCTTATTGAGCCGTTTCCCTAGCAGATGGTGCAGTGCTGCAGGCACACTCCTTCCTGTTAATTACCAGCCTTTGCTACAGATGGAAATGTCAGTCAGCCTCACAGGTCCTGGTTCCTGCCGTTGCCTCAGTCCATAGCCCTCTACCTAGGCAAGATGCTGCCAACACACACCATGTGTTTTGTGACTGCTGACTAGGCAGGCAACAAAAAACAACTTACTTCATGAATATTCATGGCGGAATGTTGAAAGTTCTGTTCATCTGCGATGCTTATAGATCTGCTTAAAGGGGGTTGCACCTTCCTAAGAACACTCTGGCCCTTGTTTTCCTACACAGAGGCTGTGCGAGTTACCAAAGTGAGTTGCCATGGCAACCTAGAAAGGACCATTAAACGTCGGCCATTTGGAGCCTTCTGTAGGCACATCGATTTCTGACTAATGTTCTTCCCATACCTTTAAGTGTCACTTAATTATTCTTGTCCTGCCGTAACAGACCAATAGTCACCACGCTAAACCGATGAGCTAATAACTGTGGGTTTTCATTAAATCCTGATTATCTCATTCACACATACATAACCAAATATGAATTCCTTGCTCTTTCCTAGTATCTAAACATACTAAATGCAGATAAATTAACTTCAGCAGTCATTTTTTATTCATTAACTCAAATTATTTCACTCTCTGTGGAAAGCCCGTTAGCAATCAAAAATGGGTATTTTTTCAGGTTTATGGGAGAAGACGAGGGCTCAGCTTTAGAGAGTAGGGGAAGGGAGGGAGAGCTGAACTGAGCATTTTACTGAAGGTGATGCAGCTAAGACTTTCAAACGGTTCACTACCTCGGGGATGCCGTGTTTAAAGGGGAGGTTACACGGCCGACAGAGAACGTCGCAGCAGGTCAGGACTGTGTCTTCCCAGGAGAC
>NW_017731972.1:780647-783273 GCF_001890085.2 Hipposideros armiger | reverse complement strand
CACTTATATGCAGATTTTTTTTCAATAAATACTGTAAAAGTTTTTCTCTTCCTTATGATGTTCTTAAGTTTCTTTTCTCTAGCTTACTTTATTGTAAGAATACAGTACATAATACATATAACATACAAAATATGTGTTAATTGACTGTTATCAGTAAGGCTTCCAGTCATCAATAGGCTACTAGGAGTTAAGTTTTTGGAGAGTCAAAAGTTATACACAGATTTTCCACTGTGCAGGAGGTGGGTGCCCAGAACCTCCACGTTATTCAAGGATCAGCTGTATAGGGCAGTTCTGAACTTGACTTTCAGAGACGAAGGAAGAAGGTGCAGGCATGTAATGACAGGTCAAAATGATAAAAGCTTGGGCTGTAATTAGTCTTTATTTGCAGACTGAGACTTGGGGGCATTTCCTGTGTAACCAGAGGCTCCCCCAGTGAGGGGATTGGACACTGGTTCTAGGGGTAACCGTGAAAAGGAAAGTGAGCTCTTTCATTTCTGTCCATAGGAAGGAAGAAATTACAACTCTAGAGGAAAACATGTAGATATTTTTGCCATAAAATGAGAAAAAAGGTAAATAATTCTGAATACAGACATAGCTAAACCTCTAACAGAGAAAATGAATGAAAATAAATAATTCATAGTAAAGTAAAATTTGAAAAAATTGATCAAAATGATCAAAATTAAAAATTGTTTGATCTTGTCAATAATGTGATTAAAACAATAAGATGTTATTTTCTTCTTAAAAAAATAAGCAAAGACCATAGAAGGTATTAAATCTTTGCCTCTTCAGGTATAGTGAGGTAGACATGCTCATGTTCTGCTACACATTGTTCTGAATTCGTTTCTAGAAATCAGGTTTACACAGGAATCTAGGACCCTAAATGCATGCACACTCTGGGCCAGTGTTCCCAGGTCCAGGAAAGAATCACAGTGTAATCCAGGAATTATTATCTGTGGAAGAAAATAACCCCCTAAGTTTCTAAAAGAAAATGGTTAAATATGTTATGGTCCTTCTATCATCTATCTATCTATCTATCTATCTATCTATCTATCTATCTATCTATCTATCTATCTATCATCTATCTATCTATCTATATCTATCTAACTAACTAATGAACTGATTAGGGAAATCATCAGAGGAAGAAAATATATGAAAATGTTAATAGTGGCTACTACTAAGTAATAGATTAGGGGTGATTTGGGGACTATTTACATTTTTTAAATTTTTTACATTAAGCAAGTTTTGCATATATAATCAGGAAAAGAAATTAAAGTGAAATGAGAAAAGGCATATACTGCTTTCTAGGAGAGCAAGGTTTGAATCCAGACCTAGNTAAATACCCTAAACATGGGCAAAAGAGCTTCAAACTGAAGAGACTCCTCTCCCTGAGGACGAAATAATCAGCATCATGAGGGCCAAATGGGCAGCATGACAGGTGTGGAAGATTGAGAGGTAGCTCTCATGAGTCCTGAAGGATTTATGTATTTCTTTTTTTACACAATGTGAAAAATTTTTTTTCCTTAGGTATCTCTTGTTCTGGAATGAGGCTCCACCCTCCAGGATTTCTGCTATGGAAGAAAGTACCAGCGTGAGTGCAAGAGGCATGAGAGCTCGTGAGCTGGAGAACTGTATGTGGTCGGGGAAATCGGATGACGCTGTTTGTTAAGTTGTGAAGCTTAAGTCTTCTCTCCCAGGTTTATTTTAGAGAAGATTTCATTTGTATGCTTTTCATGATTAGAAGAAAAAGAAAGCACGTTTAGGTAGTTTGCAGGGAAAACAGAAATGAGGCCACTCTGAATGGGCCCCCTGAAAAAAAAAAGAACCCTAGATGACACGTAATTCACAAGGCACCAGGAAAGGCGCCTCGCCAGGGTGGGTGTGGAGACCACCAGTCATGTGGCCAGAGCCCTCTGCTTCCTGTTTCACAATTCACTATGATGGCATCTTGCAGTGAAAGATGCGTGTGGTGGTGTGCAGATAAATGTTTAACAAGTTCACCCCACAAACAATAATGTGTGTGTGTGTGTGTGTGTGTATGTATATATATATAAATTCATTATAAAACTTACTCATATAAAGGATGTGTAGCACATAATTTACCAATAGTAACAAAATACAGAATATTCTTTATTGTAGACTACGTAAACTACCAATTCTTACAGAATTCTTTCATTGATTTTTGCCACACTCTTGTATGTGTAGCCAATCTGTGGTTGCAACTCATCTATGATTTGAAAATTGAACGGCATCCCTTTCTGACAGCTCCTGTCCCGTTAAATGTATCATCATGAAGTCTGACGTGTAATCTATTGTCAAAGTATTTCTCTCTCCAACTGTTTTCACTAAACTGAAACCTCTTTCAGCTTCATAACTATACATGTCAGAATCTCACTCGTTGTTCAATGACTTGAGTGGCTTATTTGCCTAATTGGATAACAGTATTCAAATACAGGAAGGATATTTCTTAAAAATTTTTGTGCTGTTCACCAGGTAGTGACTGCACGCATGACACACTTGTAAGCTTAATCTGCATAATTATCATTTTCTCCATCACTTTCTTAAGCCGAGTCAATTGACAAAGCAATAAATCAAATTTGATTTATAGTGTTTGCCAATTTCTGTGTTA
>NW_017731972.1:774151-774961 GCF_001890085.2 Hipposideros armiger | reverse complement strand
TTAAAGAGAGACTTGTTTAGACTCAGACCGCAGGAAAGACACTTTCAGAGGGGATATGGAACCATGCTTTAAGATGTCAACCGGAGGAGTGTCCCGAGCAGTCCCTGGGGCAAGGCCATGCAGTTGTTGGGGACAGGGGTACCTTACTGTGACCAAAAACACCTAAGTGGTTCCAAAGATATGCTGAATTTGGCTACTTTCCAGGAAACTGTTACCAATGCAGAGGCCTAGGCATCAGCCAAAACAGGTTGGAAAGGAACAAGAAACCACTTTTTCATGAAGTAATGAGGTTTCTGGCTTTAGCCCTGAGGAATGTGTGAAGAGTTTTCTTTAAGGACTGTACCGACCTTAACTTTTGAGCCCAACTAGATTTGGAACTGTCCAACTTTTCAAAGCATTCTAGGGATGGTGGCCACGGAAAGCTTTCACCTGGGGAATCGGACCCCTCCCGTTTGTTAAGGAGGAGGGACTCCTGAACCTACTGATAGACAAAGAACCAATGATTGGGCGCCTCTGACCTGCTCTCCGGGAAGAAGTCCCGCCTGTGGTCCACATCACATGTGCCCCATGACAGCTTTTCATTAAATGGCAACAACAAAAAATCATGCTTTGTCCCACTACAACTGGAAGCTCTTCAGTGACTCATGAACGTGGAACGTCCCCAGCATGACATGTGAGGCCCTCTATAGATCTCTAGATCACTACTTATGCTCTAACCTCACCCCTTGCCAGTCCCCTTGCCTTCCCAAACCCATTGCCTTCTAGAAATAAGAAAGGATATGGCGAAGACTTCCTTGTTACAGCAAAAGG
>NW_017731972.1:744384-772986 GCF_001890085.2 Hipposideros armiger | reverse complement strand
AATGTTCTCCAAACCATCATGTTCAGATAGAAAGGAAAATACTGCAAGTCTTTGAAAATGGCAGGACATGATGTCCAAGGTAGAAGCAAAGACACCTAGGCTCTGCTGGACACTGTAAACCTCCAGGCACCAGACAGGGTCCAGACCCTGGGGTCAAGGGCACTCATGTCTAAACCCATCTCTACCTCTTCCATTCATTCTCTTTGAGTCCTGATTTTCTCATTGGTTAAATGGGAATAAAAATACCTCTCTGCATTAGCATACTCCAGAGAAACAAAACCAGTAGGATATATAGAGAGATAGATATGAGAAGAGGTTTATTATTATAGGAATTGGCTCACGCAATTATGGAGGCCAAGAAGCACCAAGTTCTGCCATTTGCCAGCTGGAGGACCAAGAAAGCCAGGGGTTTAATTCAGCCCAAGCCCAAAGACCTGAGAATGAGAGGGGTGATGGTGTAAGCCCCAGAGTTTCAAAGAGGAGACAGATATCTCAGCGCAAGCGGAGAGACAGAAAGTTGGCTCTTCAACTTTCATGTTCTATTTAGGCCCTCAACATATTACTTGATACCGCCCACATGGGTGAGGGCTATCTTCTTTCCCCAGTCTACTGACTCAAATGCTAATCCCATCCCTAGTCACCCTCACAGACGCACCCAGAAATCATGTTTGACCAGCTACCTGGGCATCCCTCAGCCCAGTCAAGTTGCCACATAAAACTCACCATCATGCTACCTTCTACCATTTTCATGAGGCTTAAGGGAGATGATAAGAACTGGAAGAACCTACCCTTTTATGAATCCTCCCACCCTTCTCATGTTTCAGCTTTGTTGCTTTTCGTTTTTTCAATGTGCCACAAGTTTTCTAATGTAGGGTCCCACATACACCCCACTCTTCACCTAGCATGTTCTTTGGTCCACACCCTCCCGTAGAACTGGGAACAGTCCTCAGGTCTTAAACACGGCATCCTCTTAGAAGTCTTCCTCGACTTTCCAGAATGAGAGTTGTCTTCCATTCATCCACACATGTGGTTCTCTTGGCTTCACTTTCCACTACGGGATACAACCAAAGCCCTTAATGGGAACCTCCTCACTCTTTCGGGTTTATCTCTTATCATTTCTTGTTCTGTCAAATTTGCATCTCCTCAGAGAATGGTTCAGCTCACACTGTCACAAAACCCCAACTCTTCCCATGTGAGTCACGTGAGCATCTCCTTCACTGGGGACGTGGCCACAGTCCTGGACCCTGGTCTCCCACACCTCCGTGTCTCCTTCTGTCAGACCACCGCATTGCTGGGAACGAATCATTGGCTCTCACATCCATCACACCAGGCTTTGTACTCCTGGAGAACAGAGACTTTACCCTGTCCATCTCCATAACCTTATTTCCTATCACAATGTTTAATACACAACAGCATTGATGTTAAAATAACTAAATATGGAATATTCCCTACCAGGCGGACGCAGGGGGGTCCAATTGCCCTCATTAATCTTCTTCTTCTAAGGCTGATTATGGCCCTGACACCAGCTCAGCTTCTCAGCCTCAACTGGGATGGCAGAGGCTGACTTTCTTTTGTTTGATACAACAGCCTTGACATTTGAAAGGGAGTGACTTTAAACCAAAGAAAGTTTTATTACAAAAGGAAATACATGATTTAGGTAGGGAAGGATTTTAGATTGCCTATTTTTGATGGGCTTATTAGGACAATATTTCTTACACTGAGTTATTTGAATCACTTGCAAAAATTGCAGGTCCTTAGTTCCCTTTCCAGGCCTAGAGCATCACACTCTCTGGAAGTGTGGCAATCTGCACACTTCATCTCTCTTCAGAATTCCTACGTAAGTAGTCACTATGAAGGGAGCTGAAGAGCCCGGCTGGACAGATGCACTGAAAATGCAAACTACTTGATCCTTCTGGGCTTGTCTGAGAGTCAATAGATTTGCAAACAGAAGATACAATTACCCCAAAGTTTAATGTGGTGCTGGTGACATTTCAAGGGGGCACAGTGGAAAGAGCACACAGGTTTTGGAGCTAGAGATACTTATCTTTGAATCCTTGCTCTGGCACCTACTGGTCATGTGACTCTGGGCAATATAGTCCATCTCTCTGAGCCTCAGGTTCTTTATTGACAAAGTTCAGTGAAATTATGTATATGTAGATAGATAGGGCAACCCTAGCTTAGCACCTGGCAAACAGTAGGCATTTCATAAATCCTATTTTCTTCTTCCTGGTATCCCTTTAACCCGAGGCAAAGAGCTCAGACAATTGCTCATCAACACAAGAGGAAAAATAATTGATGCCACCGTTCAAATGCAGTCAGACTAGAGGAGCTCACTGCCCTCACCCTTAGCAGGCAGTGAGATGGAGTTGAAACCAATGCAGGTTTCCATTTTTGAGCTCAGAGACAATCTTGAGGAAGTAAAGTTCTCTGAGCACAACAAAAGCCCTAGACCTTCGCTCACATCAGAGAGAAGCACACTCACTCAAAGCCTATGGGAGGCTGACTTTATCAGCATCCAGGTGGGAACAGGCTCTGACACATATGCCATTTTAGTAGGGGAAAAAAGTGAAACAAATTTGTAACTAGTATAATTGCATGATGTAAATCTTAACTCTCATGTGTAACAGTTATGTCCTCATTTTATTAATGAAAAGCCTAAGGCACACAGGCAAGGTGACACCCAGACCTTTCACATGGCAGAACCAGCCTCTAAGGGGACTCTCACACCACAGTTCATGTCCTTTTCACCACAGAAGCATATGCCGAATTTCAGTCATGTTTTTGCTATGTTTGCGCACTGTTCTTACCTCTAAATTAAATTTAAATTCACTGACTTTCTTGACTTAGACCCATCCTTACTGAAACTATTCATAAACCTACAGTTTTTATGTGCTAATTATGTATTATTTTCTAATATGTATTAAATAATTAACAATTATTAAAAATAATCATCTCTAGAATCACCAGTAGAGTTCAGGATGAGTTAGAGGATAGAGAGCAATAGAAAAAGATTACTCAGAAACTGTAATGATAAGGCTAAAGCATTCAAGATACGAATGTGGTTATTGGCCAATTAAGTAGAAAAAAAGTCAATGCAACATGAGGGATATTTCAGGACTACAGTAAAAACAATTATGAAATTAATAAGCAATAAAAATTAGGAGTGACCAAAAGGTTCAGTATTATTTTGACTCCCAGATGATTGGTGATCAGGACAGAGGACAGGTCAAGAGAAATTCCAGAAGGCTTTCATGCCGCCAGCTCTACAGACACATCAGTTACCTGGTGTGACAGGGTGACTCTGGGACCTAGTCTTAGTTACTTGGTTTATAAGATGAGGTGGCTGAACTAGCTTATCACAGGAAGAATTGATTTCCATCTGTTCTTCCCCCAATATACATACAAGGAAAAATTTTAAAAATAAAATGTCTTCAATTAGCAGTGGGGGAAGGGAGGTTGTGGAAGATAAATATAACTTTAGAGTCATAAAAATTATATCCAAAAATAGTAAATTTTTACCTCATACTAGGTAGCAGACATCTTTCAAGAGAAAAAGATCAATAGTGAAATCCTCCTTTGCCTTATATAAAATAGTTTTAATTATTAATTCATTACTTAATTCATACTCAATTAAGTAACAACATTCATTGAGAACCAACCATGATAGAAAGCATTGAAAGGTCAATGTATTACCTTTAAGGCTTTACTTTCTCTGATGTAAAATTACACCTATCATTTCTTTGAATGTTTTGCTATTGACAAATTTCCTGAATTTTGTCTTTATTTTTAAAGGCATATTGGTTTTCTCATACTTCTTCCTCTTAGAAAAGGAATATTTTCTAAGTCATCCAAACACAGTACAGCTAGCATAAAAAAGCATAAGCGGCCTCTAGAGATTTATTTAGTATTCTGAAAATACTTAAGGACTCGGCAAATTTTTCTTCTCTGTCAAAATCACATTTGAAAAAGTCACCTCATCCCGCAGGTCCAATCCTTGCGTTTTCCCAGAGAAAACAAGGATACACTCTGCCTGCAGTGACTTCACACAGAAATGGCTTTCAGAAGACAGGAAATGGTGTTAAACCATTTCCGGAAGTAAAGGAATGCCAAGTGAAGGTGAGATAGAGCCAGGCACGGGATCCAGGACAACCAACTCCATTTCCTACGCTAGGCCCTTGACTCTAACACTGACTTCCCTGTCTTTCTCTCTTCCCTACAGTCACAAATTACCATCTTTATGAAACGTGACACCCAGCATTGTGAGGAGGTGGCTTGAGACAAGACACAACAGATGATAAAATTCTATCAAGAGGACTATAAACAAACAAACGTTCTACAGCAAAGCTACACTCTTGGTTAAAAGGTGTCTCTCTACAGATAGATAACAGGTGCTACTTCCCCAGCAAATAATGATGACACTTTTGACAAACACAGGGGAGCATTGAGTAAGAAAAAAAAAAAATGACAGCAGGTGTTAAGGTGTGAAGGGTCAGACAGGTTTGGGCTACAGTTTGGACGTTGCTTAGATTTATGACCATATGAAAGTTGTTTAACCCCCTCAAGTCTTCTGTGGTTTGCCTCGGGTCTGAGGAACTATGGAAGGTTCTGAGAGGGACAATGGCATTTTCTCCAAGGTCACATTAGTCATCTTACCCATGAGTGCATCAGAGGAGGCCTGGATCGTCACTTTGCTGACTCACAATTCACTTTTAGATGTGACTGTCAGAACTGGAAATTAGACTGATCTGAGCGGCCTTGCTGTTAATAAACTTACGTGTCATGTCTGAGACAAGGTCCAGAATGGCTGTCTGACGAAGTCTGGCTAAAAGGGCGGGAGGAGGCTGTGAGGTGTGTAACTGGCCAGAGGAGGTGTGGGGAAATGCAGTATAAGCAGGATAACATGGCATCCCTAGGTTAGGGCTGGGGGTTGCCTAGACACGGTGTTCACATGTGTATAGAACAGGTGAGGAGAGTAGATGTATTCAGAAATTTAAGAGAGGAATTGGAAATTGCACAATTCGTCANGAAGTCTGGCTAAAAGGGCGGGAGGAGGCTGTGAGGTGTGTAACTGGCCAGAGGAGGTGTGGGGAAATGCAGCATAAGCAGGATAACATGGCATCCCTAGGTTAGGGCTGGGGGTTGCCTAGACACGGTGTTCACATGTGTATAGAACAGGTGAGGAGAGTAGATGTATTCAGAAATTTAAGAGAGGAATTGGAAATTGCACAATTCGTCAGAAGAAGCCAGGTTGGATTGAAATTCAACAGCTGGAACTTGTACCTGGAAGGGGGGCTGGCAAGAACGTCAGGACTCCGGTCTCACAGAGAGCTGGCCAGGATATGATCCTGGGGCAAGGACGCAGGGCCCCAGACCAGGAAGCAGACTGGGTGCTGCATCAGGGAGCCAGTGACCAAACTAGGATACTGGTCTCAAACCCACATAAGACAGCTATACTCGTATGTTCTCTTTGCTCTATACTGATCCTGGGTTTCATGGAGCCCTCACTGGTTTAGTTCTTCCTCCTTTTTGAATGCTATATTTCTTCATCTAAAAGATGGGAAGTTAAGAGATAAGAAATTGTATGGAATGGCTAAAATTTCCTCATGTAACTCAGGCAGTGTGTATGTGTTTATCTACATGTGTGTGTGTGTGTGTGTGTGTATATATATATATATATATATATATATATATATATATATAGAGAGAGAGAGAGAGAGAGAGAGAGAGAGAGAGAGAGAGAATGTGTGCATGTGCGCATGTGTGTGTGTGTGTGCGCGCATTTCTTCTGTTTTTTTAACCCTTTGGGAAAATGGCCTGGTATTAGCGAAAAGAACATTGAAAAATGAAAACACATGACAAGATTAGATTGGGTTTTGGTAATGTGGTCGCTGTGGACAAGGCTATTATCAGACTGACATTGAGCTTGACAGATACATAGATACAGATGTAGGTGTCTATATGAAGGTACTGCAGAGTAAGCAGGAATGACAGGCTCTCAGCCCCTGGAAGCAGGTAAGTGCATGGATGACAATCCCAGGTAGAAGGAAGGCACTATACCACCCCCCCAGGACACTGTGTCCCGACCCCCCAGGACACCCCTATTGTGTGCAACACAGGGGGCAGGACTCAGGTAGAAAGTTGCAATCTTTGTGGCTTGATGTGTTTGAGGAATGCAGTTTGGTGTTTCCAGAGAAGTTAAAAATCAAACATACACTTAAAATGTATTTCTGCATTTTACTATATGTACGTTTTACCTCAATTAGTAGTTTTACAAAAGACTAAGATTTAAATCTGGATGTATTCCTTATTATACGACATATGTCATTCATGCACTCTCTCTGAGCCTTAGTTTCCCCATCTGAAAAACACAGTAGGAATTATTTATTGCAAACCTGCCCTGTGCAGACGGTCTTGTAGCAGCTGCACAAATCAGCTCTCAGCCTCACCATCATCTTGCGAGGGCAGTTCAACTGTTTGACGTGGTCCAGGGTCAGTCTGATTCTATGGTTCACATAGCTATCATTACAGTGATTACCTCTTTCTGTGTAAAATTGTGGGCAAGACCAAATGTAAAGGTGTGCTGTAAATTGGTAAGGTGTTCTGTGGCTTTGTGTTACCATTACTTCTCAAAGGGACTTCGCTCTTCCTTATCATGAAGGGAAAATACTCAGCCCCACGTGGAGACACTTAGAACAATGACAAGGGCAGCAGAAGCCAATTGAGGAGGCTGTGACTCTTCAGTTTCCAAAGCATTATCCTTAATGGGGTCCCCCATGCCTGCTTTTGAAGGTGTGTGGTTAGGTGACAGCTCCGGGAATGTTCCCCCTTTCTGCCCTTATTTCAAGAGTTCCACACTCTGGAAACTCAAAAGAGTGAGGCAAGCAGCTGGAGAAGATAAAGACACATTTGCAAGATGCTGCGTGTGGCGCTTTCCTTCCCTCCCGCTCCCCTAAATGCAGAGAGTGCAGTGTGACTAATTACACCAGAGAGGGAAGCAGACGCTCTCCAGTTAGAGTATTTTGGTAATCATGTTTACCACGGGTAAAGTACGTCTGCATTAAATAAGTCAAAACACAGCGCGCAAAATTTGGAGTGATTCCTTGAGCGCTGCAAGGACAGAGTTAGATGTAGAAATGATATAATGTCCAAGTCGGAATGCTATAAGAGAAGATAAACCATCTGCTTCAACTAACTCAGATCCCCTTGAAAATGCTAATTGCATGGCAGTCGGATGATTAAACTACATTTAAAAAAAAATACTTTTTTGGTAAGAAAGGAGTTTCATTGTTCAGCGAGCTTGGACAGCCCACAGATGGAAGGAACATTATTCCCTAAATTGGGTGACCGTCATATCGCAGTGTGAGTCACAGGTTCTTAGTGGCCCTGTTGATCACTCAGGCTCTGCTGTGCCTCTGTGTCTGCAGATGGTCCAGACAAGGGAATTAGCTTGTCCCAAAGCCCACAGATATTTAGTGGGAGACCCAGAACCCATCCTGGGGGCGGTGCCCTTACACCGCCTCTCTTAGTGGACAGCTGAGTCCTTCCTTGATAGAAAAGCATCACCCATTCCTAGCCACATCGATGCTACAACCAAAAGGGACCTTCTCAGGTTTCTAGATGCAGAGCCCCATCTCCTCATGTTACAGGTAAGCAACTGTGGTAAACAGTCCCTATTTATTCCATTACAAAGCTGTGACATGGAAATGTGCAACACACACACACACACACACACACACACACACACACACACACACACACCCTTCCAAGCACCCTGCTCTTGCATGGGAATGGAAGAAAGTCTCAGCATGAACCTGAACTTAGGGCACAGCTTCCCTTTCCAATATCTATAATCACCAATGACATAATGAGTACAATAATATGAGAATGCACTTTCGAGAGCTCACTGTGTCACTGTTGAGATTTTACATAGATGATTTCATTTGATCCTACAGAAAACTCTGAGATCTGTGTATCCGTTTGCTAGGGCTACTGGAATAAAGCACCACAAACTGAACAACTTAAACAGTAGAAATCTATGGGCTCACAGTTCTGGAGGCTACAAGTCTAAGACCAAGGTGTCACAGGACAGTTCCTTCTGAGGGATGTGAGGGAAGGTTCCAAGCCTCTCTCCTTGGCTTGTAGATGTCCATCTTGTCCCTGTGTCTTCACATCATTTTCCCTTTCTGCAGGTCTGTGTCCAAATGTCCACTTCTTATAAGGACACCAGACAGATTGATTTAGGACCCATCACAACGATCTCAGTTTGGTTTGATCACCTCTGTAAAGGCCCCATCTCCACAGAAGGTCACAGTCTGAGGTTCTCAGGGTTAGGAATTCAATACATGAATGTTTTAGGGGCACAGCAATTCAGCCCATAACAGGCTGGTATTACTGTTTTTAGTTGTATTCCCAACCTGCAGCTGAGGTAACGGACACTCAGAGAATGTCACTAATGAGCTCTTAGTCACAAAGCCAGTAAGAAGCATAACTTGCTCAAAGCCACAGGACCAAATGAAAAGCTATTGTTTTTCCTCCTAAAAGTCCTGTGTTGGCTTCTGTGTGAGGCAGGGCCGGGTCAGACTGGTGGGAAGGACACAGTGTGTGCCTCGGTCCTGGAAGAAGTCCCTCCCGGACAACTCCATCAGGAATCTCTTCCCTGAAGAAAATAAGAAGCAGATTTCTGCCTCTCCAGCATGGTAGCTCTAGCCTCGCGCTGCACTCCCCGAAAAGCCCTGAGCTGTGCTCCTGACGTTTGTGGTCCCCAGCGTGGACTGACGTTCTGGTTCTCAGCCATTACCACCTCATCAGTGTCACAACTAAGAGCTGGGTACAGCCTGTTAGGAAGCCAGGAGAATACTCCGTCTTCAACTGGGGGGAACGAATGGCTGCAAACACACACCGCGCACCCAGGCAGGGGACTGCCTCTGACAGGGACAATTCCTCAAAGGGGGAAAGTGAGCTCGCCTGGGCAGAGAGAGAGATTGACATTCGAGGAGTAGGAGGCAGCCGGGAGACCTTGGGCTGAAACACTCGAAAATAACAAAATGGAGGAAAAATGAGAGCCAGCTTGCTGGTTAGAAAGAAGACGAAGAAACGAGGTGCCAATCAGATCCACTAAAGCAAAATATGTCTGGTTCTAGCATCCTTTTCTCAAAGATTTCAGTGCAGTTGGTCCTGGGTGAAAGTTACATCCCTGTGAATCATTTTTCTATGAATGCCATTGGGGAATTAAGGCCAGGTGAAGCAAACAGGTAAACCAAGGTGTGAGTCATGGAAAGGAGTGTGACATGAAGGCAGCCGGGGTGAGACGCTACTGGGTCTGCAGCCTGCAACCCTTTGCTCACTTCCTGGTTCTGAGGCCCCAGGAAAGTGGATTAGCTCTCGTTTCTACATTGTAATATGTGTGTCATAATGGCATCCTAACAAGTGGTGATAATTCAGAGAGCTGGAAAACAAGGAAATGCTGCAGTGAGCTTTGCACTTAGAAGGAGCTCAAGAAATGTTTTAGAGTAATAAAAATAATGGCATCGTAAGGCAGTGACGACTGGGAAGCAGGTTCTGTTTGCAATTCAATCCTCCTCCTTCTGGGCCACAGAGAGGAAGGGGCTGTGGCAGGAGACACAGAAATAAAGCCCCCGAATCACAACATTGTAAGAAAAAATCTTGAGGAGGCTAACAACTCACATAGACCACCAGCTGTTATGTAGTGTGGCCACTGAGCTGTGGAGCCGTCCTGGGCTCCTGGAGGAAGCATAAATAGCGACTCCCTAAGACCAATGAGGACAATAACAGGATGGAAAACTTTGGTGGCTGTGACTTTTATGGGGTGTTTGGGGTGCTAAGCTGCTGGGATTACTTTAGTGAGGTACCATCTCCACCTTCTATTTCATTTTTGGTGCACATCATCTGATCGATGGCTGACAGCTGCAAAATTCTGGTCTTTTACCTGAGTCTGGTAGAGATGGTGGCTGAGGGCTGGTACAGGGAATGGCGTTTTCCTGAGTCACAATCCCGCCTCCTTGGCACATTGCATGTTTGATTCTCCCAGCCCCCACGTGAGCAAACATCATTCTCTTTCAAATGAGAAGAATCTCTGCCGAGGTAAAGCTAGAGAATAGCAGAGTTAAGAGTCGAGCTTTGGTCTGTCTAAGGCCAAAGTTCATGCTCTTCGCATTATGTTCGTATTAATAGTATAACACAAACTAACACTTGCATAGACTTGACTCTGGGGCAGGAATGCTTCTAAGTGCTTACGTGCCTTCACTTGGCCTTCCTCTAACAAGTGGGTGGGGTAGGTCTTCTATCTCCAGTTTGCAGACAAGAAACCAGAAGATGATGGCTTGAGTCAGGCACAGAGTTGAGGATGGGTGCATGAGTGTGCTCAGAGGCTGGAAGCCCAAGACCAAAGGGTCGGCAGGGTTGGTTCCTTCTGAAGCCTCTCTCCTGGACTTACAAATGGCTGTGCTCTGTCCTCTCCTTGGATCTTCATTTTCTTTGTCACAGGGACATTTTTCTATGTGTGTCTGTATCCTAATCTCCTCTCCTTATAGGAACACTAGTCATATTGGATTAGGACCCGCCTCAATGACCTCATTTTATCCTAATTACCTTTTTAAAGACTGTCTCCAAATACAGTCACATTCTAAGGTACTGGGGGGGCAGGGCTTAGGACTTCCACATGTGCATTTTGGGGCGGCACAATTCAGTTGCTAAGAACCACTGTACCAGTCTTTCTCTCCAATCGCACTATTTACAACTGCAGTCTGGTTGCTCAGCTTTTATGTCGTGCTTCCCCAGGACCTTGTTGCTGTGGTGGCAATGGCCCATAATTGTGGCCTGGCGTGTCCCGCATTGATCTTTGGGTGATGAATGTATCAGGCAGTGAGGCTCAATGCCCCCCAGAAATTCTCACCCCATACGTTAGATAGTATTAAGTACCTATTGGCTGACCTCAAAAGTTTCCCTTACCTAAAAGTCACCATTTCTTATTTATGAACTTAGAAATATATGTGAACTGTTGGGGACAGGTAGAGAAGGGCAGAGGTCAGCATGGGAGTCCCCTATGTTGCCTCGGGTGGAATAAATCAGTTTCCCATGTACTCTTGAAGATGGGGTTATAAAAATCTACAGTTTGACGTAAGAAAATACTTGTTTTAGCATGAAGACAAAATAGTGAAACAAAAACTGTATGTTACATGGTCATGCTTAAATATTAATAAATATAAATAAAAATAAAAGACAGGAAGGATGTGAATAAAATTGGTCACGTTGGTTGTCTTTCAGCCACGCAAGTAGGGGTAATTTTTTTTTTGTCTTTTCATTTCTCCTTATTAAAAAATGTTTGTATTTATAAGTATTTATAATACTTGATAGTGGGATAAGTAATAACATTTTAAAACAACCTAAAGTTTCTTAAGAGTGATTCCATTACAATTAAAGTTATTTTTGGATTAAAGGATCCATATTAGAAAGACACCTACCATCTTAGAACAAGCAAGCAGAGCCTCAGGTCTTATTCATGAAGCAAATTCTGCATCGTTGATATGCTTGAACCTGTAGAGCTTGAACATTCTTGTCAAAGCACTCTCACAAAACTCAATTATTTGATTCTCAAAGGCACCATATTTGGTAAATGGAACAATGTTTAATATTATAATTGGGCATAAGAAGATGAAGGATCAAAAGTCTGGGGGCTGGTCGCCAGGGAAGGGCAAGTCAACGCCGGCCGTGAGGTCTGGTTACTTCCAATTCAATCTGTGCTTTGGTGCAAAGGACATGTTTCTGACTTTCTGTTTTAAAATGCAGGGTTAATTTCAAGTAGAACAGATTTTATAAATAATTGCTTCCAGTTGTCTAAATGGTGGTACAGAATTTCATTCTTAATAAAAGGAAGCATTTAGCAATTTTAAAATGGTGTAGTTCTTTACCAAATTGTAGCACACTGGAGGTGACCAATGTATTCATTGGTCACCTCAAGCAGCTTAATCTGCTTTGGAACAGAAAAACGCCTGCATGGATTTCACACATATATTTAAATTCATATCAGATATATCATTAAAATGAAGATTACAGCTTCACGCTAGCCCTCAGAAGGTTCAGACCTTTGCAAGGATTTGTGTTATGTGAAGTACAAGTCTGCCCTGTGCACCATGGCAGCCTAATATGGGCCTTCCCCAGATAATGCCAGGCCAGGATCAGGTGCCCCTGAGGGGTTCACACACGCATCCCAGCTCTGTTATCATCTATGACATAACAAGGCAACCCACGCACAGCATGTCCCTATGTGACTATGTCTCATTAGGAGTAGTTCCCTGGCTTACGGGATTCCTTTTGGTTTTATTTGCTTTAGTTAGGTTTGGCTTGTTTAGCTTGGCGATTTGTCTACCTTTAAATTTGTGGGCTGACTATGAGAATAGTTAGATATTGTGGTTGGGTTGTAAGAGAAGTTAGGTATTGCTGATGATTGGCTTAAGTTTAAAATTTTTTCTCATTTATATTTTAAGCTTTTGCAACAGATTATAAATTAAGTCTTGAGAGTATAGGCGAACTTAAAAAAAAATCACTATTTGCATGTTCCTATCTTTACAATCAAGATATTTTAATTTTGTGCAGCCAGAATACAATACAAGGATAAATTGATCCTAAAGATGAGGCTGGGCTACCATCAATAGCCTGATATCAAATGCTTAGGCCATAAAACGGTTTCATGTTGTAATTGCTTGATATAATCACAAAATACTGTATTATGCGTTTAAACTTATAAAATACATTTGTAATAGGAAAATACTGATTTTATCTGCTTTATATTTAGGGATCTCTCTAATAGGTCATTTGAAAATAATTATTTCTGTTTTAAATTCTGAAAAGCATTAAAGTCGACCAGTCCCGTATTTATTCTGCTTCTAAAGCAAACGTGGCTTATGCTGCGACACTGTTTTCATAGCTTCCTAGGATCCGTGTCCTGGTTAATAACGGATTATTTTCAGCCTCTCCCATGCTGCATGCGTTATTTGAAACTGAACCAGGACTTTGGGTTTTCCCTGGAAAATCAGCATTTCCTCCGTCCTTCTGTTGTTATTCACCTGTCTGCTGATTGGGCATAACAGTTACCACCAAGCCTGCCTGCCCAACAGACTAAGGCAAACTGAAATAAGATTCCTGTCTGCTGCAAACCGGTTCAAAGGGGATGTTGCCGTTTCTCTAGCCTTCGTCTTTCAGATGTCACATAGAGTCAGATTCCCAGGTCTGGGGATTTTGTAAGTCTTCCAACACAGAGAAAGAGAGCATGGCTTCCCATTGTACAGCCATTCGGACTTCCACTGTCCCACTAGAGCTCTGTAATGGCAGTATTTCCTATGAGGAGGAGTCCTGGAAACGTGGGTGTCCCCTCCGGTCACAATGTTTGGGGGTGGGGTTTATTGGCATTGGGTGCGGGGCTCCAGCTCCCACCGGTCCAGGGGTTCCCTCAGGTGGAGGCGGAGTCGGCGAGGAAAAAAACGCCCGGAGACACAGGAGCGCTTTTTCCGCTTTTTCAAGAAGAGAAGTGTCTCACTTTATTTTACAGCATGCCCTTTTTTATACCGGGCAGTTTAACCATTGTTCCATTAGTATCAGGGTTTTACTTCCTCATAATTCTTATGCTCCAGGGTACAGCTATACCTTTTCTATGCTAAAGACTCACTTATCTCAACTACGCCCAAATCCCTCCACCTACAATGACTGCGACCAAGGCCTGAGCCTCTACATAATTGCCTAAAGGATGGTTACCATGACCACCCAACATTTATTCTAAAAACTATTGTCTAAGGAGGATCTTAAGATTTACAGGGTGTGTACTTTGACCTTTACTAAGAGACTAGTAGTGTGACTAAAATCGCCTTTAGTGTATAAAATATAATTATTGTGATATATCTATTAGAAGGGGTGTAAGATCTTCGTCCTACTGGGGGCATCCAAAGGGGAATTTAAATTCTTGAAGATATAAAGCAGTATCTGTTTCTCAGTCAGAGCTTCAGAATTTGTCACAATTGCAATGTTTGGCCATGTCAGACACTGAGGCGCAGACGGCTCCCGGCACTTGGGTGTACAAGGTCCAGGAACGCGGGGATGCCCCCCAGTTCACGGAACAATTATTCAGAGAGAAAAAAGCCTATCTCTATCTTATGAGATGTTCAGATTCCTCACCTGAAATCCATCCAGTTGAAAAAGCGTTTTAAAATTATTTGAACCTAAAATCTAATTTCATTTTTCAAATAGAAACATCGAGTTCTCTTTGCACAACTTTATGACATACTGGGTTTTCCAAAAATGCATCTAGTTTGTAGTTGAAGGAGAGGTTATACTTTGTCTTACAAGAACTTCACCAATATGTCTCAAAAATCCTAACATTATGGCAAGCCTGCTGGTGGACAATGGGTGACCTCTACAATGTCTGTCCCAGGCTTAGCTGTGGCTGTACAGTCACGGCCATTCTGTGTATAGACACAGGCATCTGCCTACATCACTATGTGAACTTGGGCCTCTCTATATACTTGTTACTACATGTCATTCCCTTTATTTCTCTTTAATCTTATTGTAAGGGGCAATACAGAGTTATGTATACTTATAAGTTGACTTTTAACTTCAAACACAAATGCAGAGGATGGAGTTAAGCACACACTCTTCAGTTCACTGTACGTTATCAACACTGGTTCACGTAAGCTCCTCTGGTTATATAATTTAGTATCTTTTATCTTGATAACACATTCCCACATCAGATACAACCATTTCAATATTATGTAGAGCATCTCTCTGTTTGTCTGTGATTTTTAAAAGCGAATATTATTGACCTGCTCACCCTTGTGTGTGTCTCACCCCTTAAGCTTTTCCTTGCATTTCCACTAAGTGCCATGTTTTTAAGATGCATCCACGGTGCTGTGTGCCCATCTGAGCACCAAGCCCTGCCCTTCACTGCTGCCACCTCCTGCTCCAGGGTGGACATCTATCTGTCCAGGTTAAGCCCCGCCTCCGGAGGACACAGCCGGTTTTGTCTCTGCCTTCAGGGACAGTGAGCAAAGAACATCCTCATCCTTGTCTTATGGAGACGTGAAAGAATTTCTTAGGAGTGTCCCTAGGGTATACCCAGGGAAAGACTTGCTGGACCACAGGAGGAGACACCAATACTTCAGCTGATTGACTGATATCAGGCTGACCTTCACAATGGCTGTACCAGCCTGTGTCCCCACCAGAGAACACGTCCCTGTATTCCACATCCCCGCCACCCTTGGGCAGTTCTCTCTTATGGCCTTTTTTGTGGGGGGAGGGAAGCTCATAGGCTCGAAGTAATACATTTTTGTATTTCTTATTTGCCTGATTACTAATGACAGAAAAGTTTTCTATGTACTTGTTAGGAGTTCCTCTTATAATTCAGATATTAATCTCTTGCCAATTTTAGACATTACAATTACTTTTTGGGACTGAAAACTTTAATTTCCAAGTAATCAAATTAATCACCTCTTGCCTCATAGTTAGTGCTCTGGAAGTTGTTAAAAGTCCTTAGCTCCCATTAATCACAAAGAAGATGTTATCTTTCATGTTTAAATTCATGCTGCGGTTGTATCATTAACATTTAAGTTGGGCAACGCTCAGTGAGTGATGTGTGTCAGCCCTGGTGCCCCAACCCCTCTCCCATTTTTGATCCCTTTGGCCCATCTCTCTGTTCCTGCACCAACACCACCCTGCTATCATCACTGTGGTTTCCTGGGTGTCTGGACAGGTGGCCTGTGACACTGAGCATTTGCAAAGAGGTGACTTGGGTACAAACAAAGCAGCCTCCACTCCCTAAGACGGCTGACCTGGCACAACCCTGTCCCACCGAGCCTTCCCTGAGTTCTATAAAAAGCCATCTTGGTCCAGAGGAGTTCAAATCCATCTAAGCTGCTGGCTGAGCCAAGGGCACAGGGGGCCCCCACGAGGCTGTGCCTACTCTATTGCTGAGCTGTGGCCACTCTGCTGATGTGAAATGCGAAACAGGGATGAAAATCGGTGCTCTCAGCTCCCTAGGTCACCTCCAAGGAGCTGGGTAAAGGAGCCACCTTCAGCTTTTGCATCAGCCCTCTCCTCTCTGCCTGTAGTTTCTTCAAGCGTGGCTGCTGAAGCCCTTGCTTCACCCAGGTTCCTGTCTGCTATCTCTCTCGCTTTCTGCCCTGGGGCTTCTCTGCTGCTGCAAAGCCAGAGTCCTTTAGGCACCTGCTCAGCTCCCCACTGGCCAGAAGTCTGAGGACATTCATGCCTGGGGAGCCGCCCTCAAACATAGGAGGGTAGCGGTTCATAACTGTACCCTCTTCCTCCAGCCCTGCCTTGGACAGGCTCCTCTGAGGTCCCAGTGGTGCCCAGCAAGGGGGACCTCAGGTTAGTTCTCCTTTCTTCCCGGTTTCCCTCTTCCCTGACCCCACTCCCCCAAATGAACCCCCTGCATCCATGCCCCTGCCTGAAGCTCTGCTCTTTTGGGTCCACTGGCTGAGAGGGAGCAGCCACTCAGTCACCTTCAGAAGTCTGGGGAAGGCAGCCCACACAGCTCAGCCTCCTGGGCTTCCAGCAGAGCAGGGGAACAGCAAGGAACGGGTGTGCAGGACAAGAGTCCTGAGTCCCACATGAAGCTCGTGGCCTCTTCTAGCTCTGTCACCCCAAGTCTATGATCAGGCCGGGGTCAGACCCATGATCCAGGGCACAGTTCATAGCTTCAACGGAAGTGGCTTTCTTCTCAGAAGAGATGCCAAGAATACAGGATTCCAGGCTCTTATTTTTTTTTTAAGCTTGCTACACAGATGCAAATATGCTATTCTAGACAGCACCATAACATCCAAGGCACGTGCCTACACAATGGAGGAAAATAAATATTTGTGTAAAGAAACAGATTTGGGTCTATAATCTTAAAAGGAAATCTTGTCATCAAGTTAAAATACAGGCTAACATATGTTATTAGGAAACAATGTACCTTTATTTATCCTCCAAACAAAATCTGTTTTCTCACGTATACAACCATTCGACATCTACCTTTCAAAGATGGCATAACAAATGGGACGGGGTGGGGGCAGAATCCCAGAAAGAAGAAATTTCAGACAGACCTCCACAGTAACAGAGTAGATGGGAAAGGAAGCAACCTGCCATAAACGAGTATAGTTGAGATGACATGGAATGTTACACCTTTCAGAAGTAACCATGTGGATTCACATCATTTCCATGGGACAGAGAGAAAGACAAAGCTGTACGAAATCAGTAGAAAGAAAGACTGAATAAAAGTGTGCACACATATAGAAAAGCACTACACACACGTACACACACGATATATTTGCATAAATTAACTTATGTACATATATTTGCATATATTAATTTATTATGTACATATATATTCTGGCCAGCATTTATTAACTGCTTACTGTGTAACAGATTCTACATTAAATTATGTAACAAATCATTTCTTCATAAACATGTGATAACTTATACAAATATTATTATAAGTAACACTTAGCTAGACAAATGGGTTGTTCAAGTTCAAGTTCAATTATATGCCAATAATTCAAGGACATTTTTGTGCGAGACTTTAAATTTTGTTCTTATCACTATACATCACCATTTTACAGGCATATATTAGGAACCAATTTAAATAAGGTTTTAGGTTCACTCAACTTTTTGGTATTTAACTTAACTTAAGCCAATTATATATCATGAAGTAGAAATACTTCAACATTGATTCTAGTATTAACTGCTATTGTGATAATCTGTCAAGAAATAAGGACTCGAAAAGCCACTTAAGTTGGGCACTGGGAAGCATTCTATCTAATATTTGGGGGGTTTTATTTGAATTTTCCTTAAGACCTCATACTAAGAACTCTCTAAGTGTTCCCACAT
Organism: Hipposideros armiger; assembly: GCF_001890085.2. Taxonomy (NCBI): domain Eukaryota; kingdom Metazoa; phylum Chordata; class Mammalia; order Chiroptera; family Hipposideridae; genus Hipposideros; species Hipposideros armiger. Next base: position 755,097 of record NW_017731972.1, on the reverse strand, counting down.
GCATTCTTTGATTCCGCTCTCTCAGCAACCCCAAAAGGTAAGTCTAATACTAGTATCTGTTTTACGAAGAGGAAAACAAAGATGGTGATGATTTTAAGCCCAAAGACACAGAGGCAGGAGCTGACAGAGTGAGAGTCTGGACCAGCCATTAGCTTCTCTGTCTCCCCGCCACCTTTGCTGCCACATTTCCGATTAGGAGCCCCCGGCCTGGTTTGCTGAGACAGCCCGCAAACCCAAGGAGGCCACTCCGGCTGCTCCAGAGGCCGGGCCAGGTGCCCCATCCTGGCTGTGCCTGCTCTGGATTGTGCTTATGGAGGCTTTTTAAAAAGAAGATCTCACATAATCACCCTATTATTAGTATTATCATCATTATTGTCATAATCCTTTCTCTGAAATAATTTCCATAAAATATTTGTACTAAAGAAGAGGAGCACTTGAAAAAAAAATGCTAATCCATCCCAACCACACAAACCCCAGATGGCCTTGTATTAAGTGGAGGAAGACACCATAATAGCCACCACGATTACCATCAATTCCACGCAGCGGCAGATGTGAAACAGATAAAGAAGCCGGGGTGTTCCCACAGGAGTTCAGAGAATCTTTCTGTCCTCCACACAACACAAAAGCGGGACTCTGTGTGTGAAGGGTAGGTTCTGTACAGTCACACTTTCATCTTCCTTGCATATCTATGTCCCAGATGGCCCCACGTTTAATCGGAGGCAAATAATCGTCACTTTGTGAGCAATTCAGAGGAAATTACAGAAGTCTGGAATCTGCCCTGTGTATCTTTATTCAATTCTCTCTCATTTCCCCGCAGCATGAATAAATACAGGGGTGCATATTTTTTAGCAGAGGGTGCCATTTTGACAGCAGAAAGAGAGGACGTCCAGAGTGAATTATGCTAAGCCTCTTCTGCCCCACGTTAGCTCATAAACACAGAAGAATAAAGTGAGCTTGGTCCTGGGCTTTTATATTAAAATGCAAATTAATTAGAACTGATAGAATTAAAACTTAGATTTCCTCAGTTGCCTTAGATACATTTCAAGTGCGCCATAGCCACACGTGACTAGCGGCTACCATATTGGACAGCATAGACATTGAACATTTCCATCATTGTAGAAAGTTCTACTGAACAGTGCTGCATTAAATGCTTAGTGTACACATTCTTTTAATAAATCACTGTTTTAACTCTTAGAATCATAAAGTTTTTAGTGTGAAAAACCACATGGAACTCTACATCAGCAGAAATAAAACTAGCGACTTTAATAATGAGTTGAGCCGCCCCTGAAGGATGCTATAGAAAACCCGTCGTGTCATGATGTGCACTCATTTCCTATGCTCATAGGAAGGTCCTCAGAGACTAAGGCAGCTGTGACTCCTCTGTCCATTCCAGGTCTCATACCACACCTAGCACATAGTGGGGGTCCAGGAAGGGCTTGGTGATTGATTTGGAAATGTTATCAAGTAGAGTGCTGCAACCTCATTTTCAATCCATTTATCACAGTAACAGGGTTTAGAGAAAATTAGACACTGGCTAGGTGAGTACTGGCAAAGAGTGTCTAGAATGTCACTTATGTCACAGCCAGGCTAGACCTGTTTTCCCAGAGCAGATATGGGCAGGCTGTGAACAGGTGCTCGACCTATCCACCTGGGCAGGTGTGGGTGGTGCCTCTCACAGCCAGGGGAAGCTTCATCCTGACAGACAAGATACGTTTTCAAAGGACTCAGCAAGAGCAGGGGGTGTGCAGCGAGCAGTTGGCAATGAATTCCTGGAATCCCTATTGGGATGTCTATCGGGAAGCGGACCTGATGGGAACGTCACACTCAGGAACTCAGTTCAGGGGAAACAGGTCTCATTTCTCCCAGAAAGCTGTGAGTTTCCAGGAGCAACACCCCAGCTTCTAGATCAGGAACTTACCAGAGGAGAAAGGCAGGCCCCCCATTCAGGAAGAAAGCAGACAACAAAGCAGCTGGACCCAGGTAGCAACTCGGATCCAAAAAGGGAGGCAGAGTGAAGGCAATTTCCAGAGCAATTTAGATCACTGCTTGTCTTGTAACAAGTAACCTAACTGAATGAACATCGCCCGTGTCTCCCGTCCTCCCCTCCACAGAGCCAAGGCGTCAGGAGGCAGGAGGACAGAGAGCAGGGGTTCAGTAGGAGGCGGAGGGGCCCCCCACGGTGTGTTCACGCCAGCAAGGGACAGGATATCTAGGTGAGGGGCAGCCCTGATGAGCCAATGGGCACTCACATTGTGTGTTTGTGACAGAAACAAATAAGGCCACCAGGAAACAAAAGTAAGAATGTACATGTCAAAAAGGCATTAAAGTGGTTAGCATAGGAAAAAGCAATGGTCATTTCTGGGATTTCCTGCCCATGCTGTTCAGATTTCTATTTTGAACTACATATTGAGGACGGGGGGCCCAGGCATCTGCCATCAAGCCATTAGCACTGGCCCTCTGAGGGGTGTGATCTGGTTTGGGGTGGACAGAGGTCACGCCAAAGCCACGGGGAGATCAGTGAGCGCAGACACAAGCCAAGGACCTCATAGGCACAAAGACATGGGAACAGACAGTGGTGTGTGAGGTCGCCTGCAGCCATTCCAGGAGCCAGAAGCCTCTTCAGTCTCCTCTCTGGTCTCAATTTAAAGCAAGCAGCAGTTAAACGTTTAAACTGCGTTTTAAAGCCATATCCTCAAAGGGTTAATATAAACCATCATAAAAGAAGAAAAGGGACCCATTTATACTCAAATTACACAGGAGTCGCTGGCTCCTCTCTATCCAGGCTCATGAGTATTTGCTCTTAAAAGCTATTTTTTCCCCCAAACAATAGAGCAGGTGCGTTCCCTTCAGTGCACACCGTACTCATCCCGGGAGGCAGGAAGGAGATTTCACACCTGCTTCTTCCTTTTATTTCTCCTGGCCTGGCTAATTTGCCCAGTGTCAAGACTGGCATGGCCAGAGTCTGTCGACAAGAATCACTGCTCACGACGGGGTGTCCTCATCCCGGGAGTCGGGCCCTGTGACCTGCAGTATACCTTGTTCTAGAAGAATCTCTGCTTCACATCATATACGACTAGAACTGATTGGTGAGATGATTTAGAAGGAATGATGTCTTCAGTGAAATATCGGTAGCAAGAGAAAGGAAGAGAAAACAATCTTAACTGGCACATGGTATATACAATGCTAATGGGGATAGAAAAAAGACAGGTTATTCTGTGCTCTGATTGGTTAAAGGTGAGCTCCTGGGAGAGACCTCTGATCCTCACGTCTAGAGGTCAAAGGAGAAGAAATCACAAATTCCCGAAAGCCTGCACTTTGTCCAGTTGTCCTGGATCAGAACCCGTGGGCTCGTCGTATTTCCATGTAGGACTTTTGCTACAAACACTAGGCAATTACATCACAGGAGAGCATGCCCAGTGCCTGGAAAGCAACAGTTTTCTCCCAAGCGACGGCAGCCACCCCCTATTTCATTTCACCTCTCTCTGTTCCTCTCACTTTTACCTCCTAATTTGCTCTGGAATAGAATGGCTACAAAAATTATGGAAAACAACACTGACTTTGTTTAACATAAAAGTCAAGAATAATAATGGTAGTTACACAATAGTCATGGAGATGTAAAGTACAGCATAGAGAATATAGTCAATGATATGGTAATAACTATGCATAGTGCCAGGTGGGTACTAGACTCGTCAGGGGATCACTTCATAAATTATATAAATGTCTAACCACTATGCTCTACACCTGAAACTAATATAAAATAATGTAGAATGTCAAGTGTAATTGAAAAATAAAAAAAGAATAATAAATTATTAGACTTATATATGTTTTTAATAATCATACTCCCACACATTACAAATGGTTGGTATTATTCTACCATTTAGTTTATATATGTTCAGGTATAATTATTTAAATTCTAATAGAAAACCAGTATCCTATAAACTTGTCAATTTCTTTTTATCCATCAAAACTTTTTTTTTCATTTTTAATCTGATGCCAACACAGATTACTCATGAGCAGCTCAAACCGCAAACGTGTCAATTTCTACATCCACGCTTTGAAAGCTCACCACTTCCCTAATCAAACAAAGGCTCTAAAGAAACATTTGATATTTTTGAATAATGAGCACCAAATTATTGAACATAAACTTATTTTCATAGTTTATGTTGCTTATTTAAATATTTAGAATATGGTTTTAATTACCATGAGGCTTTACTAAACATCCACCTGTCAGTAAAGAAACTGATTATTTTTGTTCGATTCCCATTCCCCTGAAAAAGAAACAGGTGTGAAAACCTGCAGGTATTTATCCACCAACAAAAAATGAAGGATCTGTGAGACATGGAGGAAGAAGTAAACACGAATGTAATCTTGAAGCTGCCTGCCATCGGAGTGTGTTTCCCAGCCCAAAATGCAGAGGCCCGAGGTGAGCGGGCAAATGCAACCTCTCGTGTGACTCCTCCTCTTTGGAATTTCAGGTTCAGGTGCTGACTCCCTCCCCCAAGTCTGTGCCAAAGCGACCTTAGGATGCCAGACATTAAAATTAAGTCCTTGGAACTTTTAAAGAACAAAATGGTGGGAAGAAGGACAGTCAAATAAGATGACCAATTGCGGAGTGGATGAAAACATCAGATAGGACAGATGCGGGTGGGTTTTGCTCCCATTCAGAGCCCCAAACACCTGGCATGGTGACAGGTTACAGCACACTCTCCACTAGTGGGAGGTGGGAAGTGGGCGAGGTGCTCCCCAGGGCCCCCTGGCACATTCAGCGTTACCAGCATGAATACTAGCTCTTGGATGAAAGAAGGAAGTTTGGATTTAACTGTAATATGTTGCACTTGGCTTTAGAGTCTGTACACACAGGAAAGCTAAACTAATCAGGGTATCGAACATTCAAATGAATCATGTGTGCTCTCACCATAAGCTTGAACATACAGATTTTGCATGTGTAACTGGTGTGGCATGGAAACTAATTTCATCAGAAATCCTATTGTAAAAATACAGTGCTCGAGGGGTATTGATATGCGTGTTAATTTGTTACAACCAAAGCTGGGTAATGTTATACTCTTTGTATATGAAGATACTTGGTGCAGAAAACTCAGTCCTCTGCCCAGGGTAGCATTGCAACATAAGTGTCAGGACAAACATATCCTCTGACACTCTATGTAACTGCCACTTTGGTTCAGACCATTTTCATAACCTTCCGTGGGGTCTTTCTGCCTCAGGTCTCCCCTCCACATCAATTGTTCCATCTCACTGGGTAATTGTTTTATAAAAATACATTTTAAGCAACAATGTCAAGTTTTTACATGTAATGGTTCTCCCATTGCCTGCACCGTAGGCTCAAGGCCACTTTCCTTATGCCGGGATTCAAGTCACATAAAAATGGCCCCAGGTGATTTACATTGCACCTGAACTATCCGCTCGAGCCAGTGAGCCCTCAGCATCTCTCACATCTCACGTGGGCTCTCTCACCCCATGCCGCCATCTGCTCCCTGGGCATGAGCTGTCTCAGAACTTTGTTCAGCGTCTTTTGTCGTTCTTCTCTTTCCGTGCTTATCTGTGGAGTCATGTCTTTTAAGTGTCACTTTGGGCCCCACTTCTATGAAGAATTCATGCATAAAGTTCCCCCTGATCACCCCTGTCCATGGACTCCCTGGCTTCCTCGGACCCCCGTGGCACAGTCAGACCACACACTTGGCATTGTCAAGTGTGCAAATATTTCGGTAACACCTCTCGCACGTCAGGCACCTTGTTAAGCTCTATCTATGTTCCTTAATAGTTATCACAGTCTTCTCATGATTATTTATGATAACAGCATTTCCATTGTATAGATGTAACAATTAAGATTAAGTCATTTTCCCAAGATCCCCCCCATTTTTCGTGGAGCTTTCTAATTTTCTACTTAACATCTGCAGAGTCCGTGGTGATATCGCCTCTATCTTTCCTGATGTTGGTACATTTATGCCTTTTCTTTTTTCTTACTTGTTCTTGATAGAGGTTTAACAATTTCATTGGCTTTTTCAAGGAACACGCTTTTGGTGCCATTGGTTTTCTCTACTGGTTTTCTCTTTTTCATTTCATTGATTTCTGCTTTTTATCATTTCCTCCCTTCTGCTGGCTTAGTGTTTATTTTGCTTTTTTATTTCTAGTTTCTGAAGGTGGAAGCTCAGGTCATTAACCTGAAGCCGTGTTTTATTCTATTGCAAGTATTTACTGTTACAGCTTGTCTCTAAGTTGCGTTCAGCGAGAGAGAGGATGGGGTGAGCCTGCTCCGTCTTAGCGGCTCTGGGACCCCAGAGTCCAGGTTTAACAGAGGAAATGTCATGGAAAGATCCTGGGTTTGGGGACAAATTGTCTTAGATTCTGTCCACTCTGCCTAACAAACTCTGTGTCCTTCGAAAGCTCTTAGGAGCCTCAGTTTCTCAATTATCGCTGTTATGAGACAAAGCACCTTACTGCTGGTGCTTCCACGAGAATTTGTGTGATAACAGAGTGCCCTTACCTAGTGTCCTGATCCTTTCCGTCCTCCAGACCACCGCATCTTAGCTGTTGGTCCACGTCAACATAGCTAACAAGCAACCTGGCACCTTCAGCCCTCCCTGGCTCGTTGACCTCTGTTACCTGCCTGTTTCCTGAGTATTCAGATCTAGTTAGCACTTGTTAATCACCTGCTGCAAGCCCGGCATGGTGCCAAATCTCCCCTGACATGTGAGTTTTTCAGGCCAAACTCACTCTTGGGGAGGAAATTGCTATCATCCAACTTTCTAAACCGACAAGTCCTTGTCAAGGTCACACCACTTGTGTGGTTAAAGCCAAGGTTCACACCTATAGCAGCCTGACTGTAATGCCGCGCTCTTTATAGTGAGGCTGCTCCTAATGCTTACACTCCGCCTGCCCGCGCTTCGCACCACAAGCCTTGCTACGTCCTCTCACGGCTCAGTGGTCGCTGCACTTGGCTGGCTGCTTCTGTCTGGACATTCGTGGGCCTTTATCTGTCCAGCTTTGGCTCAAAGGCTTCCCCAGCCCAGCCACCCCCAAACCAATGTGCCCCAACTCCAGGAGGATGGCAGGGCACGTGGAAGTTGAGGTATGCCTCATTCAACACATCACTCACTACTTAGAGAAACAGTTTTTTAAAAGCCCCCAAGGCACACTGTTTTCAGTTTATTAGAGCTGGGGTTTACAGTCATAGCTGAATGAAGAATTATTTCTACTGACTATTGCCATTTGAATTTCCAGTCAAGGACAAATCTGCTTTTTCTAAAACATAATGGCAATTCTTACGATTCCCATATGCACAGTGGGTCTGTACCCTTTGTCATAAGCTCTTCTGAGTCTGTAAGTCCCTGGGCTCGCCCTCCCCCAGCGTCTCTCTGAACCAAGGTGGGCTTAGGGATTAATGCTCTAAGCTTCCCGTTGGCAACTCACTTCCACTCTGGCAGGCTCCTTCTCTCATTAAAGTCAAGATGTCTGAACTAAGAAGAGAGGAGTAGGCCTAGGGGAAGCGGAGAGCTGCTTCTATTTGAATCAGACACCAGTGTCAGAAGGGAGGGGCTAGACGAATGGTGGGGTTTGGGTGGGGTAGTAGAGAGGCAGAAGACAAAGGTGATGTGATGGTGAATTCCATGTGTCGACTTGACTGAGTCCTGGGTGCCCAGACATTTGGCCAAACACTATCCTGGGCGTGTCCACGAGGGGTTTCTTTCTGGATGAGGTTCACCTCTGAATCCTTACACTGAGTGAAGCAGGTGAGATGGCCCTCCCCAGTGTGGGTGGGCCTCAGCTGATTAATCAAAGATCTGAATGGAACCAAACGGCTGAGTAAGAGGGAACTCCTGCTGCCTGACTGTTGAGTTGGGACATTGGTCTTCTGCATTGGGACTCGGGTTTATTCTATGGGCTCCCATGGCTCTCAGGCCTTCAGGTTCAGATTGGAATGACACTATCACCTCTCCTAGGACTTGGGCTGAAGCCTACACCATCAGCTAGCCTGGTTCTCTCACCGTGTGACTTGAACTACACCCGTGGATTTCCTGGGTCTCTAGGTTGCTGACAGCAAATCTTGGAACTTCTCAGCCTCCATAATCATGTGAGTCTATCCCTTCCTTAGAATTAATCAGTATCTCTCTCTCTCTCTCTATCTATCTATCTATCTATCTATCTATCTATCTATCTATCTATCTATATGTGTGTACACAACATATCACCCCATAAAACATTAAAGACTATCATGTAGAAAGCAAATACAAACTAACTCACTAACTCGCACGATGCACACACACGCATGCAACGCACACAAGTGCCTGTGAAATCTGGTGAGGTCTGAATAAGGTCTGGGCAGTGACTGTATCAATATCAGTTTCCTGGGTTTGATATCACGCTATAGTTATGCCAGCTGCTTCCATTTGGGAGAGCTGGTTAAGGGTGCAGGAGAACTCTTTGTACTATTATTGCAATTATTTCAAATTATTTTGTTATGTCATAATTATTTTAAAATAAAAAGCTAAAATAGTATACCTACTATAAATACTGCAATCTAAAACCATTTCTTCATATAAAAGGCTGGAAAAGGATGCCAACAGGAACACAGTTTTGTTATAATGCGGAGGATGCGGTCTGCTCCCCTTTTTAAAGAAATACTTGAATATTATATATAATTTCTCATAATATTTAAATATTATTTCAATGCTCTTTAACAAACATTAAAAGAAAATGTGATTTAAAACATGTTTTCCTTAAGAGAGTCTGCTTTGAACATTTTCTTATTAAATATTCAGATAGAATATGAAAGTTTTTGTAAAAATCTTTTCAAAACTAACCCATTTTACCAATGTAAGTCTTTAAGCATACCTTCTCTGCCATGACAGTTCAAAGAATGACAGAAAACCGCGCTGAACTAACTGATAAATCATCATTTCAGACTTCAAGCATTCTCTTAAAAATCGAGGTCCTGATCCCAGAAATGAACCCACAGGCTTATCCTGAGCAAAACCCAGTTACCATAACTGCCCTAGCAGCCATCAGCTGTATGGTTTGTGGTGCGAGCAGTGAAAAGGAACGCCAGTGGCTCACCACCTTCTAGCTATGAATGGTGTGATGTTATATTTGTGTATATTACCAGATTAAAACACATTTTTCCCTTATATATGTATTGAGTATCTATCTTAATGTTATTTTAGCAGTAAAAATCTATAACCAATGCTATCATTGGACTTTGCACATGCTAAGTAGTCCTTTTGTTTTTGCGTATTAAATCTTTATTGGTAACATTATTACTACCAATTCTCCTACACATTTTACGGACATACTACTAACCCAAATGAATGTGAGTCAAAGCTCAATTCACTTTTCCTAAAAAGTGAGTGAGTGTTTCTATCGTCCAGGCCCCAGATGTTAACACGCACGTGGTTCTGCTGGGACGAACGTGCAGCTGAGATGAAGGATACAGCATCCCACCCTGTCTGTCTCATGCATACTCCCAGCAGCTCAAAGAGCTAATACACGGCAAACAGGGAATTGCATTGGGAAATGCACTGAACATTTTCATCACAGTGTTCCCCAAAATATCATGTGCTCCCCATTTTTTTCCAGAACTGAAGAGCATATAATAATAGTGATAATAATAATAATAACAATAAAGGTAAATATGTAGTGTTTGCTATAGCCCAGGCACTGTTTTAAGTGCTTTATATATTTTAACTCATTTTACTCTTATATCAGCTTTCTGAGGTCATAATTTAGCCCTATTTTACAGATAAGGAAAGTGAGGGTTAGAAACTATGCCCCAGGTTCATGCAGCTAGTGAATAAATGCTTATATTCCTGATCACAATCTGGCTCTAGAGTTTACACTTTTAATGACCACACTCAACTGCCCTGTTAGAAAAATCCCTAGCTTCATATTCACGTACCGCTTCCACATGACAGTGTGCAACCTCTCAAACCTCGTCCCCTGGGACGTTGCATCCCCGGCTACTAGAAAAGCCACCACTCCCAGATGTGCTTTCTTCAGCTCCCGGAACTTGTCCACGTGGCTTCTGCTTTCTGTAATGTCCAACACCTACGTCACCTGGGCACCATGTTTCCCAGCCCCATCAATGCCCCCCCCCCCGTCGCCCTCCTGAAGCCAAATGCCACTCAGAAACAGAGCTGCCAGCCCTCGAATGGTTGCTTACTCTTTGGTAATGAGCACATCAGCAATGACACTGATGGTTGCAAGTTGGAAGCCCTGACTCAATTTTCTTCCCCAAATCCCACACACCTTAACTTTTAGGGCGGCCCCAGTGCCAAAAGGGGCACTCATGATGGAGATTGAATTCTAGGAAGGCTCAGGCTACATGACACAAAATGAGACTCCTCGCAGGTCTGCCCTTGTAGACCGATCCAAGTATGATCACAATATACTACAACCAAACTCTAGGAAGGGATGCCCAAGAATATTTGGAGCAGAGATGAAAGAGCCGGGTACTGTGGCGAGAGCACAGGCTGGGAAGACTTCCAAGAAGAGGTGTTTTGGCCAACATTTCAGACAGAAAAGGAATTAACCAAAAAAGATGGAGGCAGGGGTCAGTATGTGTGTGTGTGTGGAGTCGGGGGGAGTCAGCCTTTGGCTAATGCATGGAAGCAGGCGCAAACACAGATGTACGTGTGGATCCGGGATTTGTGACTTGCACGTGGATACATGTACATTTGCAGTGTGTGTGTGTGTGTGTGT
>NW_017731972.1:740268-741519 GCF_001890085.2 Hipposideros armiger | reverse complement strand
ATTCTTAAGTTGAAGCCTTGCTCTCTGGTACCTCACAATGCACTGGAGGTACATTATAGGCCTGCCTTTAAAGAGGTAATTAAAGTCAAATGATATCACTGGGATAAGCCCTCATGCAATATAATTGATGTCCTTATAAAAAGACGAGGACGCAGACATGCACATAGGGACAACCACGTGAGGACTCAGGGCGAAGACAGCCATCTACAAGCCAAGGAGAGGGACTTCAGGAGAAGCCAACCCTGCTGACACCTTGACCTTGGACTTCCAGCCTCCAGCACTGTGAGGAAATACGTTTCTAATGTTCAAGCCACCATGTCTATGGCATTTGTTATGCAAGCTCTTGCAAATTAACACAGCAGCCAACGGTCAAAAAAGCTGACCTGGCCACGTGCTGGCCCACGAAGCCATACCAGGCTCGCCTATGGAGGCGGAGCTCTGGAGTCCCAGAAGATACCGCGGAGCAAAAGCAGGACCAGGGGAACGAGGGGACCCTGGGCGGCTCTCTTCATTGTCAGATGTACGTGAGAATAGTTACATTTGCCAATTATTCCTCAATAAAGTTGGGGGAAAAAAGAAGTGTGTGTGGGTGGTATAGTTCACTTACAGTTCCAACAGTGGTCCATGGCTGCACCTTTGATCACCTGAAAAGCTTCTTAAACCCCCAACACCTAGGTCACACCTCAGGCCAATGAAATCAGACTCCTGGGGAAGTGGGCCAGGGTCACACAATGAGTTACATTCTCCACATGATTCAAATATGCCGCCAAGCTAGAGCACAACTGGCTTAGAGCTATCAGTCTTGTTACAGCATCTCCGCAAGAACTTTGTTTCTCAGCTTATCTTTTTGTTATTATTTTCACCCCCTGAAATGGGTATACCACATAATGGCCTCATTAATGGCTCTGCAATTTTTATAATATACCATAAAATGGATTCGGGGCTTGAGTTGTATAGACAGGTGACACTTTTCTTGTTTCCAGTGTAAGATGAAGAGAGAAAACGTCTGGGCCAAAACAAAAATAAAATAATAATACCAAGCAAATAATGCAGGTGGCATGGCACTTTGTTAAAATTCTAAATTTCTGACAGTAAGAGGAACTCTTACTTTTCGGTCACATAAATGTCACTATTTTTTCTACCATAACCCTTTTAGCCATTGTAGCTTTCAGCTGGCTCTACAGATAACTGTCTGATTCTGTTCCCTTTCAGGCTGTGTCAAAATACCTTTAAATAAAAAAGCTGACTAGA
>NW_017731972.1:738036-738765 GCF_001890085.2 Hipposideros armiger | reverse complement strand
AGGCTTTGTTCTCTTAAACTTCTGGTGACTGTGCACAGGAAACATAGGAAATGCCTCCTTGTGGCCTCCTCATCTGGAACCTTCTCCCTGCCCATAGGACTCTTGTCCAAACAGCCCCCCAGCAGCTGTCATCCTCTAGATTTGCGGAGATGAGCTCAGTGACCGTGCCGCCAGCACAAGTTAGGAGAAAGCTTATTTCCAAGGAGGGTTGCCGGGAGATGACAGGTTTCTTTTGTTGCTGTTTCATATTTTGTTTTTCCAGGGCAAGGCAACTCGCTTGGTGGACATAACAGGCAATCTGGCCTCCACAGAGACATTCCAGATGGCTCTTAGTAGCTGAGAGGGGCTGGCCATCAGCAAACTCAATCCCACTCTTTTATTATAGACGAACGTCTCCCCATGGCCTGCAAGCCACATGCTCTCATCTAAGGGGCTAAGTGTTTTGGGTATAATGTGTGTTTTTCAATTTCTGACTGACATCCACACTGTTCATTTTTAAGAGGTAAGTGCTATTTGGAGATATGCTAAATGGAAGACAGCAAAACAGAGTCCTGTTCTGACATCCTCCTAAAGCAAAGTGCTCATGAATCCTGAAGCATGGAATACATTCATTAACGCAGGTGTTCATAAGTGGGGCACAACCCTGGCTCCGACTGCACTCCCTGTGTGGCCTCAGACCAGCGCTCTTCTCAGGGTCTTGTTCATCTCTAAAGGTAAATAGTCTCAGGT
>NW_017731972.1:733457-735796 GCF_001890085.2 Hipposideros armiger | reverse complement strand
AAATATGCCGCCAAGCTAGAGCACAACTGGCTTAGAGCTATCAGTCTTGTTACAGCATCTCCGCAAGAACTTTGTTTCTCAGCTTATCTTTTTGTTATTATTTTCACCCCCTGAAATGGGTATACCACATAATGGCCTCATTAATGGCTCTGCAATTTTTATAATATACCATAAAATGGATTCGGGGCTTGAGTTGTATAGACAGGTGACACTTTTCTTGTTTCCAGTGTAAGATGAAGAGAGAAAACGTCTGGGCCAAAACAAAAATAAAATAATAATACCAAGCAAATAATGCAGGTGGCATGGCACTTTGTTAAAATTCTAAATTTCTGACAGTAAGAGGAACTCTTACTTTTCGGTCACATAAATGTCACTATTTTTTCTACCATAACCCTTTTAGCCATTGTAGCTTTCAGCTGGCTCTACAGATAACTGTCTGATTCTGTTCCCTTTCAGGCTGTGTCAAAATACCTTTAAATAAAAAAGCTGACTAGAAAGCTTTAACCTAATTAAAATAATGCTACAATTGAAGATTTTGCATTTGGACAGATTTTAACACACCCACATTTCCCCCCCCCCCTCAGACACGATAGGTTTCAAGGAAGCCCATAAACAGGTATTAGTCTGAAGTTACAGCATCTCTTTACAGCATTCTGAAGTTTGTATCTGAACGAAAAGTTTCAAGAGGGGGAGCTAGTTAGCTAATTGATTACAGATTGAGACTGCAATGTACCAGAAAGGAGATGCTTGCAGAGTGGAAGGAGAGCCCTACGAAGCAGTGTTCTTACGTCCCATTTCTACCCCTACCTTCCCAGTGAAGCAAGATGATTAATGTCAGCCCAGTATGGTAGCTGATTAAGGGTTGACAAGCAGAAAGCAAATAGGATTTTTAATCAGGCACCTCACAGAAATGGAACTACAAAAACTGAAAGGATAGCCATTATACCCTAAGTCATGTGATTTAGAGCAGCCAAGGCAGTAGGTGCGTACAGAGAAGCTCTCTGGGTGTGTGTAGTCTTTGGACCTGATTTGAGCAAAGCCAACGTATTAGGCACGATTGCCTGCGAAGCCCGACTTGTAACGCACCCCTGCGGTGGGTCTCACGTCAGCTAAAATGGGTGGTAACTCATAAGATGGGTTCAGAGGCAGACAACAACTAGACTCATTTGTTCAAAGAGGTGAACATGGCAAAGTTATGTTGTTACCTTTTCTTTCCTTCATTTCTTTCCCCTCTCCCAACCCATTCCTTAAGCAACTGTGTTGCCCAACTTCCTCCCTATTCAGCCTGTATTATTATTATTATTTTAACCAAGAACAAACATAGCTGCTTTTGCAGCTTTTCTGTTCATCTTGGCATTTTCTCCCTTGTTTAGAAAATAAATTCCCACCCACACTCACACCTGTGCAAGGCGCCCCTCCCTAAGGCAAAGAGCCGGTCTCCAAATAAATATTCCAAGAGGGAAGAGCAGCATGAATGTGTGAGTGTGTGAGAGTGAGCGTGTGGATGTGTGTGTGTGTGTGTGTGTGTGTGNAAGTGTAAAGTCAAAGAAGAGGGAGTAAAATAACACAGATGTGCTGAAGCACTAATTAATTAGAGGATGCAATCAATGCTCCTGGAAATAACCAGAACACAGAACAACACAGAGTAAACCCAAAGGCCTACCCCTGGGCTCAGATGTCTCGGCCATGAATGAGGGAATAATCAAAGACTGTGGAGAGGGTCCGAGAAGGTTTGTTTGGTAATTCGAGAACTGAGCCAACCCGAATCTTCTCGTAATGGAATGAAAGCGGAAGCGTATCCAACCTTCAAGATGTTGGGAATGAAAAGAGTTGACAGGAATAATTCAAAACAAAAATAATTCCCAAAACAGTAAGGAGTGTTTGAGACTCAAACCTAAGGAAGACCAAGAACAAATCACAAGTCGCAAGATCCAATGATTGAAGGAAAGGGGGATAGTTTCGCCCTTCATCAGAGCAAACACCATCTTTCCAATGGCCGCAGGGTTTCTGGCAGCCCATGTCATCATTGGTCATTGTGCTCAGGTAGTTGGGTGTTTGGGGATTAGGGTGACACGCTGCCTTGAAACATCAGCGGTAGAGAAAACAGCTCCACCCGCCACCTGCTAGGAGCTATAGGACTGAGGCTTCCTACTTCCTACTCCCCAGCAAAAGGCACTCAGGTCCTTTGGATGGCCTCGGGATGGAAGGTGGGTGTTCGCCCCATTCCCCAGCTAATTCTGTTCTCTGGTGTAGCCACAGAGCCCCCAGCCACTGCCATGTTGACTGCTCATTTGACTGACAAAGTGAGCTCGAGAAACTGTTCAGAAAAGTTTGTGTGT
>NW_017731972.1:725035-726325 GCF_001890085.2 Hipposideros armiger | reverse complement strand
AACCACCTGAAGCCTAGCTGAACAGAATGCCTGTAACTAAAAATATAAAGAAGCCACATTGAGCTTGGTAGGAGGGGTGGAGACACGGAACAGGCCCCAAACCTCCAGGTGGCAGCTGAGAATCAGGAGGGATATCTCAGCCATGCAGGTTCCCCCCAGAGGAGCGAGGGACCCCAGTCCCCACACCAGGCTCCCCAGCCAGGAGTACTGATGCCAGGAAGAAGGAAGAAGAGCCTCCAAAACATCTGACTGTGAAAAGTAGTAGGGATTCCAGCTGTTCGGGTGGGACGGAAGAAGACTGAGGGAAACAGTCATCCTCTTAAAGGGCCAAAGCACAGACACTCACTCGCAGGCACTCACCTTGAGCTCCAGTGCAGGGACAGTGACTCAAGGGTATAGGAGACATACGGGGGACAGACAGAGGTGTGTGCCTTCATGGGGAGGACTGGAGAACAGTTGGCATTTTCCTGGTGAGGAGGTACTCCTTCCGAGAAGCCAGGGGGTGGGCGCCACCTTTCCTGTGTTGAGCCCACCCCCTCCGGCCAAATCTGAACCTGATTGGCTTGGTGAGCTTCACTGCTCCATACTGCTGACTCGGTGGGACACCCCCCCACACCCCCTGCACCCAATTCCCCCAATTCCAGAGGCACTTTCTCATGAGCAGCAAGCCCTGCTCACATTGCATTCTTTCTAGGAAAACTATCAGAGTCCATAGGCCTCAGGCAGGTGACAACAGGCCTTGGTGTGCTCTGAAACTTATGCTGAGTTGCTCCAGGCTCTACACTGGGAGCAAACCACAATTTACATTAGTCTGGTGACCACAACTCTTCCCACTCCAATGACTCCTTGAGACCCTGCCTCACCCAACTTGCATACCGCTTGAGGTATTATCTGCAGCTAAACCTTAAGGGAGCTGATAGGTGGCAGCAGGCCTCCAGGTAGTCTGGCTTTTTGCAGAGTTATCCCAGGACTGTTATTGGGGGCAGCCAACCTTGGTTCACAGCGAGGCCTCTCCCACATGCTTCTAGGTTTAGCACATGCAGCAAATAACCACAGATCACTTTGTAGCTCCTACCAGGTCATCCCTGGCCTGTCACAGGCAGTGGGTGACCTGGGCCTGCACCAGAGCTCCTCCCAAAAAGCCCTAAAACCAACAGACTTGGAGGTTGGCTTCAGACCACAGCAGAGCACTGCCCAATTACCCCCACAAGCAGCACACACAAAGGGTGGTCTCAACAGGCACCAGAAAAAAAAATGCTGGGGCAAATCCCACTCTGTATTGTAAGACTG
>NW_017731972.1:648939-721825 GCF_001890085.2 Hipposideros armiger | reverse complement strand
CACTGGACTTGAAAGTATCTTGTTAATTTTAACATTTGATTCTACTTTTAAAACCTTCAAGTTACATTTGTTCACTGCCACTTCAATACAGGTCAAGGTCTTTTCTTTGATATGTCTAGTGATCAGAATTCTATATCATGTTTTTGAGCCAACAGCTTATCATGTGAATTTCAAGTTTTGGTTTCTGAAAAGTGAAAAGTGAGTCTGAAGGCCCAGAAACGACACAACGCAGGTAAGTGAAGGAATGACGTCGGTGAGAACAGGAGTAGAAACAGAAGTAGCTTGGCACAAATTTTGCAATATTTATGTGTAAAATATATGAAAACCAATAAACAAACAAAAACAGTTCAGTGATCAATGAAAGAAACATGAATATATAGACCGTTACTATGTTCTGGGTGGGAAAATTAAATGATATAAACATTTTAAAAGCCCTTTAGAATCGTTCTATAATTAATTTATGTCATTACAAAGAGACAAATCTCTAATGGGAGAACCAGCTGTGAGATGTGGTTAACCACAAGCTGTGGTCTTTGCCACTAAATGGAGAGCACGGCAGAAAACGAGGAAAAGATTGAAGAGAAAAAGGGTGAGTGGTGTGTGTAGGGCAGAGACAGACAGGCCGACCCACAGAGAGACAGAGAGAAACATTGCTTAAAATCATATACTAAAACACTCTTGAATTTCCCTTTATTTTTAGAAGAGTTTTGGGTGACATGTCTGCATCTGTCATTTGCGATTGAAAATGAATAATAATAATAGGTGAAAATGAAGTCCAGTCGCTCTAGCAGCAGAAACGTTTGCAACATCTCACACTGTCTAGTACATAACATGACATTGGAGCACGTGAAATGGGGCTAGTGTACCTGAGGGACTGAATTTGTAATTTAAAAAAAATTTTTAGTTAAATGATGCGGCCAGTGACTAGTGTTTTGGACAGTGAAGCTCTAAAATGACAAAAATCTTTGTGAGTTCAAACAATAAAATGCGGTTGTGGTATTACAAATTGGAAATACGTTTGGAGACACGTTAATGGTGGGAAGCATGTGCTGTGGAGAATTCTCTGAACTTGCCTGTCAGAGCACAAGGGGTACAGACTTTCCTTAAAATAATTTGTCAGTTCGCATTGACTGCATCTCACTTTGGCCCTGTGACTTCACAAACTTCCAGGAATCTGTCCTACCCAAATAGTCAGAGATAGTGATAATAACTTGTGCATGAAGATTATTACTACTGTAGCATTCACAATTTTTAAAATTTGAAATATATTTAAATGAGCAACAAGTGGAAATATGGGTATTTGGGGGAAGATTAGCTGTTATAAATGCATTTAAAGTCAAATTGGGAGAAATTATTAATTAAATTGCAAAGCATTTGCAATATAGCATACTTTATAAAAAGATACCTGTCTCTCTCTCTCTCTCTCTCTCTCTCTCTCTCTCTCTCTCTCTCTCTCTGTCTCTCTCTGTCTCTCTCTCTCTCTCTCTCTGGAATAAATTAAACAAACAATATTAGTACCTACCAGATTTTCAAAATAGCTTAGTATATATGGAATAATAAAACTTGCTTGACATTTGTTTTAGCTTTTTTTATTTTCCATTTAAAAAGCCTTTAATAAAAAGAAATGCACTACAATAACATTATGAATGAAAATAAGCTCTCACATGTTAATAGTAATTTATGGTTTACAAAGTACCTTCACATTCCTTATCTCTCTTTATCCTTCAGCAGTCTGACAAGGTAACACGCTCAGTGGAACTAAGTTATTTGACCAAAATGATACATTTTTCATGTAGGGCAGCCCCAAAGAGGCCTTAGTTGTTGCACGTGTCGTTGTTGAAACTGATGTTTAGTGAGGCCTCAGAGTTGGTGTGAGTCTTTGCATTTCTGAATTTGATCCTTCTGTCTAATAAACTACAGTCATCTAGTAAATAATCAATCCACTCAAGAAGAAAGTACACTGTTAATTTGGAGAGCTGAATTCATTTTGCAGCAGAAAGGATTGTCTGTATTTCTATGTCTTTGGGGAGGTTTTCCATTAATCCCTGCAGACTGTTCTCATGATGCTTTCTAACCTGTTCACACACAACTTCTCTGAGAATAAGATAGAAGTATTAAATGAATATAAATCCAGACACACAGACTGTCTCGTGTGCGCTGCACCCACACTTACCAGGTGAACCGTCCCTTCAGCACTCATCCAGCAAATTTAATGCTCTCTCTTTCATGCAATTGAACAGGAGCTGCATTAATCACCTAAGTCACATTAATCTCTGAGGGGTGACCAACATATATTAAGGAAGTGATTTACCCCTACTGTTTACCTTAGGATAAAGCTTATTAGTAAATGAAAGCTTAGTATGCTTATGGTACTTTACCTAAAATAACAAGATGTTTCATGAAAATTGTCTCTCAAGAGCTTTCCCAAATACTAACGCTCCCTTCTTGCAATGGCAAGTCCAATTTTTAGATGGAGAGGATTTGTTTAAAAGTTCAGACTATCCTGTCACTGACTGTTGAGGTTAGGCGAGATGATAAACAGCAGATGGCCCAGCTCTGCCACATCAGAAATGAAGACACGGGCTAGGTGGATAAGGTGGCTTGCCCAAGGCCACACACTTGGTGTCAGAGATGGCACAGGGAGCCTGCTCCCAGGAACTCCTGCTCAGTATTTGTCACTGAAATGCACAAACAGAAGCAAAGGCAAACCAACCCACCTTTCCTAAGTTCCAAGTAAATGAATTTTCTATCAGTTCTCTAATTAAAGACACATCTTAAAATAAAATACCTTTCTCTCAGCCCTGTTTTGGCATGGCTTTTGGTTGGGATGGAAAACATCAAAAGCTTCAAATTGAAATTTTCAGTATCACATTTCCAAAAATCAGTGAACAATGGTAACAGTTTGGTATTCACTCTCTTTTCTGCCATTCTCACAGAACAGATCAGTTTTTGTATCCTCAGATCAAATGTCTTCTTAGATAATACCAAAAATATTTCTCAAATTGTATAGTGCTTTGCATAGTTAATGTAATTTTAGGGTCCTTTGTTTTACAGCAATAGACAACTAAAAAAGAAACATGGTCTGAAGTAGGTAGGGTACAGCTGTAACAAAGACCAAAAACATGGCGTGTTGGCTTTGTCATGGAGTGGTGGCAGAGACCACAAGGACAGTGAGGAGATTGTTAGTGGAGGCTGGAAGTGCAGTGATAAAAGCTGATACTAGAGACTTAAAAGATGATGAGCCCTGCTTTGTGGTGATGAAACAAGTGGCAAAACTATGTTTGTATAACCTAAAATATAAAAAATGTACCAAATTAACCTATGCACGCAGATAAAATTTCTAAGCAGACTATTGAAAGTGCCAATTGGATTCTGTTGGTTGCATATGATAAGATACAGGAAGATAAAGATAATCTAAAGAGAGAACTACTCGGGATGCAAGCAGATTTCCAATCCAGACTTACTAGGTTGAAAAATAAAACCATTTCACATTTCCAGGATCTCCAGCTGGCACAAGCCTCTCAAAATGAGAAATGGCCTCAGGGTAAACAGTCAATCAGGGATGAAGCCATAAGATCCTTTGTTAAGATCCCAGAAATACACCAACCTGGTAGATTTTGTCAACGAGGAGAAAGTACTTCTGAGAATCCTAAAAGTGTTGTTTCACTGCAGCTGTGCTCTTGGGCCAAAGTAGAGAGAGTTCACTCAAGAAGAATCAAGGGCATGGCTGTTGGGGCATGGAGGAAAGCACACAGGTTTGTAGAAAGCCCACAAAGTTTTAGTACAAGTTTGGAATAAAAGGGGGCAGAAATCATTCAAAATGAAAAGATACCTCTCGGGCTCTCAATTTTCTACAGGCCAAAAAACGGCTGAGAAAATGTTCAGGTAAAAACATGGCCTATTTCTTATGGGAAAGAAAAGATGTTTCACAGGAAAGAAGCCCAGAGGGAGGGGCCAAAACCCATGGAACGTCCTCAGTTAGAGAACTCCTTCTGAGCACCGCAACTGGCGCCAATCCGGTAAGATTCCTTGCACCAGACATGGACCCTGACGTCGCATCAGCTGGATTTCAGAATTGCTGTGGACCAGTGGCCGCCGTGTGCCTCCCATCCCCTCCAATTCAGAGTGTCTGTTGCAGTTACCTCGCCCCCTCTCCCCACTGTGCGTAAGTGGGTGGAAGGCACGTTACATGTCTTTTAGTCCACAACCCTCCGACTCATAGAGAGACGCATCCATGGCGCCTCCTCCACACCTGGGCCCCGTGTGACAAGGAGATCATGGACTTCAAATTCCCTGCAGTGACTTGATGAGTCTGGGGTGGGGTCTTGTTAGAGCATGAGCGTGTTTTGCATTAGAAAAGCGTGTGAAGCATGGTGGCCAGAGGCTGTTATACCAATGCTGCTCAGTGAATCGAACCTCCCAGGATGCACGCTCTTCTAGCATCAGCTCTCCAGCACTCTGGACTTGGCTATGGAACTGTTTCAGTCATTGGGAATCAGCAAATATTGGGTTGTCAGAAAAGTCATGACACATTTTTTCTATGTTTTTCATTGCAAAAATGCGTCATGACTTTTCTGGCAACCCAATATGTTGCAAGTAAATGCTTACTAAGCTGCTATTGTGCTGGGGTCTGTTTTTCCGGGACACTGTTGCCATCCTGAGAGGTGGCTCAGCCCAGACCAGCCCTCTTAAGGAAGGAAGGGTCCATTTGAGCCCGGCTGAGAGCTGTGCCTCAGCCGGATGCCATCACGTGAGACAGCCCATGTGCATCCAGCGAAAAAAGTCACCAGCCAACCCAGAGAATCACAACTAATGATAAATTGTTGTTTTAAGCCTAAGGTCTGAGGCAGCTTCCTACTCAGCAAAAGGTAGCTGGAACAGAACTATTTAACAGCAACAGAAGAAGCTAGAAAAAAATGAGCAACGTGTTTAAATTACTTGTGGAAATAAACATTTGTCACCTGGAATCCTATTCATATTCACACCATCAATTAAGCGGAAGTCTAGAATAACGCCTTCAGATAAGTAAGTTCTTAAAATTTTACCTCCAGGTACTCTTTGTCGGAAGATGAACTCCAATAAATGAGGACTTACACCAAGAAAGAAGAAGAGGTGGATTCCAAGAAAGAAATATTTAACGTAAATGAAGTAAAAAGGGAATAGGCAAATTCTCCTGATGATTACAAGGGAATTCCCACGGGAGTAGCTATGCACAGGCCTAGCTCATTAGAGGAAGAAAACAGAAGAGGCCTAATGGATGTCTTCCAGGAAAAATCAATATGTTAAGAGGAGACTTCCCCTTCCGTTAGGGGGTGTAAGATGCATTCATTATGACTACTTAGAAATCTAAATGGATGAAAGAAATAACATCTTAAAACAAAACAAAATAATTACGAGCAGGAAAGTGATCATAATGCACAGAAGTCATCACTATTTGGGGAAGGGGGTGTGTGGGCACATCTGTGTGAGTGTGCATGCATGCACACGTGTGTCTGCATCAGGGGTGGGGGTGGTCAGAGCTAGTTCCTCATATTACACCTTAGGAAGCCACATGATAATATCTAAAATGAAAAAATCAAGACATAGAAGCACATGGATGCTTTATAAAAATAGGACATTTCCACAGAGAGGAAAAAACATGGCTGAAAGGATTGGAAGTGGTCACTTCTTTGAGGTGGGAATAGAAGTGGAAGAGGTAAGACACAGTCTGCTGGTTTGTTACAAAGTTTATAGAACTACGTGACTCTAAAAATAATGTGCATGAACACCTTTGACTACATAAAAAAGGTGTTATTAGTATTATTGCTTATTATCTAAACATCTGTGTTGGTGATTGACATTCAGTCACTACAGAAGATAGCAGTTCTTACTTTTCTGGATTAGCTGAGAGTCCAAGGATGCTTTGGGGACAGAGATAAACAACAGGACGGTAGCACATGGCCCAAGATGGAACTTCTGGAAACGGTGGAGGGCACTACCTTTACTGTCACCAACTCATGGCCTTCATGTCCAGGCTAAGGAGAACGCACCGCAGGGCAACAACCCTTCAGTACGTGTTTCAAGACCTTCCAGAGCTAAAGCATGCCAGCAAGCAGTGGGGAAGGTAGGTTCTGAGGCCGAACGTGGGCTGTCCTCAGGGACTGAAGTCAGAGCCTTGAACTGTTTATGGAAGTTGAGCCAATGGAATACCATGAGGTCATGAAGCAAGGGGTAATTACATTTTAACTGCTGGAGGAGGAAGACACAGTGCGGAAACGGTGAAGGGATAGGTCACGGAAGCAGAAGACAGAGGTCTGGGGATGACCCGCGAAGCCAGGGGTCCAGGTGAAGAGCTGCGCCAGGCTGCAGCAGCTGCCACTCAGGGCCCCCCACCCGCCCGCAGTCTCTATTACAGAATGAGATCACTTCAATTAAATAACTGTATGTGGCATAATTATATGTCGCCACCCCTTCATTTTCTAAATTGCTGTCTCCAGGACAGAGGTCAGAGAACAGAACAAACGTCTGCTGTCCAATAAATCAGAGAAGCTCTGGTTCTCGGCTCCTGCATCCGTCCAAATGTGCACTGCTCCTTGCGATCTCCTCCTCTCAGGGACAGCAGCCTACCTGGTCTCCTGCAGGCCAGTCACCTTCTCAGGTGTTGCCAGGTGGTGCATTGGTTCATTGTCATATTCAACAAGCCTTAGTGGCCACCTCCTACAACAGGCACTGTTTCTGCTCTCATGGAGACATTATCCAAAGGGACAGTAAATGAGCAAACAAACAAGCAACACATCTTCTGGTGAGAAATGCTACAGGAGGAATCAAACAGCAGAGAGCTGCTGCGGAGACGACAGGCTGCGTTAGGCAGCCTCCCAGCAGCGCCACCCAAGGGCCACCCCTCCTGGTGCTCACACCTTTGTGCAGTCTGAGTCCCTGAGTTTGGACTAGTAATTCATTTCTAGACATAAAGTATAGCAGCAGTGATAGGATATCACTTCTCTTACTACGTTATAAAGACTGTGGCTCCTGCCTTGCTCAAGCTCTCACTGGCTCATCTCCCAGGTTCGCTCTGATGATCACGCTGCCATGTTGTGAGTTTCCCTATGGAGGCGAGACACTGAGGGCCCTCAAAGAACAAAGGCCATCAGCTCAGTATTCTGGAAGAAACTGAGTATCACCAGTGGTCGCATGAGCGAGCTTGGGATCAGGTCCTTCCCAAGGCCAGCCTTCAGAAGAGATCGCCTGCAGTGCCTGTCAGCACGTTGCCTGCCGCTCGCTGAGAATCCTAAGCCACGCCTGGATCACAGAAACCGTTAACTAGTAAAAATATGCTGTTTAAGTCACTACTTTTGGGGGTAATTTTTTCCACAGTAATAAATGAGTAATGCACTTATATATAAGATTCATCCCTTTCTCTTTCTTTTTTTAGTCCATTCAGACAGTCTTGTCTTTTTATGGAAGCATGTAGTACATTGTGCTTTAGTAAATTAGTTGTTTTATTTTGTTCTTTCTGTGTAACCTCATTGCTCTCTGCTTCTTTTATCTTCTTTCTTGCCTTGTTTGGTTTGCTGGAGAGTTTTTATATTCTTGTTTCTTTAACCATTTGGACCTTTGAAAATTACACAATTCTCTCCTACTGATCAAAGTGTAATGTTAACTATTGTCTTTCCCCCTTGACAAGGAGCTGGGAGTATTATATGCGTAACTACGTTAGAGTTCATGGATGTTTTGGTATCTGGGTAATTGCATTTCTGGTGTCTATTGTTTTCTCTCGTTCTCATTCATTGTATCTTATTTTCTTGTATGGCTGTTCACTTTTGTGTTGCTCATAACAGTTGAGATTATTTCTAGGAACAATCTGAGGTATATGAAAATGGATCGTTTCTTTACAGACAGTTTTCCTTTTCTTTTCTATGGCCATGGAGGAAACATTCGAGGATCACTTTAATTCCACATTCAAGGTTTGAGGTTCCCTGGAAGACCCAGGAGATGCAAACACAGGCTGGAACCCACGTGAGGACTGATTGACTTCAGATTTATATTTAACTGGTGGTTGAAGCCTCTTCAAACGCCAGTGGGCATCAGGTAGACACTTGACTTTAATTGCTCCATCCCATAATCTCGGTTTTGCAGATGTTTCTTCTTGATTAGCAAATGCCTTCCAGGAAAATCAGATTTGAGTGTAAGATGTACCCCTTCAGGTATCATTTTCTCTTAGATTTACCCTATCTGATCATATACACTGCCAGACTGAATTTAATGACATTTTATTTAGAATTTTTACACCACTTCGCATAGATGAAATTAGTTACTTTCTTCTCTCATGAAAACATTTTTTTTTTAAAGACTGCTAACCTAATCTAATCACAGACGGAGGTAGGCATCTCTCTGTTGTCCTGTTTTTCTCATCACGCTGAGAGTACTGACTGAAGGTGGGCTCTGTGCCCTTGTCAGAAAACCTTTATGTCACCAGAGAGCCCCACAGGGGACAGAAAAACAGGGGTCTGCTTTCAAACTAGAATCACCTCCCTTCAAAAACAATATGGGATTTATATTACATATGTGATTGATCCTTGGGAATTTTGACATCTTTATAATGATGAGCCTTCTTGTTCAAAAAATATAATATGCATTTCCATTTGTCATACTCTTGTATGTTACTGTCCCTCAGGAGTATTTTTAAATTTTCTTGTAGGTAACATATATCTTAACTTTATTCTTATTTTGTTTTGTTGTTTTCATTTATGTATTTTGTTTCTTCATATGTATGTATATGTATATATATATGTATATATTATATGGAAGCTATAGACTTCATTATTTTTATAAACCCCCTTTTATTATATACTTTATGTATTTATTATATATTTCACATACACCCTTTATTGACTGAATTTTCTTACTGTTTATAGTATTTTTAATATAGGGATATAAACACACCATCCACAAATAGTTGTACTGCCTGTTTTCAAAGTTTCATGTCTTGGCTTTCTTTCTCTTATCTCATCGCTTTGGCCGAAACTTCTGGAAGTGATCATGAGAAAACACCATGCAAAGTGCAGGCCATAAAAAAGGAAGCAGACCCGCTAGGACCCTGCCCTCACCAGGCTGAGTGCAAGATTGGAGCTTAAAAAAGAGCCTGAATACACATGAACATTCCCTTACCCAGCTTCACAGTTCTGTAGAGCACATTTCACTACCTGCCATTTGTTACCTAGTTACTTAGGAGTTCTGGTCTCTCTCCCCCACAGAATTTAAACTTTGCTGGGGCAACGGTTCTGCGTTTGGCGTCATAAGTGTTCCCTTCAGGCCTGGAACACGTGTGCGTTCTCTCAGGGTTTGGGGACTCACCAGAGCAGGGTGAGCATCTGCTTTTGTGAACAAAGTCTCGCGGGAACACAGCCTCTCGTGTTGCTTTGCACATTTTCTGGGGTTGCCTCTCCACTGCTCAGCAAAGTTGAAACTGCACCAGCAGCCCTGTGGCTCACACACCCTGAAACAGTTACTATCTCGCCCTTGATAGGAAAAGCCTGGTGACCTCTGACTTAGATGCCGAGCACCTGAATCCAAGGTCTTCCTTCACAAGAGGCCAACGGCAAGTCGTTTTCATCTGGTAGAATTGTATGCTGAGCTTCTGGTCTAACGCAAGGTGACAGAATCTGCTTTCTTTCCACCGAAGGGTTCTGCAATTTCCCTGCTGAACTCAGACCAGTTCACTGTTTCCAGGGAAAGCGTTGCCTCTCACGCACGATGATGGCTGTGTGTACACTCAGGGAGGAGCAGGGGTGGTGGAACGGCAGGAGTGGGGCGTCGCAGCGCCAGGGAGCAGTGGGTGGGGGGAACCCCAAGACCAGGAAATGACAGGGCCGAGGCATGGCCCCTGCTTCCTCAGGACCTGGCCTAGCTCATGTCTCCTTCTGGAAGCAGCACCCAGCCCCCCTCCCAGGTCCCCGCGGCTGTGTGCTCTGTGTCATCTCTGCCGGAGGACCTAGTAAATGTCACTCTGCGACGCTCCTCATGACCAAATTAGCCCTGGCCTCTGTCAGCTGCTGTCTGGTAGCCGTCACCTGTAAGCAGAGGCTACACTGCTGGAGGGTTGTTTACTCAGAAACAGCACAGGCCTGGTGCTTCTGAGGAACCACAGACCCCTGAATTCAGGAGAGGACCGCCAAGCACACAAGGTCCGGCTTCACCACCAAATAAGGCCGCTCTGGCCACTCAGCAACCGAGGAGCTGGGCACTCCCATCGAGTCTCACTCCAGGGGCGCGTCTCCTGCCCTCGGGGCCGGGTCCTGAGGTGCCCTGGGGGTGTCTCACAGCCAGGGAAGAAGACCTGGGTAGGACAGCACTGGGCCTTATTTTCTGAAAGACCGTTTCTCTGAAATGCACAAACCTGAGTCCACTCAGGTTTGCTGTCACATGAAGGTGACATCCCTTCGTGTGAGGCAGCTTCCTGAAGGTGGGGATGTGATGCCCGCAGGACCCCTCCTTACCTGGGGAACAGGGAGGAAGTCCTCCTCACCCACTCCCGCTGTGGCCCCTGATTTGGGGGGTTGGTTTCCTTTGGCGCCCCTGAGTAGGTTCATCCCTTATTCTAACTGGGGGCATTTATTAAATAAATGAATTTCACTCAGAGTGATTAAAAACAATTGCCAAAAGTAACAAAAGCTATTATATGAGCACCTCTCCCCCCCACCCATATACCCCACACACATGTCACACACACACACACGTGTGCACACACGCACACTCAGAGGCGTAGAGAGGCACATCTTTGTGTACATTCACCTCATTTAAGCCTGGAGGACAAGGGCTGAGATGTACAGACAGGAGAAGTGCTGAGTTCAAAGCCAGCAGGGCAGACCTTATTATATTTCAGGCAAGCGGGGCTCAGCCTCCAATGGGAGGTGAGGCCGCAGAAGAGGTCCGAGGCGTTTCTAAGATACAGCGCCCACGTTTCACAGCAGCTTGCACACAGCCCTGGCTCCACACTGCCTGTTAGCTCTGCTTCCTACACACTGGTCAGCAGCGTGCCTTTGGCGTTTTGTGAAGCAGAGGATGCACTGATGACTGGCTGTGCAAATGACCGGGTGACTACATTGCCAGAAGGACAGCTAGGGGGAAGAAAGCTCTGATCAGTTCACACGTCACTGTTTAAACGGGCTCAGGCAGAGCTCACCAAAATATCCTATGTGAGAAGCATCCCCCCAAAGTGCAACACCAATGGCGTGTTAGCATTCAAGGCCAAAGCTGAGAAGCTTGTGCAGAACAGATGAAAAGTCAGCCTGGCGACGGCTCCCAGGTGTGGTGTCCCACCTGCCACTTGTATGCTCAAAGACGAGACAGAGACAAGCCCACTGTGAAGTGGCGAAAAACAATTAACTAGATGACAAAAAGTTAGAACCTCAGATTAAAGAATAGTTTCCCCTAAATATCGGTGACTGTGGCTGTCAATAGACAAGGCTGCATGCAAACGTTTTACATAAACCTGAATTTAGCTTGCCAGGGAAAATTAATTATGTCAGTGGCATTTTTACCCTGGAAAATGAGAAAAGCTGCAGAAAAGGTTGAGAATAACTGTGATTATTGCCCTGTGGACTTGGGCTTTTCTCCCAAATGCTGTATAGAAAGCAACAAAAAGAGAGGCTGACATGCAGGGGGGGGCCTGTTTCCTTGTGCGGATACGCTGGCAGAGGGCACGAACACTGCCTGAGCTCGCCTGGTGAGCCCATCACGGGCCCCCTAAGGTGGGGTGATCGAGTGGTGTGCGGCACCACAGCATTTCAGATTCCGCTCTAAGGGTCCCCTGAATCAGAGCCTTGGGAGGAGATGTCGGCAGGGGAGGGACACTCCACAGGCTCCTCTGGGAAAGTCACCACACACACGCACAGGTGCGGCACTGTCAGTCCTCGAGAGCACAGTCACCTCCTTACCACGGATTGTCCCTCCTGACAAAACCCAACATCACCCCAGCAGAGACTGTCACATGCGGAGGGGCCGGCACTCCCTCAGAAGGCTGGTGGAGCCTGGAGCACGTAGCCTTGGACACTTCAAGTTGGGCAAACATTTTTGGTTTCAGCAATGCTACTAAAAAACACATCTCCCACAGTTGGCCTGAACTTGAAGCCTAAGACCTGGCCGAGGCATGGCTGGCTGTGAGGTTTCCCGGCAGTAGGCTCCCTTCTAACCCCTGATCTCAGCCTGCCTTCCTTCCAGGTGAGGGGTTTCGGGTCCAGGGTCGAGAGTCACCCAGGGAACCATCTCCTTCCACCTGGGTCACAGTACAGCGGTGCTCCCTGGGGCAGGCCCCCCTGACAACTGTAGTAGCATCACTGGGAATCTGTCAGAAATGCACACTGCCAGGCCCCACCCCAACCCCATTGAACCGGACATGGGGGTGGACCCCCTGGGCTGTGCTCTAACAAGCTCCAGGGGACTTAGACTCACCGGCGGGTCTGAGAACCATTGTGGCAGAAAAAAGCGAATCTGACAAAGGACCCAAAAGAAGTGAACTCAGGGACGAAGGAAAGATACAATCCCAGCGGGTGAGTCGCTAACCGGGAGGCGTGGCAGGTGGCCCTAAGGGAGCTTCACTGTGCGCACTAGCTGCCCGTGACCTCTTGTGAGCCAGGCCTGCGTGGTGCCCAGGCTGCTGGCACACTGTGTTGAGAATTTGAGGCCATGCCTCTGAAGGAAATGGTTCCCAGGCAAAGGGTACGGCCACCTGCCAGTCCCCACCCAGGGCAAATCAAGTTTCATAAAAGTGTTTTGGAAACTAGTGTGTTAAAGCTGGAAAACATTTAAGAGATCAGATCATGAGGTACGGCCCCCTCGACCAACAAGAAACTGCAGTCCCATCGGACAAGCACCCTGGCAAAGCCGTGTAGTGATTATCGAGGCGGGAAAACCTACCCGGTCAGGGAATTCCACAGCCACCGTCAGGGGAGGACGACAGCATCCCCTGCGTGGACCCCCAGCCCATCTCCTCCCCCCGCCTCAGCCCACCACGGGATAAGCTGTGTGGAAAACTCACCCTGTCAGCCTGTCTTTGGCGACCCAGGGACCTGGAGAGGCCATGTTCCTCAGAGACCACACGGTTTACTCTGCGGGGGAGGCACAGAGGTGACCTCAGATTAGGAAAAACTCATGCATTGTTCTCAATAATTCAACTTCCTTATAACCCCTCCTTCCTCCGAAGTGCCTGAATTCTTTCTCTATCTGTAAGGGACATGTAGTTGTCCTGTCTTCTACATATCACCCCAAAGACGGCCCAGGGATCACCCCACTCTGTGTATTCTGGGATAAATTTGCAGTTCCCCTGGGCACCCCCTTGGTGTGGATGCAATCTCTGCTCCTTTCTTCTTTTCCATCATCTAATCCAGTCTGTGTTCTATTTCCCCCTACCTCAAACTCCCTGGCCCACTGCCGACTCCTTTCTTTATTTTTAAGCAAAGTTATGTTTTCTGCCAATTCAATAGGTACTTGAGGGAAGCAACGGAGCTGTGGGGTTCAGTCTGTTTTCTTGATCCAGAATCCTGGGCCATTTTCAAAGGCTCCACATGGGGTCCTCAAATATTACCCTGAATCAACCAAGACATGTTGTCAAACAAACCGCTCATTCTGTGGTCGCTTGTCCTCCGTGGCTCACAAGGGGGGTGATGAAACGATAAGGCTGACAGAGTTTTATAATCCTTTTTACTGGAATGTAACACGCATGTAGCAAAGCTGCATGAAACCAGCGGCGCTCATCTCAGCAAATTTCACCAACGGAACCTTGTTAGGTCACATCCTGTAGTGACTCTGGACACCAGTCCCCCTTCTCAGACGAGGCTGTTGTTCGTTTGTTTAGTCATTTGTTCCTTTAGTGACGAGGCTAAAACAAATCTATTTACATCTATTTCCTTTCCAATGTGGAGTTTCTCTTCATCTTGATCAGATGTCCCCACAAGTTTTTATTTAAATTTTTTAGCTTTGCTATCTAGGGGTTACTCCTGGGTCAGCATGATCAAACGTTGTTCTTACCGCTCTTTAGATGGTTACAAGTTGACCCCTCATCCTCAGGGGAGCGTATGCTTTGAGGCTGCCATCAAGCTTCAGGGAGTTTAGTTTTTGCACCCCACATTCAGCCTGGGACAGTGGCTTGGGGTTTCCCTCTGTGATGGCCCCTGAGGCATGAGCCGGGGCTTACCCAGAGTCCTCTAGGCTGAAATATGAACCAGAAGAACCACAGACGTTCCCGCAGGAGAGAGCCTGTAACCAAGGCTGTGTTCCCCAAGGCATGGCCCATGTCTCGTCTGCATCAGAACCACCTAAGTGTTAATACAGAATAATAGGTGGGGTCCTCCCTAGACTTACTGCATCAGCTAGAGCACCAGAGGCGGGACCAGCAGCCTGTGTTCTAACCAGCACCCGCCGAACCCATTGTGCTGCTGTCACTCATCTGGAATGGTCAGAGACCCGTCTTGAAAGCAGGAGAGTTAAGGATGGTTAAGATTTCAAACATCAGTGATCTCAAAGGCCTTCCTTACAGAAGGGACAGCCTGGCAAAGCTCACATGGTGAGCCTGGGAGCATAGTGGGAACCCGTGCCCTGGGGCGAGGTCACAGTGCCTGTGGAGAAAGCCCTGGGCTGTCGGCGGGAACCCTTGTCTTCTGCCCACGTCAAGGCCATTACCCTGTGTTTACAGACTGTCCACAGAGACAGCCACACTGGGTTAATTTTTGTTAAGACTCTTATCTCATGAGGATATTTAATTTCTTTTTCACTTATCTTGGTTTCCTAGCATGATATAGTAAAAACACCTGAGCATGCTTTTTTTTTTTTTTAATTAAATCAATCCTGATTTAAATCCTGGCTCTATCCCACATTAGCTCATGACCTTGTGCTAAGTCACCTATCACCTGCTAGCCACAGTTTTTGCACCAACACAATAGGCATAATAAATAACAACAAACTGCTGTTAGGACTTGGCAGGGGGGCCTAGGAGGACAGCTGAGTCAAACTCACTAATTCGGACAGGAGGCCATTGGAAGTTCTCTCTATTCCACGCCGCTGGGAGTGAGTTTCCTTGTTCTAACTTCTTGGATTTAATAACTCACGCTTTGATGCTAGCCTTCAGCTTCAACTGTCTACCTGGCATATTTACGATCCCACTGAATTTCAGCGTGTGAAGCTCTTTCAAGGCACGTCAGGCTGGGACAGCGCTGAGGCCGTGTGCTAGGATGGCCTGGTGCCAAGGCAAATGTTTAGACTTGGCTGAGGGCTTGGCGCTCAGTGAGCGCACCGGGCTTTAAAGAAAATGCAAACCCGGGAGCTGTGGGGGAGCAGAGGGGCTGCCTGCTCAGCTGGCACATTACAGCCACACAGGTGCACTGCCTCCCGGTGGCAGCGGGTGGTGAACATGTGACCCCAAGAGTCTGACGCAGCCGACCCCGGGAGCGCCTGGAGCCAGTGCCGTCCTGAGGGTGGGTAGCCCTGTTTGACTTGGCCAAGGCCCCACAAAGTTGGCTGTGGGCACAGCCCAGAGGAAAACAGCTTTAACAGTGACTCTGGTCACTGCCGCACTCAGGGCCACCTGGGTGTTTCACAACCTACCTGCCCTTTCCCACAGCATCCTAGCCAGTGAGTTCATGTTCTTGGAAAAAAGATCCTGTCGCTCGCTTTGTGGCAATGCTCAGTACCTGCTCTGGGTCGGCGCCTCCAGGCACTCACCTGTGCACACCTCTGAGCCCAGGCACGGGGCCAGCTGCCCCGTCAGAAGCCTTTGTTAACTCTGGGTTGCTCTCCTATTTGCCAGCATCTATAAATATGCAGGTTCTGTGGCAACGGGGAGGAAACTAACATTCATTAAGCACCTGCTTCCAGCCAGGTGCTTTCACACACACAACCTTGTTTAATCCTCAAAGCAACTGTGGAACAAAGGAGTCAATATCTTCATTTATTTGATGAAGATGGGCAGGTGACACGTCAGAGGAGCCCGGATTTGGACCCAGCCTTCTGACTCTCACTTCATGATCTTTCCATCCGCCATGCTGTCTCTTACTCTGGAAAGGGCAGAGGGCAGAGGTGAGACCTGGATTCCAGCCCAAGTCCAGACATAGGCTGGACAGGGACATATCCTTCCTCCTGTCTCCATGTCTCTGACTCTATAAAATGAGGGGCCTGGGCAAGCTGTCTGTAAGACCCTCCTGGCTTTAATATGTACCTGGGGCTTGCATACCAACACCAGAGACAAAACATGGGGATCAGGTATCCTCTGATTCCATCCGTCAGTTACTGCCATGTGTGTACCGGGCAAGGGACAGCAGAGGTCTTAATGGAATTCCACTGTGGTCCCATGCTGGGGTCAAGACCAAGGCATGGGTGGGTGCCTTTCTATCCCAAGTCAGACAGTCTTTGATAAAGGTGATTTGTACCACAGAAGAGGCAACACACCGACGTCTCCAATCGTACTAACAATGGAGGTTGGCACATGCCAATATAAAGATTGAATAATCTTTATCTATATTGACCTTTCACCTTCACAGCGACACCAGGACAGAAATGCAGCTATTTTCCTATTTTGCACATACATGAGGAAATGGAAGCTCATGAAGTTTGCACACACAGCCCCCAAGGGAGGAGCTGGGATCTGCACCCCACCAGTCACTCTTAGCCATGACCTTCAGTGGTGCTTTGAAAAGGGCAGATGGATGGGACCTGCTCACTAAGAAATTTGCCACTGGTCTCGAGCTGCCAGACCGGCCAGCCACTTTGCCTGTGTCCGTTCATTTACTGCTTGCAGCAGCACTTCAGTTGGGTGACATTTTAGGGGAACCACAGCTGAGAAGTTAGAAGGGCCTATTAAGAGGTGAGCAGATCTCTGGCACCCTGGCGTCCTTCTGACCACATGTCCTGTGCTGTTTCTGCCGCCATGCTGCTTGAAGAGTGACAGGCTCTCTGCTTAGCCCTCCCTCCTGCCGTGCCTGCTTCCCTGTTGCTCACAGGAATTAGAATTAGAACGGACTGATCGCTAGTCAACCTCTACTACTCATTCAATTACATAATGGAAATCAGGACTGTTCAAAACAAGCCTGCATAGCATAGCGCAGCATTTATAACTAATGATTTCCTTACATATCCGTTTCTCCATTAACGTGTGAGGTGCCTGAGTGCAGGAAACATGCCTTTCATCTCAGCTCTCCAGATCTCAGCACAGGTCATTGCACCAGGCAGGTGGTCACCTTTCCCTTCCTCCTGCTCTGTGAGCAGGTGCTTAAGATGCCCCAGGTTCAATGCCAGAAGGCAAAACAGAAAGTGTGTTCCCACTGCCAGGTGGGAGCTGCAGGACTGATTCTTATCTCTGAGCCCTATCAGATAGAGCGACTGCATTTGCCCAAAGGCCCCTGGGAAACCTCTGCAGCTGAAGGACCAGTATAATTGGCTGTTTTCAAAGGTACTAAGGTACCAGAAAAGCGGCTTAGGTTTCTGAACATACATCCAGGCAGCATGGTGGCATGAACTATATTTATGGAATCATCTAATTAAACAAAATTGACTTAGCTAAGCACAGTTGCAGCTGATAGTTTCCTCTTGAGAGAGATAGAGATAGATAGATAGATAGATAGATAGATAGATAGATAGATAGATAGATAGACAGATAGACAGATAGATAGGCAGATAGACAGAAAGGCAGACAGACAGATTGCTGCAGAATAAGGACGTGGTTCTCAGGATTGCTAACCTCCCTTTAGATGCAGCAGAAATGGCACACGTCTGGTGTTTAAACCTCTTCTTATGCATGCTTCTTAACTCGTCGCCTCATTCCATGTAATCACATGTGTCTCTAACCTCTACTTACTTACTAAAATGCATGACAATCTGTTCAGAGAAACACAAGCTAATCCCATTTGAAAATTAGACAATTGCCAAAGAGTTTCAACCTGCTAGAGAAGCGGCACATTAGAGTTGTTCGAACCCCTTGAAATAACATGTCAAATTTGACCAGAAATTATTCAATTTCTTCTTAAATCGTCAAGAAATAAACACCGCCAACAACAAAACTGGAAAAGACCAAGCAGTGGGGTTGAGGCGGAGACCGCACACTGCTCACTGATTTAAGGAAGCACAATATGCTTTTGGAAATTGTTGGAGCACAGGTGCACAGGAAACCCAGTGGCCCCCTCACCTTTTCACTCCCTCCCAGGTCCGGTGTCAGCAGGGACCGTGGCCGCCCCACAGATGAGGGGGCTTCTGGGTTTAGTACAACATAGAGGGGAGGTGAGTGTGGGGATGGAATACCAAGTACCCCCAGGAAAGGGCAGTTCAATTAAAAACGCAGATTTCCCCCCCATGAATATGGAAACCCAGAACACCAGGAAAGAAGCTTAATGGTGTGTGTGTGTGTGTGTGTGTGTGTGTGTGTGTGTGTGTGTGTGTGTGTGTTTTCCCCAGAAACAGACACAAGCCAGTAGGAAAGGGGGTTGGCAGCGCCGAGTGCAAATGAAGCTCAGATCAAGTGATTGAGTTATTAAGACCCAGTAACTAGGGAGTCACTCAGTTGGAAGTGCTGTTACAGATGCTAACTCAGAGGTACCACAGGTGAGCCAGTGGGTCCCTAACCAACAGGCTGCCTCACAGTAGCCTGGCTTGCTTCTTAAAGACCCACATCCCTGGGTTCCATCCCTGGGTAGAATCAGTCCAGTAATATATTTGAGGGTCGATGTTTCTCACAAGCTCACATTATTCTAATGTATGCCTTGGTTTAGCAACTCTTTGTTTAAATCTTTTATAAGGGGGAAGAGCACGATTCAGAGGCATTGGCAAAGTCACCCAGGGCCACACCTCTGGAGAGCAGCGCAGTCTCTGCTCCGAGCCGGGCTCCCCAGACCCTGCCCACCGAGGGTGCCTCCCGGAGTTCCTGGGAGACTCAGACACACTGCTCGCCTGACTCAGGTTTCACTCCGAAACCTTTTTGTTTAGAAAAGAGGCATCTCTTCTCCTTTGGCAGGTTGCCTTCTGTTCCACCACAAATAATTCTTCCTTTCAAACACAGCCAAGCTTCCCTACAGCTTGGAAAATCCATCCCAATCCGTGTAGTTTCCCTCTTGTAAGTTCTGTGAATGGCTGAGCCATCTTCTGCGTCTGGGACAGGGGAAGGGGCGCTGTCGCCTACCTCACGGCACGTGAAATAGTCGCTGAGGTATCGGTCCACTCAGTTTATTTCATTTGATTCAAAATGTAAAAGAGTGCTTATGACGGCCTGAGCAGGGCTTGGCAAATTTTTTTTTGTAAAGGTCAGGGAGGAAATGTCTTGTTGGTCCCATTGTCTCTGTCAAGACTGCTCATCTCTGCTGCTGACAAGCAGCCATGGGTGACTCAACGGCAAGAAGTCATTTATTTCCAAAATCAAGCAACACCCTGAGCTGTGGCCTGCAGGCCACAGTGTGCTGATGTCGGTCTCAGAGATCCAAAGGCCCAATAAACCAAATCATTTTATCCCTAAGCATCTCGAAGTCTGAATTAGGTGGAAGTAAGACAATGCAGAGGCTGGAGGGAATTGCTGATTCGTGGGGGCTGTCTGAGCTTGCTGGGCTGCCGTAACAAAATATAATAGATGGAGGGCTTAAAACCACAGGAATTTATGCTCTTACAGTTCTGGAGGCCAGAAGTTCAAAAACAAGGTGTCCTCAGGGCCATGTCCTCTGAAGGCTCTAAAAACAAATCCTTCCTTGCTCACATAATCCTTCTGTTTGCTCACAATCCTTGGCTTGTAGACACATCACGCCAGCCTCGGCCTCTGTCATCACATGGCATTCTCCTTGTGTGTCTGTGTCTTCTCTTCTCACAAGGACACCAGTCATCTTGGACTTAGGGACCACCTGCTCCTACTCCAATATGACCCTGTTTTAACTAATTATCTTTGCAAAAACCCTATTTCCAAATAAGGTCGCATTCATAGGTACCTACGGTTAGGACTTCTACTTATCTTTTTGGGGACACATTTTAATTCACAATAGGGTTATAGCTCTCCTTTCACTGTTATATCGTGTTATACACACGTGACCAGAGGACACTCAGAACACCCAGCACCTTTCATCCCCCTTGTCTTCCACCCAAACCTGGCCTGGGGATGGGTGGCATGGGGGAAACTGAACACAGGGTTTGCTGGAGGGCCAGACCAGAACAGGTCTAGCGACCTTGAATCCTGGTTACCTCAGTAAGAGATGGCCCAAATAGAGGACCCAATTGGAGGAACCCATAAACAGAGTGGGGCCTGTACCAGGACCTACAGAACACCCATGAGACCCACACGTCAGGAAGCAGCCAGACATGAGGAAATGGGGACCATGTCTGGCTGGTGTGTGGGGAATGCCCTAGCTGTGCTAGCTGCACTTAACTGTTATGAGTGTGGTGCTTACCTACGAAAGAGGCTTGCTGAATACGGGATCACAGTTCCTGGAGGACATCCATGCACCAATCACCAGAAGCAGCAACCTCTGAAAGAAGCAGGGACTTGGTGAGAAATGGAGGGGGGCCAAGGAAGCATCTGACACTGTTTGTTCCTATCTGGGGTATAGTGACAGACTCTGATATGGAGATTTAGGAAAGGATTGGAGTAAGGTGGGAGGGAGGTCCTTAAAGATTTCACTGGGGGTGGGCACGATTCTCCGGTCAAGATGAGAAAATTGTTGGAACTAAGAAAATTTTTTAAAAATAGAGAAAACTGAGTTATCCTCAGGGTTGGATAATTTTGGTGATTTTGGATGTGGTTGCGGAGGCACGCATGCCTCGTAAGGAGGGTGAGCATGGCAGGCAACTGCTAGAGTGGACAGGCCCTGTGACATTCTTACAGATCAGAAATGAACAAAACAACATATTAGATCAGTTCTCAAATTTTCCACTGTTTATAAACATGCATGAATGTGATTTCATGTAGATTTTGTACGACAGTGTGACTGTTCCTTAAGATAAATTCCTAGAATAGAATTACCGATTCGAACTGCATGCATATATTTAAATAATTATAATAGCTCTTGTGTTTTCACTCCAAAGCTTTTTAACAATTTATACTCCAACAACAGTGTATGAGTATCTCTATTTCCTTGATCCCTTATCCAAGCTGTTTACAATCAGTCTTTCTAAAATCTTGTCACTTTGAATCTCTTAATACTGAGAGAGCTTCTTTTTGATTACTTGTTGGTCATTAACACTTTCAATTCTAAATACTGCCTCTTTCTATCTTTGTCTGTTTTCAAAGGGTTGCTTAATAATTTTCTTTTGATTTGTGCTAGTGCTTTACATAGATGGGGAAATAAGTTAATCTCTTATAAATGTGTATCCCTTTTATCTTTGACTTCCAACTTCATTTTGTAAATTTTTTTGTCACTCAGTTTGTATGCGATGAGGTTTCTCATTCTTCTCCTTTATGGTTTCTCAGTTTTATGTCATACTTAGAAAGACTTTACCACTCCTTAATAATCAATGACTTTTTTTCAGTAGTGTCTTAATGTATTTTTAAATCCATTAATCATTTACTTTAATGAAAGGAGTGAGATGGCAATCCAGTTTTCCTGACAATGTTTCCACGATCCTAAAATATTCTTTACATACCTAGAATGAGCTTCGGTCTACCAGTCAGGGTTCCTTGCAGATATATTGCCAGGAATTAAGGCATGCAGTTTGGAGGATGGCCCAGCAAGTCTAGAACCCATAAAGCAAGCCACAAGGAAAGGCAGGCTGCAGCTCTGGGGTGTGGGTTGAAGCTGATAGGACATACAGGCAGGATTTCTTCTTCTTCAGGGAAGATCCTGCTCTGCTCCTAAAAACTTTCAATGGATTGAATCCGACTCATCCAGAGCATCTAGGATCATCTCCCTTACTTAATACCAGGGGACTGTGGGCTTTAGTCACATCTACAAAATCCCTGTACAGCAACACCTAGATGAAGATGAAGATTTGATTAAATAATTGGGCCTGCACCCTGACGAGCTGACACATAACATGGACCGTGACACTTCCCTCTGCCATTTTCTTAATGCACGGCTATTTGTTGTTATTTAATATCTTGGCATCAAACATGTATGAGTAAGAATATTATGGTTTTTACATTTTTATGTTGGCCTCATTTAAAAAAAAACAACAAAGAATTTTCATAAAAATGCAAACATCACTGTAAATTAAAGGATTTTAAAAGTCTAGTTTAAAACACAGGGAAGCTTAATGTGAAGAATTATTAACTGCGATAAAAGGGTACCTGAGATAAGATAAAAGGGAACTCTTTCTGGTATCTTAGGACTGAGGGAGGGGATCCAAGAAAGAAAACGTTTGGAAGGGGTTCAAAGCTTGTTGGAGAAAGTGCAGTTTAGCGCCTGCACATAGAGAAGTTTACTGGGCGAGCCAGGTGGGGGCTGGTGCACAGTCGCTGAGGAGGCAGCAGGGCGGTCACCCTCCAGGGAGAAGGTGGTAACATGCGCAGGTGGCATGGGCATGCAGTGGGAGTTGAAGACAGGCTTTCCGAGATGGAGGGTGACACTGAGAAAGGGAGGGGGCCAACACGGGCTGGAGAGGTGCAGAAGGAACAGCTGCCCTGTTAGTGACCCTCTGGGCCCCAGACAACTGCATCCAGGTTGGGGCGAGCTGAGGTTGTCCAGGCAAGAGGTCTACTGAGCAGGAGGGTCACGCAGGCTCTAGTGTCCACATCAAGAGGGCCATGGGAAGGTCATTGCTAAACCAAGGCCAAGAGGATGCAAAGGGACTGTGGAAGGGCTGCTGGCTGGGCCAGGATTCCCCAGGGGTCCTCACACCCACTCAGGAAATGGCCAGAAGCCTCTTCTCCCAGCATTGCGCCTCCAACATCCTCTACTGAGTAAGCTTAAGCTCACTTAAGAAACACTTAAAGGAACTCTGTTGTTTACCAGAAAGCAGGTATTGAACGGGTGTGTTTGGATCTGAGAAGCCATAAATTGATAATGGACAAGGCTCTATTTTGGCAAATCTTTGTTAATTTTCTCCATAATTATTGTTCTGTTTAAATTTCCTTTCTCTTCTTGATTTTGTGATAAGTAGGAAAATGATTAATTTCATGTGATCTGCAAGCTTCTTAAGTCTATAATTATTGTTTTATTAAATGCAACCTTTAATTAATAAGCTGCATTAATAAGCCCTGCATAACATCGCTGTATAATTCATTTTTGCACACACCGCTTTTCATAAGCTTCCCTTTTACCAGGAGCCACCAGCTCGCCAATGTCCCCTCACTTATGCTCCAGCCACACTGGCCTCCAGAGTGCTCTCCACACCTGCCCCGCAGGCTCCTGTCTCTTTTGGACACTGCTCTCTGCTCTGCCTAAAATCCACTGCCAGCCCATCAGCCTGGCTCTCTGTTTCCTGTGGGTCTCTTCTCAAAGGCTGCCTAATCAGAGGACACGGGACTGCTCACCTCATTAAAATAACATCACATCACTTTCTGGCCCTTAACCCCACTTTGTTTTAATCCTCAGCACTTATCAGGCTCTGACATGTTATATGTATATACAGCACATACATGTATTACTTATATGATATATTATTTATCAATATATAATATATATTCTTTATTTTACCTCAACTCCTTCCTCTTACTAGGACATGTGCTAGAAACAGGGACTCAGCTCCTGTTTACGGCTGTGTTTGCTGATGACAATGACTGGTACCGAGACACACAACCCATTTTTGTAGTCAGGTAAACTTGACCTGTTCCTGGAACCGTTGGGAGAATGGGGTGGGTAGAGGCCACATAGCAACACTTGATGGAGTTAATTGCCTGGGAAAATGTATGAAAAATCGCAGGCATAAAGGTTTTACGTGAGAAAGGCCCTAATTGTTGCTCTAGTTGTTGGAGAGGAGCTCGGGGGGAGGCCCTGTGTTGCTGGACGTCAGCCCTTAGTCTGTGCTGGTAAAACCCGTCCATACAGCTGTGCATTTTGCTCCACACTCCTATAATCTTCCTTCTGTGTTTTGGCATGAGGCAAAATAACATGGGACTCCTCAATCAATATTGTGGTAATCCCTGGTCAGTAACATGGGAATCCCTGGTCAAACCCATGAGCCCCTGCGTTTCCGAGTTCCTCCAGTCACTTCCATGCTTGGCTCTCAAGCCGTGGGACACCATCGCACCTACAGGGACACCTCCTTGTGTCTCTCACCTTTTTTTACCCCTAGCAGTTGCATCTTAGCTCTTCTGTCCAAATCCTTGAGGGGCCTCAAGAGAAAACAAATGAATACTCTAGTCTTGAGCACCATTCGTGTTAGAAAAACCTTCGAAGCCAGGGCTGGTAACGTCTCTCTTCTCCTGGCTCAACCCTGATCTCCCCAGCCCACGATGTGTAGGAACGTGAGTGCACCATCCCTCAGGGTGAGCTGAGAATGTGGGACATGCATCCAATGGGCCGCGAGTAAGTCAACAACAGCTTCAGGAAAGCGAAATTCACTGGAACATTTCTCCTCGACCTCCCTCCTCAACCACCCAAGGCTTCAGCTAATGCGCTTTTGGAAGGTATGCTTGCTTCAAGTCCAAAACACTTGAAAGGAAGGCATAAAATTGACGTGGTGGCTTGGGTTTCATCCCAGGAGATTCCTCTTTAAAAACTTACATATGTTTCACTTTATTGTTTAACTTGCAAAAAAAGGAATTTGAACCTATGGAATTATTATAATTTTACATTTAAAAAAACCAAACTCAGAGAACTATTTCAATACACATATTAAACTAATTTACTCACTGAAAGGTCCTGACTAATGAGCGTCCAGAGTGGCCCAGAGAAAAATCGACTGCTCCCACTCCAATTTCCCTCTCATTAGGATATTTCTGTTTTCTCCTAAGCAGGAAAATTCTGATGAAAATATCAATATTATTTCCCAAGCCTGGTTAATTCCGCATACCTAGTTTTGCTGTGTATGTTTCCATCTTTTTAGAGGCATTGTACAATGTGAAATATGTCAGCACCGCAGACTTGCCCATTGAATAAAATAGGATCGGCGTCAGGGCGTCACCAGTGTGCCCCTACGTGAACGCTCCCACTGGTTCCATACTGTTACAGAAGTTCAGAGCGCAGATGACCACTAAGAAGGACTTCAGAGGCTCAGGCCAGAGGGTCGGATATTATGGTCAATAGACCCAGAGTGAGGGGGCAAGAGACAGGGTCGGCGGGAGATGGCAGAGCAGTGAGAGGAGGAAACAGTGGTGGGGACAACTGGCCATTCGGTCCATCCACCCAGCCTAGTGGCCAGGAGGAGTGTGTGTGTGTGTGTGGGGGGGGGCAGGGGGCACCATCCTGTGGGGGGAGGCCACTGGTCCTCCTTTCACTGCAGGATGGCAGCGGCAAGGGCCTGGGGTTGAAGACTCAAACCACGTCCTCAGCTCCCTGGCGCCTCTGTGAAATGGCACAGGAACTGGAAGAGGCTGAGAAAAGGCATCTGCCGGGCTAGTGGGGACAGCCCAATGCTCAGAGAGGCCAAGGCAGCATTCCAGGGGCATACAGCTGATGGGTGGGGGCCTGGCCCCCAGAGTGATTGGCAGCCACCGGGGAGGCCCATCCCTAAATATGCAGGGTGCAGGGCAGGAATGTGTAGAGAGGCCCATTTGTCGAAATATTTGAAAGTTATACAGCAAACCAAGAAACTGCCAAATAAAATAATTTTATCTGCCCATCTTGATGCTATATGCATTTTGTTTATTTCAAGCTTCCTCAATTATTTTGTTTCAGAAATGTCTTTTTATAACATAGAGTTAAATTTTGTTATTTTGTTTTGTGATCCTTTCTGAAAACCTTTTCTTGGAATAGATAAGATAAACTATTCATTTATTAATAAGACACATATGTTTGAACTGGCCTTTCAGGTAAGTCAAGGTTCAACTTGAGAAACAACTATTGGAGATATAAATTATGATATTTATTTCAAGAAACTGACTTATAGAGCTGTGGGGTCAGACTGGGTGAGTCCAGGGTTTGTAGGGCAGGCCATTCACAAAGGGTGGATGATTTCTCAGGCATGAGCTGACACTGCTGTCTCTAGGTTGGATTTCTTCTTCTTAAGTGGAACCTTGGTTCTGCAATTAAGGTCTTTAACTGATTGAATCAGACCCACCCGGA
The DNA here is from genome assembly GCF_001890085.2 of Hipposideros armiger. Taxonomy (NCBI): domain Eukaryota; kingdom Metazoa; phylum Chordata; class Mammalia; order Chiroptera; family Hipposideridae; genus Hipposideros; species Hipposideros armiger. The sequence goes on along the minus strand of NW_017731972.1, from coordinate 695,732 downwards.
TCATCAAGAATAATCTTACTTATGCCAACTAATTATGGACGTTACTCACATCTACAAAATACCTTCATAGCAACAACTAGAATAGCATGTGAGTAGATAGCTGGGGATTGTAAGCCTAGACCAATTGACAATTAAAACCGACTCTCACATTTTGTTGTTATCTTTGTTGCTTTGTTGCTTAAAATGTCTGTGTGGTCCATTTTTAGGGTCTTTGTTTATAATTTTTAAAAATTTTTCTAATATTTAAAGCATCTATACCAGTTGGGCAGAAATTACACTGTTTTTCTAGTAAGAATCTTTTAAGGGTCAGTGATACTGTGACTCACTTAAGATCACACAGTCATAAGTCACAAAACTAGACCAGAATCTTTGTGCTCTGATTCTTAGTCATTCATTGCCCTTGATATAGAATCAGTTAAAAACTGATTAAATAGAGATAAAATATTTATTTAATTTAAAATAAATTATTTTTTAATAGAAGATTAAATAGAGATAAAATAAAACTTTATTTTAAAGCATGAAATATCAGCACTACATAAAAATAATTTTTATTAATAGTGCAACATTAGTTTTAGGGGGTATACCTTAAAATATTTGAGTAGTTAAAATAATAACAGCAACAACACACACACACACACACACACACACACACACACACCCCTCAGGGTGTTATTTAGAAGGGGGATCTTGTTAGGGACAGTGTCCTCTCAAGGACTGCTATCAGCTGATAATAAACATATTCAAGATCCATTGAGAAAATTGACTGAGTGAGCCATTATATAGACAAGTTTGCATGGAAGGCAGCTTGGGAGTCTGGGCAGAGTCACAGACCATTTCTAACTTTTGGAGTTTGATGTCAGCAAGAGGCCAGGGCCTGAGCTCCACTACCAGATCCGGGTCTCCTGGATGATATCATCCTAATGGAGACCAACCCGAGTCTCAGAGGAAGCTGAACTCAAGCCCTCCAAGGAAGACAGACCTATTCAAAAGACAACAGATGACCCACATATCAGAGCAGAGGGTCATTTGTGAAGGAGGGCAGTTGATAAAAGGGAGTCAGGCGGGCAGACCCAAGATCCTGCCATGAAAAATAAAGATGGAGGAGGCAATGGAATAATTTTCATCAGAATGGTAAGCCTCCCTCAGACGCTTACACCCTGACGTGGGTATTCACCCAACCCACATGTAGGAAGCTCCTCAGGCCTCCCACATCCAACTGATTTACAGCCTGCTCCTTGGTCAGATCAGCAGTTGTGCTAACCCTACGTGGCTAAGGTCAGTATCGACCCCCACCAAACAGACACCCTTGAAAACTTGTCACTGGCATCCTTGTTTGCTGCAATCAGTGACAGTCGAAGACAGAGCAGGTTCCAGCCACAATTGCGCACTGAGCTGCAGGGTTGAAAATGAGATTATGAAAGAAAACAATAATGCAAAGATTGAAAGGCTCTGCAGAAAGAGAAAGGAGAAAACAAAAGCGAGACACAGGTTGTGTTCTCATCCTTCAGAGAGCCGGGATTCAGTGGGAACAGACTCCAGTGGGGATGTCCAGCTGTGGCTGCGTGAGAATACATCCAAATGCAATTCCCCACCTTGCTCGCTCTTGAGCTCTACTGCAGATGTGACCTGGAACCTAGTCCTCAGTGATGGCAGCGTCACTTTCAGTGGAAAGTAGGGAGAAATGAGTTTCCCCTGGATGAGACAATCCAAACTGGTCCCAGGTCCCCCCAAGCCTACTGCGCACACATATCTGCCCTGAGAGCACATTCTTATTAATTTCCTGCACTTGAACCCTCCTAGATCAAGGCAGGCTTCCAAAGAGGCTAACTTATAGAAGGGACCTAAGGGCCTGCCTATCACACCAGTTAGTATCTGTATTTTAAGTCAAATGAATCTATCTCTAATTATGGAACTAAATCTGTCCACTGAGGTCAAAGAAGGGGCCCCAAAGACCTAGAAAGTCATCCAACATACAGTTAATCCACATGGTTAAAAGATTTGTCCGACTGGAAAGGCACAGATTGGGAGCATGGACAACTCCAAATAATAAGATGATACATGAGTAGCTAGTCCCATACTCCAGACATCAAAGAGACAGATGTCTATGTGTGCAAAGCCTCCCTGTGTGTGACGTGGTGTTAATGCGTGTACAGCCGCATTGGTGACAGTGGCCCTGGATTGCTCTCCTTGGTTTTTCTGGGTGACAGCTACACAAAATGGCTGTTAAAGTTTTGGCAGATCTGAGAGGAAATGTCCCAGACTAGTGAAGACCACTGCAGTCGTTCCTTAGTCAGGGAGCTTCCTGGGTGGAGTGTGTTGTGAAAGACCCAGGCTGGGTCGTGTGTCTGTGTGATGTGCTGAGTCACCTGCCACAGGAGCAGAGCAGGTGCACTTTGTTGGAATAAGGAATGCTTTGGGCAGACTCAGATCCCATCAGGCTAACCACAGCGACTGCTGAGGTCTCATGTGACAGAGACAAATGTGTGTGTCAGAACAAATGAACACATCTCAAGTCAGGGATGCATTATGTGTGGCTAGAAGCCCAGCAGCAAACAAAATATGATGATGTCACCCAAATCCAATATACCTTCTACATCCTTACCTGTGAACTTGGATGGGCAGTGCAGCTGAGCACAGATTGAGAAAGCAAATAGAAGAGGCGAATCAGCTTGATTCAGAGTGGCCCTAGTGGGCAGACTCCAGCAGTGTCTGGCCCTGAGCTAGCTCACAAAATGCAGCACCAGTATCAAAGGGCCATGAAGACCGAAGACCTGGTCTATACCGCCCATGTGTCTTCATAAGACTAATACATAAATAAAATCACAACGGATTGGGGAATGTGTGTCCATGGAGGTGACGGTGAGACCTTGCAACCTAAGTGAGAAGAGCAGCATCCTGACGGATACTGGACATGTCAGGTAAGGTAAACAGGGTGACAAAGGACAGCCGAAAACACAGGGGGGTATCTGCCGGAACAGGGCTTCCCGAATTTCGTGTTATGAGACACATAGGAAAGTGCAGTATTTGTAAAATAAAAACAAAAGTCAGGCCCAGGAATTCCTTCCCTGAGGGCAGAGAGAGACCCGTATCCCAGCAAAGACCTGTATCTACCTCTGAAGCGGGCTGGGAGGCTCTGTTCTAGAAGGAAGAGAGCTTTTCTGTGGGTCTGTTCTGACTCCGCCCTCAGGGATGAGAGGGACAGACCCTCACCATGTTTGAGGACACTCACTGAGCCCCATTTGTAGGTGAAGTAGTGTGAGGCTCTGAAGACGCCATTCCTGGAGGGAAGACTCTTTTGCTTCCTGCGGTCTTGCTCTTCCGTAGGGTCTTCCTCCATCAAGTAGAGGTGAGAAGTCAAGTGCACTGTGGGAGTGGGCTTAGGGAAAGAACAGAGTCTGCCTCAAGCTTAGTCTACTGCCACACAGAGAAATCCCCCTGGGCCACTGTGATTCATCAGATGTTTGGGGCTGAAGCCTCACCTGGTCACAGAATTTGCCCGCGTTTGGTGCCAGATCCAATGCACAGCTGGAGAGTCTAGCGGAACTGAGGCTAGAACCCCGGGTCCTCATCTGCTCACCAAGCTTTTCTCAGCACACTTATTGTGGGGCGGGGGAAGGATGCAGAAGGAACCCTGACACCCACGTAACCCGTCACCGCAGCTTGACCCAGGGCGGGGATCTGACGTGATCATCAATAACAGGCTCCTTCAAACTGTGAGCCTGCAGGATGCCACCATGACTGACAATTGTCCCTGGGTTTTCATAGCTCGGAGAAGATAATTGCTGTTCATTGTGCCCACGGAGCAGACAGATTTCCTGGTGGACAAGGGGTGGCATATAGTCCCTGGACTTGATGACACATATAATTCTTTTCTCTTTTTAATTACGAGGTCGTAGAGCTACAGGAGCACTTCTGTGATTGCCCTGAGTCACCCTCTAGGACAAGCACGTAAACGGGCACAGATGTCCCTGTGTGGGGAGCATGTGTATCCAGCTTCCAGGTCTCTCCAGTCGCCAAATAACGAGGTTCTGTGCAAGGCTTGTCACATTTGTCAAACCAGGACACTAGGAACTGAATTAGATGACAGCAAGGGTTTTGGAAGCAAAAAATAAGAGCCAAACTTGGGTGTTTCAGTTCCATTTTCTTCCAAGCAACTGGACATGGTAACAAAATCTCTCTCTCTCTCTCTCTCTCTCTCTCTCTCTCTCTCTCTCTCTCTCTCTCTCATACACACACACACACACACACACACACACCACTCAATAATGAGAAGCAACATTGAAATTGCTAGAGAGCTTTATACTATTTTCTGCAACATGTTTTGAAGCTTTAAGTCGTCGCATTTGTCTTCACATACAATTTCAGCAAGTGCATTTTGTGTATACCTACACACATATTTCTATCTTTAATTCTTATAACAATCCTGTGAGATGCTTCCCATTTTGAAAAGGCTCAGAAAGGCTTCATGGCATTCCTGAAGTCACATAGCTAGTAGGTGACACATCTGGGTTCAAGTTCAGTGCTTTTCCCATGGCGCCACTGCCTGCCACCTGTCACATCAAAGCCCCAAGCCCTCTATTTTCTAGTCCCCCTTGACACTGCAAACCCCATGTGAATGCAGGTTCCCTGGAGGCAAACATCTACAACCCAGCTGTCCTCCTCCTCCCAGGTACCTCCTTTTGGGCCACTCATGTCTCCTCAGAGAGAATAAGCGACTTGCATCCTCAGTATCTGCGTTTTCCCTGAGCACGTGGCCAGCTTCAAGCAAAAATCTTCAAACATCTCTAAATATAAGCGTGAAACCCACTCCCCCACCCAGAGTAGTCACAGGGCTGGATGGGCACAAACATGCTTACCAGCCTTATGCATGGGGTGGCCCCAGGATCTGTTATCTCACAGGCCTCTGGAGACCAAGGGACACTCTAAGCCCTAACACTAGGGCATCAGATGGAAACGGCCTCTCCACAGCAGGCTGCAAATACGACCGTCTCACCTAGGAACTTGCATTCTTCTATGTAACACCACTCTAGCCTCTGAAGTAGGAATCAGCATGTTCTGATAATTGTCCCTTGTATTTTCCCTTTTTCCACTAAACTTCAAGTGGCTTTGATCTAAGGATATAAGGCATTTTTCTGATCCAGTCAAAATATGCATGCGTGTGCATGCAAATACACACACACACACACACACACATCACATGTCCTCTTCAAATCCCCTTTAGCTAGAGGGAAGTGTTACACCTAAGCCGTCGATTCGGACTGTTATAAAATCATCGGTTAAAGATAAATGGTCAGGGAGGAGACTTCAGGCTTTGCGTGTGGAGGAACGGACATGTAACTTGGGGACGCTCACACCCCCCAGCTTGGTACCGCCGGCTCATGTTCCCCAACACCTTTGAAGCCCGCAGGAGCCCTGGGTCTAAGACAGGTGAGCAAACTCCCCTGGCACATCATTTTCCATCCTGCCTTTGAATATGGAATAAAAGAGATGAGCTCACACACCAATAATTTCTTTAAAAGATTCATTAAAGCGTCAGTGGCGTGTTTAACCGAGTGGCGTGTTGGTTAAAAGTTGGCTTGGGACACCAGCTCTGAGCAGCAGGGCTCCGGTCACATGAGGGCCAGTGACGCTGTGTCCTTTACAGATAAGGTGGTGAACAACAGCTCGACCTGGAGCTGGGCTGCCGTGAGTCAACGGCAATGGCGCAGGCTGCAGCCCCTGCTGCAGTGGGCTGCCATGACCTACCGTGAGTGACCACGCAGCCAGCGTGAGCGGCCAGCAGCCGGTGTGAGCTGCCATGAGCTGCAGTGAGTGGCCGTCCAGTGACCAGCGAGCGACTGCCTCACCTGGGAAGAGCATAGTGATAATACCAACATGGGCCAGTGAAACGACGTCCTCCACAACTAGACTAAAGAACAAAAGGACAACAACTTGTCTGTTCCCCTTTCCCGATTCCCCAATAAAATCTTTTTTTAAAAAAAAGATTCATTAAAAAAACGAATTGATTTATTACAATTAGTTTTGTCACTGAAGTAATAACAGTAAACTCTTTTATATATCACATGGAGAAATAAAATGAATATAATTATTGTCATTTCCAAAATGTATTTCAGCAAAATTAAGTTAAAATATTTTCCACAATATTTAAAAGAGTGTGATAATAGCACAGAAGTAGAAAACAGGTCCAAGAAAGAGTCCAGATATACTCCATAGGTTTTAGTACATGATAATCTATGGGGAAAGTAGAAGCTATTTTATAAATGATGTTTATAAAGGTTAATCATCAATTTGGAAAAAACTGAAGTTGCATTCCTATATCATGCCATTCACAAAACAATGCAAAAAAAATCAGACAAATAAATGAAAACTAAAATATAAAATTGACAAATACAAAAATATGTTCAACACGTTATTCTACCCTAAAGAACAATCAAATAAAAAGACAAGTCCATAGAGTGACAGATGATCAATTTGTCTACATTAAAAGACAAAATTCTGATGTGACCAAAGGTGTCATGACATATTTAGGTATGAGAGAAGAACCGGGAAGAGAAAATGTGATCTTAAAAATCAATAAGAAATTCATAAAAGAGCCAGTTTAAAAACATGGGCAAAAGAGATTATGAGATTATTAGAGAGAGAGAGAGAGAGAGAGAGAGAGAGAGAGAGAGAGAAATGCAAATGGACAAGAAATGTATGAAAAAAGTATCAACCATCCCAGAAGTAAACAGAAAATTCATATTAAAACAGCAGAGACCACTTTAGATCCACAAGATTGGCCATTTTAAAAGGGTGGTAATGTTGAGTGTTGGCTAGAGTGACAAAAAGCTGTTTCTCTCATGCATACAGGTGGGGATGAAAATTGGTCCAGCCACTTTAGAGGACAATTTGGGTCAATATTTTAAATGTTCAAACCAGTGGCCCAGCACCCCCAGTTCTAAGTATCTGCTCAGTGAGGATACAGCAACACTTGTTATCTTTGCATCATTCTCTGCTGGGTAAAGAGTTATGAAGAACCTGAAAATTGCCTTAAAGTACAACAGGCTCCCTGCTATAATCAATGTCGCCAGGTGCGTGATGGTTCAACACACAGCTCACGTGTTGCTCATTGACTCTCCAGGTAAATCGATGGGGTGGCTCTCCTGTTGTTATTATTAGGATCCTTTTATCTCAGCTCTGCCAACCTGGGGGATTTTCTGCATGCAGCTGAGGGAGGGGAAGGCCAGGAGCAAGCTGAAGGTGTGTGTGACCCAGCCTGGGGGTGGCATCCATGAAGTCTCCTCCATTCAGCTGGCTGATGCTCAGACACCATCCTCATGAACTGCAAGGGAGGCTGGGAAGTGGGCTCAGAACCAAGGCGAAGGGAATTTTGGTGAACTGTCAGTAGTCTGTCTGTCAGTAGTCTGTGCCACCTTGTCCAACAATGGAGAGATATCTAAGTAAATAATGGTGTTTCTATACATGTAGAACAATTGGGTATCTATGGGAATTGCCTCTACCCTATAGTGTGTGTGTGTGTGTGTGTGTGTGTGTGTGTGTGTGTGTGTGTGTGTTTGTTTCAACCTGTAACCTGGGGCCAGGGTATGGGTAAAATGAGTTTTGTGTGTGTGGTTCAGTGTATTTCTTCAAACATTCTGAATGCTAATTAGCTTTGATTTTTATATCTATTCATAATGATAGCAGAGGGCAACACACAACAGAAAGGGGGTTGCAAGCTTTCCACTTAGCAATTAATTCTATTATTAAATGCTAAGAAAAAAATAAGTGCCTGCCAGCTGTAGCTTTATTATGTTTTCCCAGAAATAATGATGAGAAGGCTGTGAAAGTATATTATTTATTTCTCCTCTTCTCTACCACCCTTATGGGAGAAGGAAAAACTGAGGGCTGGTTGCTCCTTCCACGTAAAAATACAATTATTTCGCTATGAGAAGGTGGCTTGGACAGAGCATAAAGAATGGGGCAGTATCCAGTGAAAAGTGTCTTGGTTTCATTTTTATTTATTTATTTTTAAAATGCAGCATCTACTTTGGGCCGGAACCTGGAATGAGCAAGATGGGGATTAAAATACATGGAATACCGGGAACATCCTTTAAAGGACATCACAGCCACATACACACCTGAATTACACTGAAATAAGGTGAACGCCAGAAGAGTGAAAAAAGAAAATAGCACCCGGGGAGCACAGCAGAGAGGGTGGCTCGTTGGTAAGAACATCTGAATGTGGGTGGAGATGTCAGTCAGAAAGTAGCTATCGCGTTGCTTCTGCTAACATCACCCCTGACAAGCAGTGGATTCTCAGTGAGTGCGCATTAACCCTGAGTCGGACCTAGATTCTTGCTTGGTCCTCAACGCACGATGAAGCAGAGGCTGCGCTCGCTGCTCAATTTGCCTGTCGGGTTCGCCACACAGGGAGGTGAGGGGCAGCGTTCTCCACCCGCTGAGAGGCGCTCTTGAGTGTTTGCAAAAGAGGATCGACTTCAAACTCAGAATTATTAATAATTTGGGCCTGACTAATTTAGATTTAGATTAACACTATTTTAATTGTCTGGGACAAAAATGGGCAACTGGGACATATTGGAGACAGGGTGGGAATGGAGCGAACTAAAATCTGGCATCTTGCTTCTGCTAGCCATGGGGCCTTGCGATAGTGCACCCCACAAGCCTCAGTTTTATAATCTATAAAATGGGTGTAGTCATGCCTCTTTTACAAGGATATTATGAAAATTAATGTGTGGATGGATGTCTGGCATACAGTAAGTTTTCAACAACAATTTCTATTTTTAAAGTCTCATGTTGCCATGATGGTTTTAAAAATCAGGTTTATGTTGAATGAAACTTGGCTTTTCATTCATCTTGCTCCTTCTCTGTGAGCTTAGTTGTGCGGCTCCTACAAAGACATGTCTTCAGTGAAGAAACTCAGGCATCCACACGTTTTGTCCCCTTATTGCGAGTATTTATTCTAAAATAAATGCCCTGGGGATGGAGTGGACAGCATGGTGACTATAGTTAATGATGCCATATTGCATATTTGAAAGCTGCTAAGAGAGTGGATCTTAAAATTTCACATCACAAGGAAAAAATTGTAACTATGTATGGTGAGGGATGTTAACTAGACTTATCATGGTGATCATTTCTCAATATATGTAAATATCAAATCATTATGTCTACACATGAAACTAATGTAATATGTCAATTGTAGCTCAGTAAAAAAGTGTATTTCTTCCTCCAGTTGTCCCAGTCCAGTGCCAGTCATAAGAGCTTGTAAATGAGTCAAGAATGTCTAATTCTCTCTAATTCCAGGTCAACCCATGAGGATAGATACCTCCATGTCCCTACATGATGTGTGAATGTCACTCTAAACCAAGGTCTGCAAGCTGGTAAACCTTGGCCAAAATCTGTCCTAAAAATATTTAGGACAAGTGCTACATTGTTTGTTTTGATCTAATTTAAATGTGCATGTCCTCGTGGTGGGGAAAGCACACTGTTCGCTTTGTCTTCGGCTCCTCCTGAGGCTTCCAGAGCCTGTCCACGAGGGCTTGAGGGCAAAGACAAGTCTCCCCAAGCCTCTTTGCCCCAAGTCTCCCTCCCTGGGATGCCTCCTCCCCACTGGAAGGGATGGCCCTTGAGAGTCAGTATTTACTGGTTACAGTGCTCTCTCTTTAAGTCCTTTGAAAGTTCTGTATCATCCACGGTTCCCGTCTCCCTGTCCACCCTCACACCTGGCTCGTCTCTGCTTCAGCCACGCTGAACCAGTTTCCACTTCCACATGTGCTATCAGCATTCCTAGCTCTAAATATTCTCTCCTCTGCTTACAAAGCCCTTCTCAGACTCCTCCAATGAGCAAACCTTCCTGAAGATACAATCATAAGCATTTCAAAGTGCTTCCTGATTAACGGACCAAGATGCCAATGGCTTTGTTCTGAGTTCTCAGCAGAGCCTTTTTCTTATGACGGCCATTTTTACTTTTCATCTTCTCAGTATCATGTGTTTCTTGAGAGGCAATATCTCTGGCATCTTGTAGCCAGGGCCTGGACCCGTGCTGCTGACTGCCCCCCAGCTCCCTAATCTCCTTCCATTTCCACTAATGGAGCCCAGTTTTTTCTCATAGTGCCTACAGGCTCAGCCGCCAGCACGGCCAACTAGAGCTCTGGCTAAAGGAAACTTTTCTCACATAAAAAGACAAGGTCTTCTTAGGAGAAAGCCCTTTGCCCTTCAGTCTGGAATGGGAGAGTGTTGCCTGGCCATGCAGCCCTCAGCCTGCAGGCACAGGACAGAGGCCACAGCCAAGGACAATAGTGCAGGAGAATGACGACTGGGGTCCCTGCTCAGACCCTTGAGCAGCTCCCTAGGCCTGGACTCTGACCTGCGAAGGTTATTATTTGATAGAATATTCTGCTGTATCCTGAAACAGGGGTAGTTGAGGCTTCAGTTACTTGTGATCAAATATTTCCCCACTGATACAATTGTCAGTGCCTTTTTAGAAGAAACAATTTACTTGGTTACTTGTTCAACAGGTGTTTCTTAAGCACTGTGATTCTTGGGGCAGCAAACAAGACCAAGTGCCTATCCTCATGGAGTCAACATTCCAGTCGGGGAGATAGACAGCCAACCAAGACGTGAGTCCATGTGTAACAATAAAAGTCAATGTCAAGTAAGTATACGTCCTGTGGAGAAGAATAAGCAGCCTAAGGCAATGCAGAGTGACGGGAGACGGAGGGTGTGTTCACCTGGGGCCGGCAGGGAAGCACAGGAGGGACACTCTGAGGAGGAGACATGGGAAGTCACAGGCGCTCTGGCTATCTTCAGGAAGGGCAAGTGCCAGTGGCTTGAGGCAGGAATTTGTGCTGCAGAGAGCGCGAAGGCCAGAGAGCAAAGCATGAAAGGCAGAGGGGTAGGAGATAACGTCAGGACGAAGGACCAGGACAGGCGACGCAGGGACCCTGCTCCACGTGTAACAAGAGGGCGGGACGAGAGGGGTTGACGGGTGGTGGATTGATGATTTCATTTATGTTTTCCGATGATTGTTCTGCTGTGTGAAGATTGTTCTGCTGTGTGATGGTGGAACATAGTCCCATTAGGGCTGTATTTTGGAGGGAGAGCCCATGAGACTTACAAATTCGTGGTACAAGTAAAAGAGAGAACTCAGAGGTGACGTCCAGATTTGGGCTTGACCTCTTGAGTGAATGTTGGTGACATTTTCTAAGATGACAAAGAAATGAAGAAATCACAAGTTATCTCGGACATGCTAAATTTGAGATATCAGCTAGATTTTCAAATAGAGATGTCAGGTAGCAAATTAGAAATCAGGGACAGTTCAGGTCTGGAGAAATTTTGGATTCGTTGGCCCATAAAGACACATGAGACTGGATGAGGTCGCCTAAGGCATTAGTATAATTAGAGAAGAGAAGGATGTGGTGAGGCCCAGGTACAATCACCTTCAGGCATCTATGAGAGAACAAGCAGCTGATAAAGGAAAGTAGAAAGGAAAGATCAGTGGGGTAAAAAGAAACAAATGGGTGCAGAACCCTGGAAGACAAATGCAGGAAGTGCTTTAGGGATAAAATATTAAATCCCTTTGTCAGATTGAATAGATGAGAATGGAGAACTGATCACTGATTCCTCGACAAGAGTACTTTCCATGGAGGGATGGGGACCAAGGCCCAGCAGGAATTAGTTCAGATGGACATGAAGGCAAGGGAGTGTGGACGATGTTCTCAAGCAACTATGCCATCAAGCAGAGAGGAGAAATAAAGTTGTGCTCAGAGGGATATGTAGGGTCTAAGTGTTTTTCTTGTTAATTAGAAGTGTTCAAATGTTTCCTACTGATGTAAACGACCCAGTAGAAAAAGTGGTGATGCAGAAGAGAGGGCAGGATGTCAGGAGGAAAGTCCTTGAATTAGCAGAGGGGGGTGAGGTCTAATGACAGGAGTAGGTTCTGTGCGTTCTGGCAGGAAAGTACATACGTGTGGATGCAATAGACGCATGCATCATAAATATGGCATCGTAGATGCTGCACAGTCATAGGTGGGTGGGTGGATGGATGGATAATAAAGAATGGGTGGGTGGGTGGATTGGGTGGATAGATGATAAATAGATGGGTGGGTAGGTGGGTAGATGGATGGATGGATGATGAATGGGTGGGTGGAGGGAGGGATGAAGGGAGGGAGAGATGAATACTGCTGTATTTTCTAATTCTCAAAAAAAAGGTGCATCTTGTCATTTGTCTCCGTGAGGCAAATGACTTCGCCAAGTTACGAGGCCCCAAATCATCTAACCACATTCTTAAACAAAGAAGTTTTGAAAGAAGAATCTTCTTAAATCTTTTAACAGACTTCCAAAATAGACACATGTTCTATTTTTCCTGAGGTCTCAACTCCATCTCTTCTGACAGTGGGTAGAAAGATATAGGTGTGAAGGAGAGGAAGGGTGATTGGAGTGGAATTACAAACAAAATAAAACTTAAAAAGAAAAGGAAAAAAAATGTGTTGAGACTTCAGGGCTAGGTGATATTTTTTTATTGTTATTCTCAGCAGAATATTGTATAATTAGATATAGTGCCAATACATTTCCCAAATAGAGATTTGAAGAAATTATAGAGTAAAACTGACAAAATTAGCATTTTTATGATTATTTCCAAGAGTGAGAAAAATTGTGTTGTACGGTTTCGTGGAATACATTAAAATGTGTTTATTGAGCTTTAAGGAGGCTTCTGTTTCAAAATAACTTGGAGTTCATGGACAAGTTGAGAAGTGTAAAGTTTTGTGCAGGAAAATTCCTTTCAATTAATCAATAGCAATAGGAAGCTGAAGGGCATTTCCCAAACTTTTAATGAAGTTTTGAAGGAAAAAAATCCAGATAAACTTAGCACGATGCACTTGAAACAACAGGTTGACAATAAAAACAATCTAGTCACAGTTCCCAAATATGAATTCAAACCTCAACCTTACCCCTTATTAAATGAGTGACCGTTGATAACTCTTTGATCTTCCAGTTACTGGTTTGCAAAATGAGATGAATATTAACATCATATTTTAAAATCAAGTTTAAAGAGTTAATCTATGCAAAGCACTGGCACACACACAGTGGTATATTTTAGAAGGGACTCAAAAATTGCCTCATTAGCTCTTATTTATCTTTTTGTAACTTCTTTTTTTCCCTGCCTCTATAATGACACACCTTCTAGGGCACCAGGCATGTTAATGTAAATAATGTTTTTAACCAGTCTTTTTCTCTAATATTCAATTTAATTTTCATATACTTCCCATACAGCATCTCTTTCTCCCTCTCTCTCCCTCTCTCTCCCTCTCTCTCCCTCCCTCTCTCTCTCTCTCTCTCTCTCTCTCTCTCACTAGAATCCATTAATGTCTCAGGGAGACATGGCCCCATCTCATGTGTGTATGTGTGTCTATGTGTGTATACATAAGTGTGTGTTTATACACCCACGTATAATAATCACAGTGAGTTTAGCGTTCCTCACTCTCTTACTCAGAGCTCATACACTTTCCTCAGATGAGCCCAGGGTTGGCCCTAGGAGTTTAGGATAGCATGTAGCAGGGGAATTTTTTTTTTATTAATGATTCTTTCAGAAGCAGATTGTTGATGTGTTTCCTCATTTAGCCATTTACAGGTTGCGTTATTTGGGACAAGTTGTTTCACCTTGGTGAGCACCAGTTTCTCATCTATAAAACAGATTATAAAACTACATTACAGTGTTGTTGATGGACTTGAAATTATATGTGCAAAGCGCTCTCCAGTGAAACCTATAAAGCACGTGTTTAATAAATTCTGCCTATTTTAATTAAAATGTCCTTTGCTGGCTTAATTCGCATAGCAGCGCTGAGCTATCACTCAGGAGCAGACATTAATAAGGAGACTCTGAAGGGTTGGATCGAATCAAAAGACTCGCCTTTGAATTCAGCCTTCCTTTCAAAATTCTTTTGTAACTTATATATAAAAATTTCTTAAAATTCTGTCTCCCTTTATAAACATAAAAATGGATCTCTGTTTTCATGGTATTTGACATGTAAATAAAGTGAAACTTTCACTCCATATAAACTCAGGCGAGTTTGCTGCTGTGATCTGCCATCCCCTTCTTCACTCTGACCCCCTGCTCTAAAGTGACAAAGCTTTTCAACAGCAACGGTCTCCATGTGCATATCTGTGGACAGAAGCAGAGACAGTGCTTAGGAGATTTCTAAGTGGGATGAGTTGCTGCCCAGATCTCTCAAAAGCTATCATGCCACACTCCATTTCTCGCCCTCCAACCCATACAATTCCTGAACTACACATCCTGTGGTCTTTCCCTGGTCCCATGTTCATTACCAGACACCTGTGAGGAGCAGGTTGGCCTGGCCACCTTTTCCTCTTCCCTGAAGACCTTGGGACAGTCGCTCCATCTTTCTGCAATGGGCAGGTGGGTCTGCGGACTGACCTCTGCTGCCTGGAGACTGTGGACAGCAAGCATGTGGCTCTGCCCCTGACCCGCGTAGCTAAGCTGGAGCTAAACATTCAAGTCTTGTGACAAAAGGACTCTGCATGCGATTTGGAAGCAAGAAGGTTCGGCAGCTGTGGTTCCACTGAGGGGTGGGTGTGGGGCCAGGTGCCAAGTGTTATAAAATGACACCAGTCAGAGAGTAGGTGCCAGTCGGAGAGTAGGTACCGACACCAGGCCAGAGTGAGGTCATGGTGAATTTGCTTTATCAAGCTTACTAGAGTTAGTTGTAGAAGTGCCTTAATGTCAAGATACCAATAATAAAAGAGATAACATTTCTTTTTGCACTTGTCGATTTATATCATGAGTCCACTTTAGTTTCTTTTAGGTACACCTGAGCCACTGATGGATTCTTTGCTCCTCCAGTACCTAACAGTGTGTGACAATAATGTTTCCTAAGGACCTGTTGAATGAGAATCTGACATTAGAAAATGTCACTATGAAGAATTCTGTATAATTTTTCCTATGAATAAGGAATACAGTCAATTGCAAATAAAGTGACAGTTCACATTATCACCAGAAACACAGATGGCTAGAGGAAAAAATAGTGAATTTGTCCTGAACCACCTCTTCCTAAACCCTTTTGTCTTTCATTAATGTGCTTCTTTTCAGCCTGTCTTTATCACTTATACATCAACCATTCTTTAAGTATTTTCTTATTTTGCCCCTTCCATGCTCAAGCTACTTTTGAAACATATCCTGGTCTGTGTCATTTCTCAGGAGAGTAAAGACATTTGATCTACATTTGACTTCAGGGAAATGGTGAGGAGAAATACAACAAGGATTTGGAGAGGTGCGTGGAGGGATCAAAAGACGTTTGGTTTCCTTGGAGATGCACCCTCAGAGTGATTTCTCACATACAATCAATCCTGGGAGAATATTTTTGTTGGATAAATTGTGCCCACTAACAAGATACATTCAAGTCCTAATCCCTGGCACCTATGAATCTGACCTTAATTGGAAATAGGGCCTTTGTAGGTTAATGAGTTAAGATGAGGTCATACTGCATTAGGGTGGGCTGGTTTAGGGTGGAGAAGAAAGCACAAGAAACTGGCATAGAAGAAGGTCATGTGAAGACAGAGGCAGAGCTTGGAGTGACATATCTACAAGCCAAGGGATGCCAAGACTTGCCAGGCAACCACCAAAGGCTGGCAGGGGCCAGGAAGGATCCTCTCCTAGAGCCTTCAGAAAGAGGATGACCCTTCCAAAAACTTGGTTTGAGACTTCTGGCCTGAAAAACTGTATTTAAATAAACTTCTGTTGTTTTAAGCCACCCAGTCTCTGGTAATTTGTTACAGTATCTCTAGGAAACCAATGGAAACATCAACTGTCAAACATAAAATATAACCTGAGTGCTCAGATTCAAGTTAACTGAGAAGAGCCCATGCTACTGTGTCATTACATGCTATCACAGTCGGTGTCACAAAGGAAAGAGCATCTGGTCTCACAGAAAATTACATTTTCATGCTATCAGCACTCCAACCCCTTAAATAATTTTTTAGGAGAAATTCATTCTTTCTTTGACTCATTCATTTGACAAATACTTACTGAGTGCATACTTCACACCAACACTGTTCTAAGCACTGAAGATAGATGAGTGAACAATGGAGAAGAAATAGGCCTACCCTCAGGAAGTTTACACTCTAGTGGCAGTTGGTGGAATAATCAAATCAACAGCTCCAGTGCTTTGTCCAGTTTCTTTTCTGTTCAGTTATGGCGTGGAATTTTAACCAGATAATTTAACAGATTTTATGATGACTTATGGAAAGGATTGATCTAACTGTGTAGAATAGATAGGTACCCACTGATTCTGAGGAGAAAAGGAAGGGACAACTAAAAATTTTGAAGGTATATACCAGGGGTGCCAAAAAATGTATGAGTAGATACTTTGGTCAACATTGGTCAAGCAGTAGTTCTCCGTCATCAGAAGTGTCTGGATGCTGATGGGAACCACTTTGAGCACCTCTTGTAACTGCAGAAGTCAAACGTGACTTTATTCATCTTTTGTTATTGGTATATATTGAGTATTACAATTTTAATACAGTTTCTCTTTATTAAAATGTGTATACATTTTTTGGCACCCTCTATCTATCACAAAAGAAGAGCAATTAGGAAATGTCCTATGAACGTTTTCTGTGGGCTTTCCTTGCTCATGCCTTAAATGTTGAAAATTCTTGAATATGCTCTTTCTGGCCAAACACCTGTCAAATTCCTACTTTTACTTTATTTTAATTAGGAGGAAGAACTAATACCTTTTTAATTAATTGCATATCTTTTCTCCTCAATTCCTCTGCTGCCTCTTCCTCCACTAGATAACCCCCAAATAGAATTGCTGTAGAGTTGAGGAATCTATTAGTCTGATACCATGAAGATAACAAATATAGTCTCACAAACACTTAGGCATTCACATTTATTCACATGATCTTAAACTAGTAATAATTCTAACTTAGTTGGAGTCAGCTATCTTGAAAAATATGCAAGTTGTTCAGCAAGTACCCAAATCTCCTCCGACAGTTTTCTTGTCATACATGAATTATGAAGACAAAAGAAGAAGCGAAATCTCCTTTTACTGAACTATCATATCCGTCATTGTCTTGCCACTGGGTAACAACTCTATCAAATGAATAGTGGATCTTTTCTCCTGCCCCGCCTTCTAAGCCAACTAACCAAATACCGAGAGGCGCTGTGTAAGGCCCCACATTTCTTCACTGTGTTCACCAAAGCTTCTTTTGTCCATCAGTTTCTATAACTGCCCTTCTCCCATACGCATCACAAAAATTAGCCACTCACTTTTAACTCTTTACCTTCTAAATAGCTCTCAAATCCATGCCTTTTTTCTAACACTTTTCTCAAGTTTTTAAAGACTTTCTTAACTGATTTCCAAACCATCTTTACGATGCAAAACCCACAGATCCTCCTAAAATGCAAATCTGGTCGTGGTTTAATTGGTCATTTGTTGGTTTTCTTCAGACCTTGGAATGGCTGCCATGGTTCTCGGGGGAGGCCCCGAGGCCTTCTGAGGAGTCCCCTCTGATCTGACGCCTGACCATGTTCCCAGCTTCATTTCTGTCACTTGTACACAGGCAGCTGCCCTGTCACGTTTCATACTTCCTGGGCTGACTCAGGTGGATGCTGCCAGGTGGCCCAGATGGCAGGTGAGGACCGAGGCACTCATTTCCCTTACTTCCGCCCCCCCTCCCCCGCCCCCGCCATCATGCTGTGACTGTTGGTAACTCACCGCTCCCCACTCAGCTCCTCTCCAGCCAAGGAGAGCTACGCAGCTTACAGTAGCACCCTGCAGCGGTCAGGTCAGTGAGCCCCACGGCAGCTCACTGTGGGCATCAGAGCCTGGCCCCTGCCCTAAGCAGGACAGCTCTGAAGGGCTGTCCCCTTCTTTGGGGATTGGTTGATACTGCAACTACATCATGGTCACGGGCTCCCTCCGACTGATCCTATTTCTTCACCCCCCCACCCCACCCCCGCCCCCTAGAAGGTCCTAGGAGAAACCTCCGAGTCATGCACTCCGTGCACTTCTCCATTTCAAAGAGCTGTCTCCTAGGAAACCTAGTCACTTATGATTGCTATATGACAGTGCGCACTGTCTCGCTTCTAGGCTTATAGATGTTATTTCCCTGGAACGCCCTTCTCTCACTTATCCACGTCGTTCCTTTAAGAGCTTTTCCGATTCCTTCCTTAGCCTCTGGAAAGAGTTGGTCACATGCAGCTTGCACATAGCTGCAGGTAGTCATTCGATGTCTGCTTTCCTTCCTTCCCTAGACTGCAGACGCCTTCAGGACTTGAACCGTGGATAATGAAAACACCTGTCTCCTAAGCCTGTGAGGAAGGGTCAGGTAAACAGTCCATATACAGCACTTAGCACAGCGGAGCATCTCCATGGCCTTGTCCCGCAACTGTCGCAGAGGCAGTGTGGGCAAAGGTAGGGAGACACGGCCAACCCCTCCTGGATCTCACGTTCTGCACTAGATGCCATGCTGGATGCTTTCCTATGTATTCTTCTCGGTTTTGCTTTTCAAGATGCAAAAGCTAAAGCCGAATGTGTATGAGGAGATAAAGCTGGTGCCTAAGATGGAGCCCGGGTGGTGGAGACAAGGAGAAAATCCAGACTTCCCTCCCCGAGTTCTGTGCTTCACTGAACCAAGAGCTGTGCACCCATCCCAGGAGCCACAGGGGTGGTGTCCTTCTCCACAGTCAAGCTTTAGGGACGGAACTCCCCAAACAGAGGGATGGGCACGTGGCCATGCGGAGGAGGACAGAGGTCCACATCTAAGAAGGAAGAGGGAGGCCTCAGCGGTGTGCGAGATCCCTAGATGCTGCCAGTAGAAGGTGAGCGTGTGACTCCTTTGGCACACATGGCTTTGATGGTGACAAACATCCAGGAGAAGATGTCATCCTTGTCTAGGATAACAGTTCCCTGTTTCATATCCTCCTACAGAGGGCACTAACTCCAAGGCCCTACATTTGGTTGGAAAGGCAAGCTTGTATTTAACAAACGTCAAGCAAGTCAGATCTTTACACTCCCTTTTGTCATTTGGGCATCAGTGGAAACAATGAACAGACTTTCTAACAGTAAAATCCTTCAGAGCCGCCCGGATTTATTCTGGGCCGAGTCTTCTCTCTGTGAACAGCACTGTCAGACCTGAAAACCAAAGGCTCTGGCTAGAGCAGGGAGGTCTCAGACGGCATTCTCATTGAACTTGAGCCATTAAGGGCAAAAGCTGCCTCCCCTGGCTGTGTCGCCAATGCCTTTCACAGTCCTTGGCACCTAGAGGGGCTGAGCAAATGTGCATGGGGCGACCGAATCACTTCCAAGTCACTCTCGCTCTTGGTCCCTAAACAACAGGCCCCTGGGGTTACAGACTCCGAAAGGGTGAGAGGTGGTGGATAGGCTTTAGCACTGTTATGTCCTCAAATATGTTATACGTCTCATTTCTGTTATTCAAGCAATCATTAGGAACGCAAATGAGAGTCAAACTTTGGGGTGCTTACCAATTACTATTTCTGGTTCGAGATCACAATTGCTCTCGAAAAGCAGTTAACAAATACACACAATGGCCATGACTTCAGCCTTCCCCAGGACCCTCGCAGGCCTGTCCAAACACGAAGCTGCCAGTCAGTACCTTCCTGACCACTCCCTCCAGATAGTACAGACCGTCTCCGACTTACGATGCTTCGATAAACGATTTTCAAACTTTACAATAGGGCAAAAGCTATACACAGTCAGCAGAAACCGGACTTGAAATTTTGAATGTGGGTCTTTTCCTGGATTAGCGATATGCATCCAACCCTCTCTTGTGATGTTGGTGAGAGGCAGCCAGCCACTCTCCCAGTCAGGCATGCACACACGAGGGTAAGCAACCAATGCTCTACTGTGTTGCTTGGATATTGTCTTTTTGCACCCCACTGTGTCTACAACACGCCCATCTGTGTCTCCTGCTTCTGGTGAGAAGAAGAGGAAGGTAACTATAGATGCTCCTCAACTTACAACGGGGTTATGCCCCAAACTGCAAGTCCACAAAGCTCGTGTCAGGTAGGCTGGGCTAAACGAGGATGCTCAGTAGGTGAGGTGTATGACATGCATTTTCGACTTACAGTGGGTTTATCTGGACGTAACTCATGGTACGTCAAGGATGAGCATTTATCTGTAGGTAGAGACCATATTGCCAGAGCTGGGGGGAAGCAGCTAATAACCACGGCATTGAGCAGGCTCAGTGGCTTCTCTGCAGAAACATCCACAGCTATAAACAAGACCATGGCAATGGTGTAATGTTGCTCACTTTTAATCAGTCTTGTTTGCATGAAATAAGCCCTGAAATAGTTTCGCTGTGACAGTTCCTGGCAGGCAGTGGGATATGTGGCTTTGTAATAGCTATTGGGTTAATTAACATTGTTTCTTCAGCTACTCTAAATAGCTTCCAGGGGTCACTACGGGGAGGGCTTAGGCTGCTCCAGTTCCGTTTTAATTTTGCACAGCACAGTTCTGACTTACGTTAGACCATTAGGCTACCTCATGCTTGCCATCTTCAGGGCTGTTCAAACTCAGAGGGAGGAAAATGCACAGAGGACAAGGTAGTGTGGGAAGTGAGATCAATGGTGTTAAATCTATACCCTATGTAAATTATAAAAGACAAAACACACTTAAAACTAATTAAAGCTGACCCATGTCAAAGGGGGACTTATGTGTGTCAGGAACAGTGTAGGCATCCTTTGGTGCCACAGGATAATGAGATATGCGGGCTGAGGAACCCCAGAAGGTTACTGAGCACAGAACATCTCAGATTTATGAGAAGGGTGACATGTGATCAAAACGCCATATGTGTGGATGCTATATTCATTTTGATTGATGCAAATGGTGAAGAACCATTTGCTAATCAAAAATAGAAAATTTTAACATTAAGGAGAATCAAATTGATTTTATTTATACAAGTGAGGTGTTAGCCCTCTTTTTAGTTGCTTATTATTTTTGAGCAAATCAACAAATCAGATTTACCATTTAAGTATGTAAAAAAATTTCTACTCTACATTTGATGAGAATATACTAAAATTAGGACCCATCCAGTCATATACTAGGTCCTCCAGACGCATTTACTGACCACCCACTAGATGCCAGGCTCCGATGCTGGGGGAAAGGGAGGACTCAAAATACAAAAGTGAACATTACAAACCCCTGCCCACAAGGTGTTCACAAACTAGTCAGGAATTCCTTAATACGAGGTCAGACAATTAAGTTCGAGAACTCATCCTAGTAAATGTGCTACATACCTCATTGCTGAATATCACTATGGTCACCTTCGAAGTACTCCCCTTGGGAAGCTGTGCACCGATGCCAGCGCCTAGTCCACCTTTCAAAGCAATTTTGGAACCCTCTTTCTGGAATGGCCATCAGAGTTGTCATTGTATTACCCTTGATGCCCTGAATGTCATTGAAATGCCTTCCTTTCAATATTTCCTTTATCTTTGGGTAAAAAAAGAAGTCATTGGGGGCCAGATCGGGTGAGTAGGGAGGGTGTTCCAATACAGTTATCTGTTTACTGGCTAAAAACTCCCTCACAGACAGTGCGTGTGAGCTGGTGCATTGTCGTGATGCAAGAGCCATGAACTGTTGATGAAAAGTTCATGTCATCTAACTTTTTCACGCAGCCTTTTCAGCACTTCCATATAGTAAACTTGGTTAACTATTTGTCCAGTTGGTATAAATTCATAATGAATAATCTCTCTGATATCAAAAAAGGTTAGCAACATCATTGCAACAAGTTCGTGAATTTAATTGTCAGACATTGTATTACCATGTGTTGATTTTTTTTACTCTTTATGGGAAATAGACTGACAATTGCCCATTGATTTTCAGCAAGATAAAATAGACCAATGGCATGGTGTTTCTTTAAAAGTTGAGATAATTGATACAAGCTAGCTGCTCTAAGAAATGACCACCAGGTTTGCGAGGCTTAGCACGATAAAGATGTGTTTTTCTCATACAAAGGATCCTGTAGGCCATTCCATCATCTGTCTACCGCATCATGCAGCTGTGGCATCTGAAGAACCTGGAACCCCAGGGCTTCATGGTAGGGAAGGGGAGCTAGAGGCAGTGCAGGATGCATTTCAGGGCTGGGACTAGCTAGAACTGGGAGACTCCACGTCCCCTAGCGTCCCATGGGCCAAAACTTAGTGTCATGGCCTCATCCTAACTGGGGGAAACTTGGGGGCAAAAAATGGAAAACATTTCCCCTGGGGTCCCAGGAAAAGGCGCAATGTGGGGACCACAACTTTGCCTCCACCACAGTCTGTTCCAAAAGGTGGAGCAAAAGCTTGTAAAACTAGATGAGACGATGCAATGCCTACAAACATCTTATTTAACCAATTCCTTCTTAGGAAATCATACTTCTCTATTCTGTTTATTTTCAATAAAAGATTGAGCCAGATGTTTTTCTTATGTAACATGCAGAGTTGCTTCTGTATTCCTGACCAAATCCTAACTAATAAAGCAATGTGACATCATGTTACAAGCAGAGACTTCGATGTTTAAGAGATAAGGGTTTACATGCCAAGTCTCCTACAAGCTGTCTCCTGGTTATAAAGTAGAGATAATAATGCTACTTATCTCATAGAGTTGCTGAGAGACTTAAATGAGGTAAGGAATGAAAGCACACTGCAGAACCTATAAAATCAAGGGAAAAGACATATTCTATCTCATGGGAAAATTGCCGTTTCCAAGAGTTAAATCTTTTCCACAGCCTTAATAAACTGGCCTGAGTTAGACCTCTCTCGTGTGGAACTGATACCCCTGAGAGCTTTATCTTCCATAGAGGTCTTTGAAATTTTTGTTCTAGATCTTTTACTTTTCTCTGTCACAACCTCTTGAGGAACAGACTTGGGAACCAAAGCCGCATGAGCTCCCATGGGCCAGCCCTCAGCAGGACTTTGTAAACCTTAGAAGACAATACAACCTGATCCCAGTAGGACCCAAGGGACCAATTAGAACACTTTTCCTTGTTTGTTTAGTGTTAAATGAGAGTTCCTGAACTTCAAATATTGTAGCTTTGGTTCATACAGCTGAGACTTCTTAGTAACTTCTGAGATGGGCCTGTGTCCTGGACACATGCTACATACATTAAAAAACGATCTGTTTGGTTACTCTGGGAAGGACTCCAATATGTCCTCCCAAAGTATCATTTTCCCCAGGTTTATCCAAGGAAGCATGGGTGGCCCTCACATAATCGGGGAACCGTCTATTGACTGTGGAAAAAACAGTCATAGGAAACTCCTAATTTCTGACCTGAGCGCCAAGTACCAGACTCCCTACATTATTATTAAATATTTCTTGCCCCTTCCCCCACACCCCAGACACCCATGCTTCTTTTTTTTTATTTGGTTGTCTCTGGATTGCGTGTGGACAAAGCCAATATATTTATTGATAAATATGCACTGAAGTTGTTACATTTTAATTTAAATTACTTGTATTTCACAATAACTACAGTGACCATATAACTATTTCCAACCCAGGACACTTGAGATTTAAAGGGGGAGCTAATAAGAAATGCTCGTAGATAAGAAGCAAAAACTAGGACAATCCTTGCCAAAATGAGACACATGATCACCCTAAATATAAATTCAATGTCTATTAATTCGATATTAATTTTATTTCAGATCTTTCTATATTCAGATTATTGGGTAGCACCCCATATTACATGCATACCTTCATGTGCCACTGTATGCAAAACTATAATGACTGACCCTATTTGCTTTCTAAAATGAACATTCCTCTTATTTGCTAGTGAATTTGAGGTTATTTTATCTATCTATTAATCACTGATATTTCCAGGCCTATAAATTGACTATTCATATCCATTGCCCATTTTTCTGTTGAGTTTTCCTTCCCTTGTTGAATTTCATGAGTTTCTGTTTAGTCTAGATGTGAATCTTTTGAAAATTGAAGATTTTATATATATATATTCTCATTAGTATTCCTTCTTGCAAGTGTGTCTCCAACATCTTTGGTTGAATACAAATTTTAATTTAGATCTATTCATTTTCCTTTTATGGCTTGTGGCTTTGAAATCTTACTGAGAATCTTCCCCATCTTTAGGTCACAATAATGTTCTTCCTTAATTTTTATATGCTTTCTATCCTTTCCTTTCATATTTAGGCATTTATTACATTTAGAGTTTATTTTTGAAGGGTTGTGAGTTAGTTAGGGATCCAACATTAATCTTCAAAATTAGTGACCCTAATTCTCCATTATTAAGCATTTATCCTTTCACCGCTGACTCAGGTGGCCACCTCCAGCACATCGCCAGTTTAGAACTTTCTAGGTCTATTCCTTGCTTCTATTTGTCAACTTCTGTTCCAAAGTGCAGTTTTTATTATGATAGTTTTCAAACATGTCCTCTTATCTGGTAGGGCTACTGCCCCATCTCATCTCTTCTTTTCTAATGTTTCTTAACTATTAAGTATATTTTGAGTCAGTTTGTCAACTCCCCAAAAACTGCTTTTGAGAATTTACTTAGAATTATATTGTACTGATAGACTGATTTGAAAGAAAATGATATTGTTTCAAAATTAATTCATACAAAGGGGATAGCAGCAAAAATTGAAGAGTGAGAACTTTTGAAAATTCTCTTCTCCATGGAAGCACTAAGAGCACTGATAAAAATAGTCAAAATCAATGTCTTCAGAAATCTGGAAGTGAGCTAGAGGCTTGAAGCAACCCAGGTAGCATTTATTCAAGAAAAATGACCAAACCTCAGTAAATTCAGTGTTATTTGTGATTTTTTAACTTGCTCTATTGTCTTTCCCCTTTCGCCAGCTCTGTGGGAGCCTTGAAAACTGACATTCTGCAATCAGTGACAAAAACCCGTAGCCTGGCCACCACTGGAGGAAGCAGAGCAGGCTTGGAACTCCGACAAATTCCCATATCCAGAGAATTCATCACATACAAGGGATCCTGAAAAAGATTAACAGCTGATTTCTCTTCAGAAAGCATGGAGGCCAGAAGGCAGTGGAATGACATACTCAAAGTGCGAAAATTAACTCATCCAGTCAGTGAACTCTTAAACAAGTCTCTCTCTCTTTCTCACTCTCGCTCTCGCTCTCACTCTGTCTGTCTTTGGATTTTGGTTTTCTTGACAATGGTTTTGTGCATCATTGTTTTGGTTGTCCTTGAATACTTTGTTTTTTGTTGCAATTATAGATGATATCTCTCTGGCTAGTGTTGAAGAACCGTTGACTTGATTACCCTCCTTGGGATTTCTGTTGAAATGATTATATGATCTGTAAACGCAAATGATGAAAATTTCACCTCCTGCCTCCTATTCTATATGTGCATTTCTTCTTCTTCAGGAGTTGGCTCACTCAGTTGACTGACATTCATAGTACAGATGTAGAACACACACCTTCAGTGGGTCTTTGCATTATCATGGGCCTAAAAAGGATTTGAATAACATTTTCCATTGAATATAATTGAGGGTGTAGGGTTTTGGGAAATAACTTTTAACACATCATCTCTCATTTCTAATTTTCTAATGGTATTGATTTTCTTAAATCATGAATTGGTATTGAACTGTATCTTATGCTGTGTGTGTGTGTGTGTGTGTGTAGTTTTTTTTTATGAGCATATTTTTTTATTAAAGATTTTTATTGGGGAATTGGGGAGATGGGAACAGTGCTGGGGAATTGGGGGAAGGGGAACAAACAAGTTGCTGTCGTTTTGTTCTTCAATCTAGTTGTGGAAGACGTTGCTTCACTGGCCCAAGTTGGCACCATCATTGCGCTCTTCCCGGGTGAGACAGATCAGTCGCCAGCTTCTGGACAGCCGCTCACGCTGGCTGCTGGCTACACACAGTAGCCCATGGTAACCCACTGCCACAGGGGCTGCAGCCTACACCGTTGCCAGCGACTCACCGCAGCCCAGCTCCATGTTGAGCTGTTGTTCAGCATCTTAGCTGTAGAGGGCAGTGTCACTGGCCCTCATATGTGGGATCCAAACCGGGGCCCTCTGGCGTCCCAAGCCAGTTCTTAACCATCACATCACTCGGCCAGCCCTGTAGTGTTTTTTTTTTTTAAGATTTTATTGGAAAATCGGGGAAGGGGAACAGACAAGTTGCTGTTCTTTTGTTCTTCAGTCTAGTTGTGGAGGAAGTCGCTTCACTGGCCCATTTGGTATTATCATTACCTCTTCCTGGGTGAGGCAGATCAGTCGCCGGCCACGGGACGGCCACTCACGGAGGCTCACGGCAGCTCGCAAAAACTCACGCCAGCTGCCAGCCAACCCCACTGCAGCCTATGCCATCGCCGGTGACTCAGGGCAGCCTAGCTGCAGGTTGAGCTTTTGTTCACCATCTTAGCTGTAGAGAGCACAGTGTCACTGGCCCTCATGTGGGATCCAACTTGGGTCCTGCTGCTCAGAGCTGGCGTCCCAACCCAACTCCTAACCAACACACCACTCAGCTGGCCTTCTTATGCTATTTTTATGCATCCACTTATATTAAGGCGATTACGTGGGTTAGTTTTTCCACTTTCCGTTATGTGAGGAATTAAATATCAATAACTATATTCCCTGATGATGAGTGTTACTCACATTCCTGGTATATATAAATGCTGCTTGGTCATGATCTATTTTTAATGAATTAGTAAGCTGATATTTTATTTAGAATTTTAAAATTTATGTCCATATGGGAAATTGCTCCATATATTTTCTTTCCTTGCAATGTCTTCATTTAGGCTTGAAATCAGGCTTATAGAAACCCCACAAAAATGTGTTGGGAAGCTTTTATTCATTTTTTGATTATGGGAGACAAGTTCCATTACGCAGGGATTACCTACTTTCTGAAAGTTCAAAAGAACATAGAAAACAGAGGTGGAGGGCATGAAATATTTTAATGAAATGTTAAGATTCCAGTAT
Source organism: Hipposideros armiger (assembly GCF_001890085.2). NCBI lineage: Eukaryota > Metazoa > Chordata > Mammalia > Chiroptera > Hipposideridae > Hipposideros > Hipposideros armiger. Next base: position 668,826 of record NW_017731972.1, on the reverse strand, counting down.
TGGATAAATAGGACAATATGAAAGGTTCTTTGACATATGGAAGAAAAACTCAACAACAACAAAAAAATTTTTTTGGCAAATATCTCAAAGATATTCAGATTTCTAAAAAAAAATAGCTTGCGTTATGAGTTTATAGATAGAAAAATTACCCCCCGCCCCCCACGCACACACCTATTCTAGTATTTAGTCAGTGCTGAGCTTAGCATGTGCATGATCCTGGGGGTGCTTTCCAGTCAAATATAGCAACAAAAAGCCAGAGCCCCCTTGATAACTGCCCCTTTTATTTGACCCGGTGACCCCATCATTTGGAATCAATATAGCTGAAGCAAAAATCTACTCAAATGCATTCACTACAATATTGCCTAAAGTAATACAAATTTTTTGATTAATAACTGGTTAATTATTGTACATGAAAAATAAAATATGTTTTCTATGTGGAAATAGAAACATTTTCATGTGTTTTTTTACTTTAAAAAAGGCAAAGTACAAAATGATGTTTTCCCTATGATTGCCAAAATATAAGAGAAGGCTTTATTGCAGCAGAGATCAAACTGAAATAAAAACAGAGAGACCAAGGAAACTGGAGTTATCTGTTACATGTGTGTAGAAGAGAGCATTTAATTCTTTAATATTGCTGCATCATCTTTCCAATATATTAATTATGTAGATGTAAGGATAGATCAAGGAAATGGAACTTACCATAGGCTAAGCAAGGGATTTAAAAAATGAATCAGTGATGGGTGAACTAAAAATGGTATCAGTCATCAAGCTTTGAAATATAATACAGATGGTTTCCTGGTAGAACATAGGAGGCCTCTGAAATTCACTGTGAGCCCACCCGATGGCGTTTAGAAAAATGAGCCAGTATGTGCATGTTTGTCAAAGCAACCCAGTTCTCAGCATGGACATAGACAAGTGCCCAATCATATGTTTCTACTGAAGACCCAATGCACCTATAAAATTGTCCCATCACTATAAAGTACATGGTGTTTTAAGTATGCATCATGCAGAAAAGAGCCGTTACGATCTCCCCCATATCTGAAGGCTCCTTCCCAGATTTGGAAGGGGTGGTTTGCATTTTACACCCTAAAGAAGGTAAGAGGGAGCCACCTCGACCTCACAGTCTTTCCTCCTCCATCCTCTTCTTTCAGCGCCACTCCCCCCTCCCATGAAATCTAAGCCATGTGACTTTTTTCAACATCTGCTTCCTTTCTTTTCTTTCATAGAAAGCGCACATAAATAATGAGCCCACACTGCTGCTGTTAATTGTAAAAGCCATTAGTAAACTTCCAGGTGCTGTTTACTATTATAAGCATTGTAATTTTCTATCCTAAAACCAGCAACTTCCCCCACGTCATTGTCTGCCCCGGGGTCTGAGCGCTGCGCGGCTGAGGCTGTCAAAGGCGGTCGCAGCCCCATTTACTGGGACTGAAAGAGACGGATCCACACCTGCAGTGTTTGAGGCAATAATTCCTAATATTAGCCAGACCTCATGAGGAGCGGGCCCCTTTGCCAGCCTCGTGAGTCAGCTCTGTGCAATCCACGTGAAACCACTGAAATCTGTGGTGATTGACACCCACCCCAGTTCATCTTCCCCTTCTGCCACCTCTCCACCCCATTTCCCAAGAATTCTGGAGAGGAACCTGTGAGCAACATGAAGCCAACCTACCTGGAACATCAAGGAGCCTGCATTTTAGCAAATGCGTGCAGAGGAAGAGCAAAGTCAAGAATCCTAGAAAGTCTGAACTGAAAGAGGAATGAAAAGTCCTAGAGTTTTCATGGAGAAAATCATAGCACAAAGAGGAAGCAACTTGCCCAAAGCCACACAAACACTGCCTAATGCTTTTGTTACACAACACAGATTATACCTTCCATCTGTTTCCTAGAAGGCACCTGTGGTTTTCCTCAAAAAATCCAAGATGAAAGGAAACAAAGCTTGCGTTTACATCTTTCCCAGGTAATATAGTGGCCCCCTGAGTGCACCTGCTGTGCCTTCCTTGGGGCTCACAATTCCCACACTGCTCCCCTAGGCAGGTCCCACAGAGCCTGGCGTGTCACCCCCAGGCTGGCCCGGCTGCTCCTGGCCTGTACTCTGCAGCACTGTGTGTATTTACAGCCACAGTCATGATTTTACTGTGCTGTGTCACCTGTTTGCATGCCCCCATTTCAGTGGTATTCACAGTGCGTCTCATGAAAGCAGTGTCTCTTCTTTATACTTGTATATTCCTGGCCTAGTACAATACCTGCATTAATGAATAAAATCTATTGAGAGAGCTTTAAGCATATGCAATGTTTTTAAATACATGTTAGAGCTAGGAAGTCCTTAGAGACCCTCTAATGGAACCTCATATATAATTTCTTCATCCAAGGCACAAAAACATTAAGTGGCTATGCTGAACTGTGTTTTCAAATGGCATCATTACAACCCCCTCCCCTAACCCTCTCTACATCCCAGAGAAAAATCCTAGACCTACATTTCCCAGAATCCCTTTCCCCATAGGGTTCCAGGTGAGTGTCTAATAGTGAAAGGGAAGGAGAAGTCAGTATTCTCCAGCAGCAGTCACAGGTAGAAGTATAGTTGGACTCATAGGTAAAAAGAATGTGGGTAGAAAGTGGGCGTGACTTTCTCAGCAGCCTCCAGGTAAGCATACACATCTCCTGTGTTAGTGCTGCAAGGTGAGAGCTTTGGCAATGATTTCAGTCATTTGTTCCCCAATCCCTTTCAAACGTTTTGTTAAGTGTTAGAATCTTTCTATGAGAAAAGAATTATCTTTTCAATAAATGGCGCTGGGTCAATTGGATATCTATAGTAGGGGTACTTCACACCCTACATAAAAATCAAATCCAGATGATTGTAGATCTAAATGTGAAAAGTAACAATAAAGACTTCAAAGAAAACATACAAGAACTTCTTTATAACCTTGGTGTAAGCAAACCTTTAAAACACAAAAAATTGCTAACCATAAAAGACAAAATTGATAAGTAGAACTCCATTAAAATTAAGATCCTCTGACTATCCAAAGACATTAAGAGGCGAAAAAAAGCTACAGAGCAGGAAAAGGTATTTGTAAGGCACACATGTCTTACAAAAGGCTACTCAGAACATATAAAGAGCTTTTACAAATCAATAAGGAAACAGCAGACATGCCAATATAGGAAACAGTTTTTAATAAGTACATAAAAATAGATTACCTAAATAGCAAAAATATGGTAAAAGGTGCTCAGCTTCATTAATCATCAGATAAATGCAAATTAAAGCCACTATACAATGAGAGAGTCTCTAATTTAAAAGACAGATGGACAAAACCAAGTTCTGTGTTTGGAGCAACTAGAAGTCACATACTTAATAGGAGAGGAAATTGGTACAGCCACACTTGCACGTGATTGGAAAACGCTGGGAAACTGACATTGTCTACTAAAACCAGACATGCATATACCCTATATCTTAGCAATCCCATCCCTATAGATATGTGTATATATAGAAATGTGCACGTATATTAACAAAAATAATACTCAAGCATATTCATAGCAGCAATATTTGAATAGGCTCATATTAGGAAAAAACCTGATCAATCAATATTATACTGGATAAACTGGTGTATTCATAAATGGAATGCTAGGAAGCAATGAGAATGAAATATCTACAATTTCCTTCAACAAAAGGATGAGTTTCAATGAAAATAACTCAGATGTAAAAGAATACATGCTAAATACCATTTGTATACTGTTGAAGAATCAGGAAACGAAATCTATGCTGTTAGAATTTAGGATAGATTACACTTGAAGAGGTAATGACTAGAAAGGGTCATGGGGTGACTTGCTTAATGTGCTCACACCGTTCAGATGGCAGGAAACTTTATTTTGATCCCAGGTTTCCTCCCAGACCTTCAGATTCCAATACCCAGCTCTTGGCTGGATATTTTCATCTGACTGTCCAGACCTCTGTAGGTAAGTGAAGACCACCATCTGAGAGGGGGGAAGAGACAGGCCCGGCAGCATCCAGAACACATGTCTATCCTCCATGCCTAGCACAGAGTAGGTGGTCAATGAATGCATGTGGACCGAATGAGTGAATGGCAGCAAGGAGAGCTCAGCGAAGCCCGGATGACACGCCTTCCTGACTTGCACCGTCCATCACTGACTCCCTCCAGCCACGCACATCTGCCACCCAATTTCAAAGAAGAGGATTAAATCAGCCAGAAAGCATAAGACTGCCATTGAGCATACGTATACTTTTCCAAGTTTTCATTACTTGGATGTCTTCTTTTTTTCTTTTAATGTAGTCTCTGGCTTCCAAAAAAGCTGTGTTTTAGAGAATGTTCCTGAAGAGACCAGGGCTGCTCATAAACACCATGTGAGCCGAGCGCCAGTGGCTGAGGGGCTCCAGACCCAGTGGCTCTCACAAGCTGCTCCCTCATTTAACATCTCCACTGAACAGTTGCCGCGAACCATTAGGCGGCTGGTCTGGATGAAAACGAAGGATTTGCCGTATGATGTATTGTTTTACAGAGATTATTTAAGGCATGATTTCTGTTTACGGTCCCAGGATAAATTATAATCACCTTTGTTTACCTCCTATTCCTTTCTTAATTAACTGACAACCTATTAGCATACATTTTTTTATCCCAGGAGTATTAATTATACATAATTTATATCATAAGCATTTATTTCGTATCACTGGGATGAATAAAACATTTACCTGCTTATAGCTACTTGAGGTTAACATTTTTATACAAAAACCTCACCTGAGACTCCCAATCAAATTATCAGATTTTTAATTTTCCTTTACATAATGATACTGCACTAGTCGTTGTAGCATTTTCTTCCACTTTAGGCTAAACAATCATTTAGCAGAGTACCGTGCTGGCAGCATTAATTAGCCAATGATACATGCTTTGCTGCACAATGGTACATGCTTTGCTGCAAATAATAAAAATGTAAAACTCGCTAATATGAGAGCCGGTTCCATATTGGGACGGGAATACCAATACCAGCCTCAGCGCCGTTAAGGAGACCTCTCAGCCTTTACTTTCATAGGTCCTCGGAAGAAGAAGGCACCCTGGAAACCAAGGGGCCCATCCTCTAGTCATCTGAAAGGTGACTCTTAGGCCCCCAAAGGCAGATGTCTGTCACGACCTGTCCCCTTGGCAAACAGGTGCCAGAGCTCAGGGCACAGTACAAACCTACAGACAATGCCAGGCCCTCGCCACCCACATGGGATGCTCTTCTCTCTGAAAACATGGCAATGTTTGAATGTTTGAATCATGCATGGTCCCATGCCCAAATGTTTTGAAATGAGATGTACATGAACCAGACTTTGGTGGAGAGTGTCACAGCTTTCCGTGTGGGGTGGCTTAGGTGATGTACAAAAGGAATCGTGTGATCCCCTCAGAAGACAAGTAGGTTCACTGGAGCGCCATGAAAAGCGCCGGTTCCAGCGTCTAGGCTTACGGTGCAGGCCACGCTGTCCCTATCTCCCATTCCTCCTTCCCACCGCACTTTCCGCTGGTTGTCTTCTTACTGGAATGCGTGGAAGTTCAAGACCATAGATCCTGGTCCCTTTCAGCTCTCTGAATATTTACTCACCAACTACAACTGCACAGAAACCAGAGGCTAAGTTAATTAGAATACAAATGTATCATTTCACCTAAGAAATCTTCTGTCGCTTAGAGGAAAATACATATGATTTCTGTGGTTTTGGGAGAGAAGGGGAACAAACAAACACTCATGTGCATAAGACTGAGCAAGCTGGCTTAGGATCTGGAGTGTAAATGATGGAAAGGAAGAGAGAGCAAGTGGAGGCGATTAAGCACCCCTGGGTGACAGGCCCTCTGCTAGGTTCTCTTACACACTTCTGCTTCCAATTCGCACTTTAGCCCTTGGAAATCAATATGATTATCCTCATCTTGTAGATGAGAAATCCGAGGTTCAAAAGGTTCAATGACTTGCCTTGAGTCACAGCTGTAGCAAGAAGTAGTGTTGGGTTTGCACCACAGTCTAGATATTTTTACCACCCAGCCAGTTTCCATGACACCACACTAACAAGAAACATGGTGACAGGCATTGAAGCAGAAATGCTGAAAACACCTTTCCCCATGTTAGTCACACCCCAATTTGGAAGTATAAATCCTGTGTCTTTAATTTATTCTACCCACTTGCCTGGAAAGAACAAAGCAGATTTCTCTTGAAAAAGTCTTTTTTTGAATCACTAACAAGTCAACGTGGCAAGAAAACTCTTGATGTCAGTGCTGGACAAGAGTGAGAGGGCTCATTTATTGTTCTCCTCGCACCACGTGGAAATCGTAAGAAAGGCAGGAAGAAAATGAACTAAACAGACACGGGGTGCCCCAGGGTCTCCTGGTAGACAGAGCGGCCCAGCCCAGTGGCTCCTCCGGTGGGTCCCCCTCGGGTCATGGCCGGGTGCCCAGCCCAGGCAGGCATCCCCCTGTCAGCTCAAGTTCATCCCATCTCTTCCCCCCTGATTAGCACGTAGCACCCAGTGCTTTCAATAAGGTCATCCTCCTGCACCCATGAAACGTTAGCACTCTTCAGGGTTCCCTAGGCGCCCATCACTTGTCACACTGGCAATCTCACCCACACCCGTGACTTCAAACACCACTGAGTATTTCACGACGCCTCAATTTTCCTCTCCAGCCGGAACACTTCTGGGAACCGGTCTGAGATGTGCACGCAACTACTCCCTTAGGAAGTCTCAAAACCATCTAAAGCTGGTGTGTATTAGGCCACACTCATGATGTCCTCCCTGGCCCATCTTCACCCAAAAAAAAAAACAAAAAACAAACAAACAAACAAACAAAAAACAACAGGAAAAATCCCACACTGGTTCTTTCCCACGGTTCCTCAGCTCAGTGACTGACATCCTCTATCATCTGTTCAAACCACAAGGCTGTCTCCCCCCCCCCCCACATCCAGTTTACTGCCTCTCCATGTTACCTCCTAAGTGAGTCTTGGATTCTTCCATGTTTTCTACTCCCACTGTCATCGTCATAAGCACAGCTATTAATATCACTCACATGGACGTCGCAATCGCCTTCTAATTGTTATCTTCAGTTTCAGTATTGCCCCTACCATCTGTTTTCTGAACTGTAGCCAGAGTGATCTTTTCAAGATTCAGATCTGATTATATCAATCTCCATTAAAAATAATGGGAAAGACCTTTTTAAATTTGGAACAAAAGCAGAAACCATAAAAGAGATTGATAAAGTAGACTATATAAAAATATTTTTGGTGACGAAGCCACCCTAAACAAAGTTAAAGATAAAAAGAGACATTTGGAAATTCAGAAAAAGTACTTTCTTACACTATAAATACATCCTAAAATAAACTTTAAAACAACAGTAAACCCAATAGAAAAACGAACAAAGAACAAGGTATACAGATGTATAGATACAAATACACAAACACACACACAAATGCCTCTTAAACATTTTTTTTTAATAGCAGTTATTTTTATTTTTGTTTTTTTTTTAGCTGAGCCATCCTGCCACCTGTTAGCAGCTCAGAGGCTGCTCAGCTTGGGCCGGGCATTGAACCGCTGTTGCTCAGAGCTCAAACTCTTGAGCGAGCTCTTAACCAACTGAGACACTCGGCCGGCCCTTAAATATTTTTTAAAGCATTCAATTTCATTTATAGTAAGAGAAAGGCAAATTAACAAGATATCATTTTTTTGCTTGTCAGATTAGCAAAGTTTAAGGAGTTTGATAATTCATTCTGCTAGTAATGGTATAGAGAAAAAGCCACTTATTTCAATACAGGTAGAAACTGGTAATTTAATTTAATATTTATCAACTTTAAATACACATATTCTTTGATCTAGCAATCTACTTTAGGGAATTACCCTTCAAATATAATTACATATGTTTCAAATCATATATGTGTATATATATATATATGTATATTTATATATATATATACATATATACATATATATGTGGAAATGGTAAGAAATGAAGGAAGATATACATAGCCATAAGTATATATACATATATACATATTTATACACATACTCGTATGTATATATAAACCTGTAATAGCTCTGGAAGGCTATGCAAAATATTTCATCTAAGAGGGGATTAGGGTGGCTAAGAGCCTTGTTTAGAGAGACACTCATCACTGAATTCATGTGCACCATCCTAATGTTTGCTGAGGATATACTCTGGGTCAGGCATGCGTGTGTGCATGTGCATGTGTGTGCATGTGTGTGTGTGATTGTGTGTGTGTGTGATTGTGATTGTGTGCGTGATTGTGTGTGTGTGATTGTGTGTGTGTATGTGATTGTGACTGTGTGCGTGATTGTGTGTGTGTGATTGTGATTGTGTGTGTGGGGAGAGAGAGAGAGAGAGAGAGAGAGAGAGAGAGAGAGAGACAGAGACAGAGACAGAGAGGAGTATAAGCATCCCTTTTGAGGCTGGAGTGTGAAGAGGGAGGTGAGTACATGTGCCCCTCACAGTTTCTGTGGGATGAAGGTTTCTTCCTGCCCCCCCCCCCAGTTATATGAACAGACCTACCTCATCCTGCTGACCAGGGTGCCCTAGCTCTGCCTTCTGACATTATGACCTGAAACCTGTTGGTTTATTTATAAGAAAGATTTAAAAAATACACATGTGCTTACGAAACAAACAGTGATATCTCTGGGTTGATGGGATTACAGATCATTTTTATTTCTTTCCTTTTATTTGTTTACTTGTATTCATTTCCAAAGTGTTTTACAACAAGCACAAGTACTTGAATAACTTACAAAACCCTGTACTTAAAATAGTATCATGATAAAGATCCAATAGTGATAAAACTGCTTATTGAGAGTTCACTCTCCCGAGACTATCACTGGCTGGAGTTGTCTCCGAGCTCAGGAAAGACGAAGAATCACATTGACTCTCCTGTCACTTTGCTCAGACAGACAGCAATTCATTCAGCTCCAAGGAGAAACATCCCCCCACTGTTGAGCCACGCATGCCGGCCAGCACAGTGAGAAGGGAGTGCATCATAAAACTGCAATAGTCAAAACCTTGATAGCCCTTCCCCTCGTTAATGGTATATTGATCTAGTTCTGGCCAAAAATATTTCAAAGGAAGCATGTGGTTTAGTTTGGAAGTTCAACTTCCGTCTCCTCTGAATCTTTCCTGGTGTTGTCTCTTGCTTCGCCAGCTGTTGAGCACTGATTGTGCCAGACTGGAATCTGTGCCCTGGCCTCTACAGTGGCCCTTTCAACGGTGCTTCCTTTGGCGCGATCAGGGTGTGTGGACTGTTCATCCCCGTGTCCTCCGCTCCAGCCTTCCCTCAGGGGGCCTCAACTTCTGCTTGGGGATGACCCACCTGTCTTGTCTCGTTGGTGCTCCTGGGAGAAGTGCTCCCTCACACCTCCCGCAGACAGCTTGCATCCCCAACCCCCGCTTGCTTTCCCATCCCCTCACTTGCCTCCCTTCTGCTGCCACTCACGCTTCCTCATATCAGTGCAGAAAACATAATGCTTTCATAAGAACAGGGCTTCTAGAAAGTGTCTCCTGGACTTTTGCTTTCCTTTTCAGAGACTGTCAAACTTTTAAATAGGTTTAGAACCTACTCAGTTTTTAGTGCAGATAACTTGACCCACTTTTTTTCAAGCTAACATTTACCAGCAGCTACCACTTTTATTGCTATTTCAAGTTGATGTATATTTTTTATATTTATATATTTAGATGTGATGATGAGTAAGGTATGATCGCTGACTCCAAGGAAGTTATGCTCCAACATAATAATTAAGTAAAAGATATCTTAGTATAATGTTTTTCATTACAGCTAACACAGATATATCCAAAAGAATATAAAAATTTAAGGATGGTAAAATATAAAACCTCAAATGTAAGACCATTTAGGGGCATAAACAATAGCAGAGGCTTTCAATTTTTTTTTTTAAAGATTTTTATTGGGGAATTGGGGGGATGGGAACAGTGCTGGGGAACTGGGGGAAGGGGAACAGACAAGTAGTTGCTGTCATTTTTGTTCTTCAGTCTAGTTGTGGAGGAGGTTGCTTCACTGGCCCAAGTTGGCACCATCATTGCGCTCTTCTCTGGCGAGGCAGATCAGGCGCCGGCTTCTGGACGGCTGCTCACTGCGGCTGCTGGCCGCTCACGCTGGCTGCTGGCTACACACGGTAGCCCATGGCAACCCACTGCCACAGGGACTGCAGCCTACACCCGTCGCCGGCGACTCACAGCAGCCCAGCTCCAGGTTGAGCTGTTGTTCAGCATCTCAGCTGTGGAGGGCAGTGTCACTGGCCCTCATATGTGGGATCCGAACCGGGGCCCTCTGGCATCCCAAGCAAGTTCTTAACCATCGCGCCACTCGGCCGGCCCAATATCTTTCCTTTAGACCGAAGGAATACAGTCGGTATTTTTTATAAAATGACTCACTAGCTCACTGGCTAATCCTCCCCTCAAATCCTGCTCATCTAGGACTCCCTTCAAGGACAACTGTTGAGTCTGGTGTGACGCCTCCCCCGTTCCTCACTTTACTGGAAAATCTTCACCGCCATGTTCAAGTTCACCTTCTGTTCACACAAGTTCTCCACGTGTCAGCCTGCCATCTCTTTAGTTCCCTGCAGCACCACGCATGGGGCCACCGTGGAGAGCTCAACACACCTACACGTGTGTGGAGACTGGACTCACCAGTCTTATTTCTATACCATGCAGACAATCAAGTTCTGGTTGGGTTTCACTTTGTTGCATCTCTTTGTAAACTGCCCAAGTTCAAAGGCCACTTTTGTGTGATTATATACATGTTAAATGCAGCCGGGATGTGTGCCTATAAAAAGTGTCCTATACATGATAGGAGGGAGACTTAACCTGGGAGCTCCTGGAGCATACAGGAACCATGTCGCCCTGGCAGTGTCCCAGGAGCCTGGCACAGTGCCAGACCCGGAGTATGTTCTCAGCAAACATTAATTCAGTAAGAACAGCTCCCTCCACTTGAGCTCTGGTGCAAAGGCAAATCCAGGGGTCAGCACCCTGAGTTCCTGGAGGCCCTACTCAGCAGGCTGGCATCACAGAGTGACAGAACCCCTCCTGAGAAGGACAGGGCTTACTCATAATTCTTCAGCTATGTTTAGCAATAACACAGGGCTGCCTCTCTTTCCACTAATTCCTGCCTTCAGGCAAATCTAAAGCCATCCTTACTCTCCTCGGACTACATTCTAGACAGTTCCTCAGCCAATAGGAAAATTAATCTCCAAGCTCATTACTAACTGAGAAATGAAGGAGCTGAAGATAAAAACAAAATGATCGCTGTGGACAGATGGCTGGTGAATGTGTGGACTAGCCTTAGAGCCCCCTGGACCTGAATTTAAAGTGAAAGCAAGTTTACTTATGTCATTTCAGCCTCTTTTAAGGCCATTAGCACCATATTATAATTAGCACCAGCCCTCCAAAATGCATTTTGAGGGGCCAGCATGGAGTTATGAGTGGAAATGGAGGTGTATTAATGAATTCACATCTAGAGCTTGGCTTCAAAACCAGCCCTGAGAGGTGATTTATAATCGGCTTTAATCTAACTCCACAAGCATTTCTCCACACCCTAGGATATAGTCATCAAGAGAACCAAAATATAGAAGCTATTGCCATCTACATGAACGAAGTTAAAAATAATTCTCACAGGATACTTTAATAGCATTTCTACACCATTTACTATTTTTCCTGCAATAAAGAAGTGTATAAATGTCTCATTCTAACTAGAAAAAAATGTTTGAGGCAAAATTTGGCAGATTCTAATTTCAAATAACATAGTGGTATTAACGATGGAAAGAGATTGAACTCAGACTCAGAGAACTTTACTGCTGATGAACATTTTATTGGGTTGTCGGAAAAGTTATGATGCATTTTTGCAACGAAAAACAGAAAAAATACATCATGACTTTTTCTACAACCCAATAGGATAGATTATGCTCTACATATTGCCATATATGAACATGGTGAAGAAAAAAGCAACATTTTCTGAAAGTACATGGGTAAGAATTTAAATCCAGGGAGACGAATTTGGAATCGAACTGCCTGTATTCAAATCTCAGACTCACCAATTACTAAGAGTGCAAATTTCGGCCAGTCATGTAACGTCACTGGGTCTCATTTTCTCATTTGCAAAAATGGAATAAATACCTAACAGGGTTACTCTGACAAGTGAGTGGATTCATGAATTTAACAAACTTAGAAAGGTGCTTGGCACATTGTCAGCTCTTTGTGTCAGCTCTTATCATTAACCATAATGACCCACTGCCTTCAAGGACAGTGTTCAGAGTGGTGTACTTGAAGCCCTGACTTGGCACCCCTGAATTCTCATCCCAGTTTGTACTAAATTGTTAAGTGTCGGTCATTGACTCCCTTACTCAGGACATCAGGAAGCTCCCTCTGAAGAAATGAGCAAACCGTTGAATATTCTTCGATGTCCTTTCGAATTGGCATGTTCTATGCTGTCTGTGGAAGTAAGGGGCTAATTTTCAGAAATAACCCCAAATTTTGAGGAACCCACAAAGTCTTTAATTTTATAAGTAATGAGAGTTCATTTATCATGCTCTCTTTCATTAACATAATACAAAAGCAACTGAGGCACTGAGCCAGGGGAGGGAGGAAACAAGGTCAGCAACTCACTCTGTCACGTCCTTCAGCGAAAGCTAGGTGGACTGTTTACCTCTTTTCCGATCTTAAAGGATGGCTGCAGAGAGAGTGGAATAGTGGCACAAGTGGGGATGTGGCCAACTGGATGAAGAGAGAGCGGGTAAGAAGGAGAGAAACCAAGTCAAGGTCAGAGCCAGGTAACGTCAACAGACAGACACGCTCCCTTGCTATAGTAGTTCCATATCACTGCATAAAAAATTACCCCCAAACTTAGTGGTTTAGGAAACAAACATGTATCATCTCACACAGTTCCTAAGGGGCAGAAAGCTGAGAGTGGCTTAGCCCAGTTGTTCTGGCTGACGTTACAGTTAACCTGTTGGCCAGATGATCGTCATTGAAAGACTTGAAAGAGCTGGGGGAGCCACTTTCAGGAGGGTTCACTCAAACGGCTATTGTTTGGAGTCCTCAATTCCTTGTTGGTTGTTGGCTGGATGTCTCACTCCCTTTTCACATGGGTCTGTCCACAGGACAAGGCAAATAGCTTCCCTAGAGCAAAAAGAGATTTAAGGATGGTTGATAAGGTTGGTTATCCAAGAGAGAGAGCTCTAAATGAAAGCTGGAGCCTTTTATAATCTAATCTCAGAAGTCATATACCATCAGTTCTTCCATGTTCCATTTGGTCCCATAGAACCACCCTGTGAGAAGGGACTACACAAGAGTGTGAACACCTGTGGTGGGGAGGGGTCATCAGGAGCTGTGTTGGAGGCTGGCCACCACGTTTGCCTGTTCATGCCCAAAATAAATGGAGGGGAAATAATCTCTTCCACACTTTCAATCTGACCACTTCTGTGAACCTCTCATAGAGAAAATTATTCTTAAAATGGTTGTTTGAGCCACATGTAGATAGAGGTACCATTTACTAATATGGAGTCACTGGGTAAAAACAAATTTGTTTTTGGAAAGAATCATTGCTTTTATTTTGTAGATTCTTAGTTGGAGATTCTATTAGACATTCATGCTGGATATGATTATAGTGTCTTAAGAGATGTATTTTTCCTTCAACATGGCTGTTAAGCACAAGCCCGTGACTACACACATGTGTTCATGCACGTGTGTGCATACACACACACACACACACACATACACACACACACACACACAAATAGCTAAAAACAGTTCAGTGCTCCAACATAGGAGGAAAATCTGGCTGTGCTGGACTTAGTAAGAGATGGTATGTCAGTCTCAAGCAAAGCATCTTCCATAGAGAACTTCAAGAGCAATTTTGATTATACTTAAGAAGTGCAATGCAAGTCTATTAATTAATATTATCTTCCTTGATAACTCAAAATTATAGCCCAGCTCTGACTTGTCCCCTATTCCAGACTTGTGAATATAATTGCCTACTTGACATACACCGCGCACTTGTCTAATAGGTCTTAAAACTTAACATTTTCAAAATCGAGCTCCTAATTTTTACCTCGTACCACCATCTACAGCTGTTCCTTCCTGAGTCCTCCACAGTGCAGTAAATGGTATCACCAATGGTCCAGTTCTTCAAACTAACCACTTAGGAGTCACTGTTAATTCTTTACTATTCCCCGCACGCCCTATACAATCATCATCTGATTCTGTTGGTTCTATGTCAAATATATATCACAAGTGTATCCACCCTATATTCCCTGAAATCTCCTAGACAAGCCATGATGCTCTTTCTCACCCGAATTGCTATTGTTGTTACTAAATGGTTTCACTGATCCTACTTCCAAAATTTCCCTTTATTTATTCTCTACACAACAGTCCTTTAAAATGTCTAAGGAGAAGCTCAGCCCATGTCCTTGCTTAAAGCGCTCTGCTGGTTTCCAATTATAGATAGATTGAATTCCAAACCCCTCACTGTGACAGCAAAGCCCTGCCTAGTCTGTCTCTTTATCTCACACACCCGCCTTGTTCACTGGACACCAGCCTTCTTTCTGCCTCTGCAACACACCGTGCTCATCCCCACATCAAGGCTTGTCCACGTGCTCCATCCGGAATCCCCTCCCCCAGGTACTCGACTGACCTTATTCTTTTGATTATTCAGGTCTCAAATAAAATTTCACCTCCTGGAGGCCTTCCATGAGAAACTATGAATGTTGATCCTGGCTCCTAGTACCCCCCATCACAATTGATCTGTGTTATTTTCCTCATGTCATTTGACAGTATTAGAAACTGTATGCTTCTTTAGTATTATCTTGTCCCAATGGAATATACACTCTTGGAAAGTATTAGCATTTCTTTTCTTACTTATAATCCGTTTCCCAGGATCCAGTACAACATACACTAATAGTATACTTAAGGAGTGCAGTGCAACTCTATTATATTATAGCTAACACAGTTGGCACCCAATAAAAATTTATTGGACAAATAAATAAATCATTATGAACTACCCAGCTGTCAAGGTTAGAAAAATCTTTTCCTAAATTATTTTAGTGCTTATACTGCTTTTCTCTAGGTGCAATACTTGGGTAACTTTAGCACTGAGGCCTTGGATGAGAGTAATATGGAGGCAGAGGGGGCAGCAGGGGTAAATGTATGCACTAGTGAATGGGCATGGAGTAGCCTTGCTTCAAAGCTAGTGGCTGAAATGGAACTGGGACTATGACGTGGCACAGGATAATTAATAGGATAAGGGTTACACATGTTCAACATAAAACTCCTGAGTTAGGGTACCACCAACTATTCCGGCAGAGAGCCACTGACAATATCATTGAGATGTGAACTTCTTGAGTGTTCGTTTGGTTTGATTTTCATTTTGATAAGTTCCCTGGCTGTTTCTGACAAGTACCAAGAACAGTGCCTGGTACACAGGAGTTCAGTGAATATATTTGGATTCATGTGAAATGATGGCGCAGAACACTAAAGCCAAAGTTGGTTGGAAGTGTTCATCTGGGTAGGCGTGCCAAGAGAAAAGTATACTCAATGCCCAAGTCAGGCCAATTAGCATTCTAGAATTCAGGCTAAGAAAACACCAAATTGAAGAGACAAGTAGGTGTGATATCAAAACCTGACAGTTGACAGTATAAGAAAACTACAGGCAAATAGCCCTCATAAACACTGATTCAAAGATTCTAAACAAAATATTGGCAAATTGAATCCAGCAAATAGAGCTATAAAGAAGAATTCATCATGATCAAGTGGGTCTATTCCTGTAATTAAAAGTTGGTATAATATTAAAAATTAAACAATATTTTAGGGTCAAGACAAGGATGTTTACTTTCACAACTTCTCTCAACAATTATACTAGTGGTTTTAGCCAGTGCAATGAGGCAAGAAAAAGAAACAAAAGCCATAATGATTGGAAAGAAAAAAGTGAAAATTTTTATTTTCTTTACATGGTACAATTACATAAGTATAAAACACTAAGGAATCAGAAAACTATGAGAACTAACGGTGATCTTTAGCAAGAAAGCAGAATATAAGATACACTTTAGGAATTATTTCAATGAAAAATTTCAATGTTTTATAAATTCTGACCCCAAATTTAAAATCTATTTAAGTACATCATCACTCATTAAAATACAGATTGCAAATATCTACCAAAGAGTTTACAAAATTAAATAGTAAAAAGTATAGTACTAATTGTAGATATGTTTAGATATACCAGCTAATTCACATACATAAATTTCCTAGCTCTGTCCCCTGAGAGGGCCTATAAGCAATGACATCTCAGCAGCAAAGAGCACACCCAGACCCCAGACCTTGGTTTCTAAACATATTTTTATTCTCAAATAAAAAAATCTATAACTCCTTAAAGAAATGAGTGATTTTAGGGCTATGGTAAGGAATATAGAATGCCTAGAGCATCTCATAATGACAAAAATGAGGAAATGCTTTGAAAAAAAATGAAGGCTTGTCAAAGGAGCACAGGGGTCCCCCCGAAAGTGCCCCAGTGGCTGAAGCTGGCACAATTTGAGCAACGAAATAAATAATGATCATATTGGATCACTTCAATAAAATAAGCATTCATGAGCTCATATTATTATAAATAAATGAACAAATTAAAAATCAGACACAAAATCTTCTTTACAGGAGAATTTAAAACTATGCTGATATCCCCCCTCAAGGAGGTTAAGTTTCATTTTTTTCCTCCTCAAGTGTGGGTTAGCCTTCATGACTTGCTTTCAAAGATTTGAGTATAGAAAGGAAAAAATATATAAACTTTATGTGGGGAAACCTGGCAAACGCTACCTTAACCAAGTAATCAATTTAACATCACCAGTACCATCATGATAACATCATGTATTTCCTGACAAAATAACATGAAAAAGATAACTTCATCTTTGCAGAATTTCCCCCCGAAGCCTATAAACCCAAGCTAATCATTAGAAAACATCAGATAAACCCAAGATCAGTGACATTCTACAAAATATCTGACCAATATTCCTCAAAAGCTTGAAGGTCAGGAAATATAAGAAAAGAATGAGGTACTGTCATAGACCAGAAGACTAAATGTAAGGTTGATACCTACATTGGAACGCAGAAAGAAATAGAATATTAGTAAAAAAATTGGCAAAATTATAATGAAGTCTATAGTTTAGTTAGTAGTACTTTACCAATGTTAATTTCTTAGTTTTGACAATTGTACAAATGGTTATGTTAATTAAC
Source organism: Hipposideros armiger (assembly GCF_001890085.2). Classification (NCBI taxonomy): domain Eukaryota; kingdom Metazoa; phylum Chordata; class Mammalia; order Chiroptera; family Hipposideridae; genus Hipposideros; species Hipposideros armiger. The sequence continues at coordinate 651,580 of NW_017731972.1, read as the reverse complement.
ATTAGGGGAAGCTAGGCGATGGCTATATTTAAATGTGTTCTCTTTGTAAATCTTTTGCAAAGTATAATTATTCAAAACTAGAAAGTGTTTTAAAAACACATAGAAACAATCCTAAATGACACAAAGCACCTATATCTCAAAGTGACACCAAACCTACACTGTTTTATAAGATAAACTCTACGAAATATTCTGCAAAATATCTGTGACATTGACAATGGTGGGCTAATTCTCAACTCATTCTATGAAGCTAGCATAATTTTGGAACCAGAAAAAAACGTTATCAAGATAAAGGAAGGAAAGAAGGAAGAAAGGAAGGGAGGAAGAAGGAAAGGGAGGGAGGGAGGGAAAGGTAACAATGAAAACAAGAAAGTCATTGTCACTTATGTACTTGTATGCAAAATCTTAAAAATATATTAGTAAATCAATTTCATCAGTATACTTAAGGAAAAACACATCATAGAAAACAAACAGGTTTTAAACCAGGACTGCAAAGAAGTTTCAGTGTTTGGTAATCTGAGTAAATAGAAAAAGAAACATGATTATCACAATAGTTACTGGAAACACACTTGGTAATTTTCAGCGTCTCTTCCTGGTAAGCAGCTTTCGCTGGAAACAGGAGGGAATTTTGTGAACCTGCTGAAAGGGACCTCCCAGTTAACCACATCCAACACTATCTGAAGGGTGAATCATTAGATATTCCCACCAAGGACAGAAACAAGAAAACAATGCTCATTATCACAGAAACGGGAAGTCGTAAATCATAAATGAGATAAGAAACAAAAACTATGGAAAAAGAGAACGAGTTTCTAGTGTGGCTCCCTTAGCAGCAGTATCAGCTCCTTGGAGAGCAAACTACGAGGCCCGTCCCAGACCCTCCTGCACCAGGAACTCTTAGAGTGAGAAACAACTGTGTGTGTTTTAACAAGCCCCAGGGGTTCAGACTTGTGCTGAAGCCTGAGAAGCTCGCTGTAGATAATGCTGTTGGTAGCCCACCCCCAGCTTTCTGTCCAGCCCAGGGCACTTGGCACCCCGACTGCGGTGGGGGTTGGCTTCCGACAGCATGCAGCTGCCCCTGGCCTCAGAGGATATAGGCAGTGGACACTGAGGCACTCCACGTGAGGAAGATTCTCTAATTTCTCCCGTTTTAGCTCACCAGCACCAAGGTATCTTACTCACATGTCGCTGAGAAGGGCAAAATATCTCCTCTGACTCTGTTAAAGACTCAGAGCTTATTCTTATTCCAAAAGAAGGGAGATGGCCGATAAACTTTTCCTTCAGGAAGACCGATACACTCTACAAAGCAGGGTCATCCCCTGAGTATGTTTACATGTTTACATGGCAATATCTCAAAAGGGTAGGAACAGCCACATCTAACCCCATACTCACTGCTGTCTGACTTGAGAAAGCCCATGAACACCAGCGATTTCCAACTGTCTTTTCATGATATTCAAAATAGTTCTCAGATACTTGACACGATTGTATAACCAGGGTGATCAATAATAATGCTTTAGATATTTGATTGAATGGGTGAATTTCCCAGAGGACTCACTCGCAGTCTGGGTGTGTTTGTGTGACAAACAATTATAATTAAAATAGCCACCACTCACTGACTCTGCGACCTCAGCACACAATGAATCATTCAATTCCCACCATATCCTACCACAGGACACTCACTATACAGTTAAGAATTTGAGGTTCTAGGAGGTGAAGTGACCTGCCTGGGGTCACAGAGCTAGGAAGGTACAGAGTAAGTATCGGCACCACAGAGTGACCCTCAGAATCATGAATTCCAGAACTATCCTTTATCTTCTAAATTGGAATTAGAGGCACAGCTACACCCCAAACTCCTCAGAACAACTAGTGTCATGCCACCTCTACTGGGTTTTAATTTGGGGGCAGGAAGTTTCGTCAGGCACCAGAGCCCCTAGATGTGCAGACAAGGAGCCCCCTGGCCTGCTGGTTCAACACACCATTGTTACATTTTGAGCAAGCTGTTGGCTGACAGGGGTGCCTGTGAGCCCGGGTGTGCGTGCATGCTTAATGCTGTGTGTGCGCGTGTGTGTGTGTGTGTGTGTCTGCATGTGTGTGTGTGTGGTGTATGTGTGTGTGTGTGCGTGTGCGTGTGTGCGTCTGCATGTGTGTGTGTGTGTCTGTCTGCATGTGTGTGGTGTGTGTGTGTGTGGTGTCTGTGTTTGTGTCTGCATGTGTGTGTGTGTGGTGTATGTGTGTGTGTGTGGTGTGTGTGTCTGCATGTGTGTGTGTGTGGTGTATGTGTGTGTGTGTCTGCATGTGTGTATGTGTGTGTGTCTGTGTATGTCTGCATGTGTGTGTGAGTGTGCGTGTGTGTGTGTCTGTGTGTGTGTGTCTGCATGTGTGTGTGTGTGGTGTATGTGTGTGTATGTGTGTATGTCTGCGTGTGTGTGTGTGTCTGTGTGTGGTGTATGTGTGTGTGTGTGTGGTGTATGTGTGTGTGTGTGTCTGTGTGTGTGTATGTGTGTGTGTGTGGTGTATGTGTGTGTGTGTGTCTGTGTGTGTGTATGTGTGTGTGTGTCTGCATGTGTGTGTGTGTGGTGTATGTGTGTGTCTGTGTGTATGTCTGCGTGTGTGTGTGTGTCTGCATGTGTGTGTCTGTGTGTGGTGT
>NW_017731972.1:512284-648218 GCF_001890085.2 Hipposideros armiger | reverse complement strand
AGAAGCAGTTTGATGCTGTGCTCTGCTGTTTAATTGTGCCACGTGGTCTTTGAAAGGCTTTCTTTTTTTTTTTTTTGAAACAGTCAAGATGAAATTGGCTTCTGGTCAGCAACTCGTTTTCTTTTTCCCTCCTCTGAGGTAGAGTCGCCAAAAGGGATGTTGTTTTGTTCCATTTTGCCGGCAAAGCTATGGGTAGCCAAATATGACTACAAATTATCTACATTGTTTTTATGAAGAAAAATATATTTATTTTCCTAGCTCTTGGAAACATCACTTGCTAGGGCCATGGAACGGAGGCTGTCCCCTGATTTCTGTCCCACTCTTACCCTAATTGGAGAGATCTGAGCACACGAGAGGATGTATGTGGCTAAATTGGGGTATTATGAAAATAGTTCACAAAGCAAGTGGAAAGCTATATATAAAAATGATATTTACTTCTCATTTTAAATGAAGCCTAAGACAAAAGGCACATAGGTAAACACAGCTGCAACATTTTTAGGCATATAATCAAATGCAAAAATAATATTGGAAAACTATGTTAATTATTGTAATTAAATTGTGAACAGTATTGACAGAGAAATATCTTTAAAACATATGAAATCAAAATGGAGCTGCTCAGATTATGGAAGTTTGCTCTGTTGTATATGATGTGCCTAGGTGGGTGAACCATTTCACCGGCTCCCTACCACTCCTCATCAGAAGACGAGGGAAAGGGGTGGATTGAACGGGACCAGAGAAGGGTCCATACCTGTTTACTTCTCGGCTCTGATTTCAAGTTTTTGGGGAAACAAGATTACTTGACCCAACTCCTGAGACGTGGTAGGGAATAGTGAAAAAAGCATAGAATTTGAGGTCAAATTGATCTATTTTTGAAGCATGGTTCAGTCATCTTGTACCAATGAGGTTTTAGTCTTCATGTCCCCATGAGGCAAGGGTCCTGAGACCCTTATAAATCTGAATTCTACTTTGGCAACACATTTGTTGTGTACAAAAGGAAACGTGCCACGTTTCCAACACAGTTTTCCAGCATTGTTGTATGGACATGACGTTCTTATCCGTCATCCTCTATGCCTTGGGATTTAAGAAATGGGAGGGCAAGCTTGGCTCAACCACAAAGCTCACCATCTCCCGAAGCCCAGCAGAGTGTCTCTGGCTCCCTTAATCTTTGTTCTCTTTCCTCGTGGATGTTTATGCTCACGAAGACCTTCTACTCCAGCAGAGGTTTGTAAACCAGTGTTGGAGCCTTGTCCTGGTCTACCATGCTTCCCTGTTAGGATCTTCTTGGCTGTAGAGAAAACTGTTCATCAGCCATGAGGGTAAGGGTGTCATCTCTGCTGCTGCCTTCATGTCACCCAAGGAAAAATGCTTCTTCAAGCTTTCCAGCCCACTTCACTCACAGCAAAGCTTGGTTGGGGAGCCACACTGGCGTCTCCCCATCTGCTGCTTCGTGGAAATGTTTGTACAAAGTCCGGGCTTCCTGCCGAGTCCCATTTCCATCATCGGCCTTGTGTTTCCTGTGCATATTCTCACTCTACACATTAACCCCTTTTCAGTTTTCACTTAAGTCTTATCTCTCACTTGATGAGCAATTTTTTCACTGGCTGGATCATTTACAACAGTTTCACAAATGTCTTTTTTTTTTTCATTTCTGTAGGAAGAAAATGGTGAACTTGTTCATTCCTCAGATCTGAGCCATGGCTGAATTAATTTCTCTCTTTAATTTACTCATTTTTATATTCTGGCGAAGAATCCTGAGTGTCTTAGCTTGTCTCACTTTTTCTTCATTTTCGTCATCTGCACTCACAGTTGGCTTTTTGTTGGGGGGGTGGTGAGGGCTGGATAATTATTTCACAAAGAAACTAAATGCTTAATAAGTGAGTATAAATGACTGCATAGGACAGCAAGTAGAGATGGTTTGGGCCATGCGGAAATGGGTCTGCTGGCCTATCTATCAGCCTGGCTCAACTCCAGACCCCAGCAAGCAACAGGGCACAGACTGGTACTAACCATGGCAAAATGGCACATATTTGTCTAAAGTCAGAGTGGCAGAACCAGGTATATCTGTTCACTTCAAACCCCACACTTCTTCCACAACACATTGCAAGTCACATAAGCCAATCAGCCTCAATAACTTACCTGTAAGGTGAGAATCATAATAATGATGCCTGTTTCACAGTGGTGGGAAGATCGATTGAAGTAATATTTGTGAAAATGTTTGAAAAATGTTAAGTACTCTGCTGTTAGAGTGTTCTCTGTCCTACCACAGAAATCCTATTCCAGACCAGCTCTCACTCTGCCACCAGCCAAGAATCATGATTCAAGAGCTAGAGCTGAGTCTGTGTGGGGTGAGTGTAATGAAGGGTATGCAAACTTTTGCAAATCCTTAGGAAATAAGTGTTTTCCTAATCAATAGAACAAATTATGGTACATTGCTGGTAGAAATGTAAAATGGTTCAGCCACTGAGAGCAGTAGGGTAGGTTCTCAAAAGTGTAAATAGAAACAGCCTATGATCCAGCAATTCCATTCAAAAGCATTGAGGGCAGAGATATGAACAGATATTTGTACACCCACGTTCATAGAAGCATTATCCACAATAGCGCCAAAGTGAGACCAACCCAAATGTCCATCGATGAGTGAATGGATAAATAAATGTGGTCTATCCACACAATGGAATATTATTCATCCTGAAAAAAAAAATAAAATTCAGATACATGCTACAACATGGAAGAACCTTGATGATATATATGATGCTATATGAAATAAGCCAGACACATAGAATAAATACTGTATGGTTTCACTTATATGACTACTTCACCTAAAGTAGTCAACTCCATAGGTAGAAAGTAGGTTGGAGAGGGAATATGGGATGTGTTTGTGTAATGGGTAGAGTTTCAGTTTAGGAAGATAAAAGTCCTGGCGATGGGTGGTGGAGTACTGCACAACACTACGTGCACTTAATGCCAATAACCTGGATGCTTAAAATGGTAAATTTTATGTAATGTACATTTTTCCACAGTAAAAAAGAAAATATAATATTAGAGGCATCTACACCCAACAAGTCAATATTAATGTCATGCTAAGCATCTTAAATGAGTAATAATGTGTTTTACAAATTAACTTCCTTTTATAACATTTTCTTCCCAGACTGTTTTAAATGTCCTCTTTTTGGGTAGTGTCCACAAGATGTTTTCTAGTCATCTGGCTTACTTTTGAAATATAAACAGATTAGGGGTCATTTCTTTTGCCTTTATCTGGTTCTCCCTTAAAACTGCTCAATAAATTTCTGGTCTTATGTCTAAGATTTTTTTTTCCTTTTACATCCTGGGCTATACCATGATTTCCAATAAGCTAAGTTTTGTGGATCTGTGACATAGAAAACGGCGTGTAGGTATTTATCAGCCTCCTTCCAGTGTTTTCTAACTTTCTCCACATAAATTCTCGTTAGAGCATCCGCCATCAGCTTCTCATGGGCTAGTTCCAGCTCCCTTCCCTCCCAGTAACCCAGCCATGCAGTGTGGACAGCTGGATGGCTCAGGTCATTCCTCCTCCAGTCTCTCTCCCAAGACTTCACTGCAAAATTTACCATCCTCTGTCACCCCCTCTATTTCTCTTTTCTATTGAAGCCACTTCTTTCTTTCTTTTTCTTTTTCTTTTTTTTTCAATTACTCTCAATAGAAGTAACCTGCAACTCTAATATAAACAGCCAAAATTCTCCATTGATTAAGAAGCATCCACATCATTTTTTTCTTATTAAGGAATTGGATTCCAAGTGATGGTGAATTATAACAACAGTAGGCATCTAATAAACATTTGTAATTGAGGCCAAACTGCTTTAAGAAGTAATGATAAGGGATCGCTCTGAGGTGCAATTGAAGAGTTCTTGCCCCCAAGCTCACCCAAACCAGAACAGTAGTAGAACCCAGTGGTTAAGGGCATTCACTTCCAGCTGCAGCTGGAAGAGAATCCCACCTTTGTCACCATCCAGCTGCATGAACTTAGGAAAGCTATTCAATGGTCCTAAATTGTAGTCTCATTGTGGGAATAATACCTGTTATGAGGACTCAGTGAAACCAGTATAGGTATATATATCGATTCAGTTTGCACATGTTAACCACTACTCTGATGAGAACAGAATGGAAAACTGTTGCTTTCTCCCTCCCACCACCCAGCCGTTGGCCCCACAGCCTCGTCACGCCTGGCACTCTCTCGTCCTCTCTTTGAAGCAACTCAAGCTTGGGTACTTTCTCCAGCACCCCCTGGCCCAGGGGAGCCCCACCTCCTTGGCAAGCCCCTGGGAATCTGGGTCACCTCATGCTGCCTTCTTTCCTGTCCCCCAGGGCTGCGTGGCGTGGAGGGTGGGGGCTGCCCTGACAGCTGTGCTCTGTGTTATTCACCCCAACACAGGGAAATCTAGCACCTCCGTCTTGAAAATAGGGGATTAGTCACCTCTTCTCTCTGAGCACCAGTAAAGTATCTAAACTAGGAAAGTCTAATTCAATATCCTACTAACACATATTTGTTAAATAAATCAACATAGTCTTTCTGTGAACATGTTGAATGGGTAAATGAATAAATGAAGAAATCTGCATGGGTGGGAAAACTTCCTGTGTATATATTCTGTTACAAACTACATCAAAAGCTTGTCAATGGCGGAAAAAAGCCCGGCATCGTATATTTCTTTTAATCATATAAAGACACCCTGGCAATGACTCATACCGTACTGAATTGCACAAATATTCCAATGGTCTATTTCTTGCCTTCCCATTTTGATTCAGTAATTATCAATATTTGGAAGGTATTTAGCAGCACAGTAAAGCAGTGGTACTGACAGGAGAAATAAGTATGATGAACAGGATGACGTGGGGCGTAAAGATACGTGTGTGCTTGGAGTTCTTGAAGAAGGCGGGCAGAGATGAGATCACTAACATTTTTTAGTCACCTACAGTGGTAACCACCTATACGGCGTCTTTCTTTTCTCCTACAATACCGAACGGTGGCTAGACTGTAGTTGCACCTATCTGGGCTGTAAGACATTGAATATGTGAGTGTGAGCATGCAGCTAATAGGTGACAGACAGGCTTCGAGTTCAGATCTGTTTCCAAATCCTCTTTCGTTCAGCCTGGAAGGACTCAGGTGAGAGAGGTTCACAGGGAACTTTTGCAGGCTCCTGGGTTAAGCGGCTCTTCCGGCTGTCTCTCTCATGAAACTAGTTTTCTTAGAGCAGTTCCCAAAGGGAAGTGTTTCTCCCTTGGACCACAAGCTCCATGGCAACAGGGAACATACTTTCTTAGGTCTCTGACCCCAGCGCCTGGCACCGCGCCTGCTGTCTTGCACATAATAAGTGCCCTCTGTATTGAAGTAAATGAACAATATGTGACGAGGCAAACTCATACCCAGGGAAGAGGAGAAACTATAGAAACACTTTTAGAGTTTGAGCGTCTAAAGACAGGTTTTAGGAAATACCCATATTTTTTAGGTTAAAAAAAAAACCACACTGAACTTTCACACCTTATTCCTTTGTGAAATACACAAGTTTTGGTGGAAAAAAAAAAAAAGAAGGTAGGGGGAAAAAGAGAGCGTTTCATTTGAGAATACAGAGAGTGCCAAAAAAATGTATACACGTTTTAAGAAAGAAAAAAAGAACTGTATTAAAATTGTAGTACTGAATATATACCGATAACAAAAGATGAATACAAATCATGTGTATACATTTTTTGGCGTCCCCGGTGGTTTCCCTTTATAAAACAGGGACGAGCAGGTGGCATCTGAATGGAACACCCTGGCAGCCTGCATTAGGAGGATGGTAACGTGAGAATGGATATTTAAAACATTCCCCTAAAAACCAACTCGGAAGATTAAGAAACGCAGTCTCAGAGAAAAGCCAAAGACACTTGGAAGGTAAAAGCAGAGATGAACAATGACCTTCATCTTCCTGAGGTCTTTCGTTCTCTAGTTCTTCCTGGCCCGCCTCATAAAGATCTCAAGATGAACATCATCACCTTTAAATGCTAGAGTAGCAGGCTCTATCTTTTACAGCTTTCTTTTCTGTGCTTTATTTTCCTGGAGACGCCATAATTCTTTAATGCCGCGAATGCTGCTGCTGAGTCTGTGCTGGAAACGCATCTATGCTCGTTCACAGCAGCCCTTTCTACTCCCCACACCGCAGTCCTGGCATCAGTTCAGGGCTTTGTGGGCATGCTGGTTGTGGTACAGAAGAAAACATCGCTATACTCAGGACGGACGAGGAACAACGAGGAGACTGTTTCCGGCCTACACTCCAGGCCAAAGCCTCCACGATTGGGCTTAGTAGATATTCTGCAGCCCCTGCTCTCCTGTTTTGCGAATGGCTTGGGGCGGGATTCACAGTGGCAACTTGATCCACCATCTGCATTGTCTTCCCTCTAGCCTGTCCTCTTCCTAATTAGGCGGCTTAGACAAAAATGCTAAATAGAGCACTCCAAGTTCCAGACTTAGGGTTCCACCCTCGAATGCTGAGAAGGTCCACTTCAGATGCATCCCTCAGTCAGTAATGCTCCCATCTCACCTGTAAACCATGGCGCACACTCCCTCCCACCACTCTCACCTACACAAGCACACACCGCCTCTGCCTCACTGACCTACTCCTAAGGACTTCCATATACAGTGTGTTTCAGTGAGAGTTGCAACACAGCTTCTACAACGGTTACACGCAACTTATTTCATTTTTCATTCATTGCAAATCATGCTCAACCCTAGCATTGTAAGCCAGTATATGAAACAGATACTGACATTCTGAGAATTGCTCTTCAAATTTGACTTGCTCAAGCACAAAATGCCATCTTTCATGGCATAACTCGTTTGTTTGCTTGCTTTTCATTCTTCAGGATTACATTGAATCTCTTGGTCAACTTTTTAAAACATTGTCACTGACCAAAAAAATTATCAATTTTTATTCACTTCTTTAATTGCTACCTACAGGTCTTTGCAGAATTGTACTATTATTTCTGAAGTTTCATATGGAAGGGTTTTTTACTCTCAGTAAGGATAGCTTTTCCATGAGAAAAAATATTGCACATGGGAAAATATGTCTGACTTGTAATTACTTTTACCTGTAGTTTGCCATTAAAGATGCAGCATTTAGACCTTTGATAATCTCTGTAATAGTAAATGGAACTATATGTCTTTTTTTTAAAGTAGATTTCATACTGGCATTTAAATTTTGTTTGCAATTTTGGGATCAGAAATTCTTCTGGTAGAAGTACATTCAAATATTAATTTAAGGTAAAAGACTAATGATAATATATAGTGTAGAAGGCCATTGAAAGCTCTGCTGCCATTCCTTTATCTTTTCCATCTAAATTTTTCTTAAACAAAAATTTTGTTATCATTTCTTTGATACTAGTTGAGGAAATCATACATTTCTTATGCTTAGCTATTAGTATTTGCTGGCTTATATCTTAATTTCCACCATTTTTTATATTGAATGAGCAATTGTATTCTGCATAAAGGGCCTTGGAAGGACATTTTCCTTATTTAATAATGTCCACTGGTCAGAAAATTCACCATGGAACTTACACTTGCATTTTGACATTTTGGAGTTCAAATATTCACAAAGAAAAAATGTATAATAGACTCCTTAACTCATTTAATGAGGCTACTATTATTACTCTAATACTAAAACCAGACAAAAACATTACAAGAAAAGAAAGCTACTGACCAACAATTCTCATGAACATAGATGCAAAAATTCTCAACAAAATATTAATAAATTGAACCCAACAATGCAGAAAAAGAATTTTGCACCACAACCAAGTGGGATTTCTTTCAGTTATACAAGTCTGGTTCAGCATTCAAAAATCAGTGTAACCCATTATATCAGCAGGCTAAAAAAGAAAAAATCAGATGATCCTAACAATAGATGCAGAAAAAGCCTTTGATAAGTTTTTAAAAACCAACACACATTCATAGTAAAATTTCTTGGTAAACCAGAAGTAGGGGGGAACTTCCTGAACTTGATAAAGAATGTTTAGAAAAAAAATTACAGCTAATATCATACTTAATCGTAAGAAACTTGAAGCTTTTCCACTAATATCTGATACAAGGCAAGGATGTATCAGATATTACATCACTCCTTTTCTACATGTACTGAAAATTCTCTCATCACTCCTTTTCTACATGTACTGAAAATTCTTGCTAATGCAATAAGATAAGAAAAGGAAGTAAAAAAGTATACAGATTAGGAAGAAATAAACAAACTATCTCTGTTTACAGATGACATGATTGTCTACATAGAAAATAAAAAATCAACAAAAAGTCATAGAATTAATATGCAATTATAGGCCAGCCGAGTGGCTCAGTTGGTTAAGAGCTAGCTCAAGAGTGTGAGCTCTGAGCAACAGTGGTTTGAGGTCCGGCCTGAGCTGAGCAGCTGCTGAGCTGCCAACAGGAGGCAGGATGTCTCAGCTAAAAAAAAAAAAAAATGCAATTATAGCAAGATGGCAGGACACAAGGTTAATATACAAAAGTCAATCACTTTCCTACAAACTAGCAATAAATAAGTAGAATTTGAAATTAAAAACATAATACTATTTCCATTAACACTCCTAAAAGGGAAATACATAGGTATAAACCTAACAAAACACATACAAGATCAATATGAAGAAAACTACAAAACTCTAAAAAACAAAATCAAAGAACTAAATAAATGGAGAGATATTTCAAGTTTATGGATAAGAAGACTCAATATTATCAATACGTCAGTTCTTTCCAACTTGATATACAGATTCAATGCAATCCCAATGAAAATCTCAGCAAGTTATCTTGTGAATATCAACAAACTGATTTTAAAGTTTACATGGAAAAGCAAAAGACCTGTAATAGCCAACACAGTATTGAAGAAGAAGGCAGTTGGAAGAATGCTGCTACTTCACTTCAAGACATATAATAAATCTACAATAATCAAGACAACTTTGGGTGGTGAAAGAATAGACAAATAGATCAATGCAATAAAATAGAGAGCCCAGAAATAGGCCTACATAAATATAGTCAACTGATCTTTGACAAAGGAGCAAAGGCAATACAATGGAGCAAAGATAGTATTTCCAACAGATGGTGCTAGAACAACTGAACATCTACATTAAAAAACAAAAAAAGAATCTATTAATACACAGACCTAACAACCTTCACAAATATTAGCTCAACATGGATCACAGATCGAAATGTAAAATGCAAAACCATAAAATTCCTAGAAAATAACACAAGAGTAAACATATATCCTTGGTTATAGCGATGCCTTTGAATATATACAACCAAAAGTTATGATCCATGAAAAAAGTAATTCATAAGTTGGATTTCACTGAAATTAAAATTTCTGTAATGTGAAAGACAATATCAAGAGGATGAGAAGACAAGTGATAAACTGGGAGAAGATATGTGCAAAAGACACATCTGATAAAGGACTGTTATCCAAAGCATACACAGAGTTCTGAAAACTCAGCAAGAAAACAAACAACCTAATTAAAAAATGCGCCACATCATACGTCATCAGGGAAATGCAAATTAAACAACAATGATACACCACTACACACCTATTAGAATGGGCAAAATCTGTAACACTGACAACACCAAATGCTGATGAGGATGTGAAGCAACCAGAACTCTCATTCATTTTTGGTGGGAATAAAAATGGTGCAGCCACTTTGGAAGACACTCTGATGGTTTCTTACAAAACTAAACACTCTTACCATATGATCCAGTATTTATACCCTTTGGTAATTACTGAAAGGAGTTGAAAACTTGTGCCCACACAAAAATCTTCACACATATGTTTATAGCAGCTTTATTCATAATTGCCAAAACTTGAAAGCAACCAAGTTGTTTTTCAGTGGGTGAATGGATAAATCAAGTATGGTCTATCGAGAGAGTGGAATATAATTTAATTTAAAAGTAATGAGTTATCAAACCATGAAAAAAACGTGGGGGAACCTTAAATGTATATGACTAAGTGAAAGAAACCAACCTGCAAAGGCTGCATACTGAATGATTCCAACTAAATGACACTCTGGAAAAAGCAGAACTATGGAGACAATAAAAAAGATCTGTGGCCGCCAGGGCCTAAGGGGTGGGGTAGGGATGAATAGGCAGAGCGCAGAGGATTTTTAGGGCAGAGAAAATACTCTGTATGGGATACATGTGTTTGTCCAACCCATAACATATACAGCAACCACAAATGAACCCTAACATAAACTGTGGATCTATGACATGTCAATATAGGTTCCTCAGTTATAAGAAATGTACCCTCTGGTGAGGCGCGCTGATAATGGGGGAGTCTGTGCTTGTGTGGGGCAGAAGTATATGGGAAACCTCTGTAACTTCTGCTCAATTCTGCTGTGAGCCTAAAATTGCTCTAAAAAATGGTCTTAATAGTAAAAACAAGATAATCACCACCACCACCACAGGAATTGAAAAGATTGAATTTGAGCATATCAGTCTGTCTGTCACTCACAAGTTTGAACTCATAACCAACTGTAAACAGGAGTTAAACGACTAACCATAAATTAAACTCGGTATCTGATGCAAAATCAATGCTTTGCCAGTTTGCTTGCAAGGAAGAATTGTGCAACTTCTCCAAACAAACTCAGAGCCAGTCTTATAGGAGGTCTGAGGAAGCCCCGCCTGCCATGTTGGTGGACTTTGAAAAGTGAAAGTGCTTAGACATTGAGGACTTGCAGCTATGCCACTGTGTTCCCTGGAGTAAGGCTGACTTTCAGAAGCAAGGTCACTGGAGTGAAGCATTTGTTGATTGGCTGCTGTCTACAGTTGTAAGGCTGTCCTTGATTGATTGACTTTCTGAATCTTGAGGCTGTTATTGGTTAGCTAATTTTTAGAAGCATGACCCACCACAGGAGTGAGGCAGTTACAGATCTGCTGGTTTTCAGAGCATGTGTAGTGATGTGAGGTTATCTCAAATTAACAGTTTACTTGCTCAAAACGTGGGGCTTAGGCCAAAGAACCATTTTTCCTTTCTTGAATATAAAAAGAAAAAAGAAAAAAGAACTTTTAATTCTTCTCAGTCCCCTCTCGGTTTTGCCTCAGCCGGACCTGTGGGAGTGACTACAGAGGTTGCCCAGAAATCTGTATTAGAGGTATGGTTGTCAGCTAGTGTTGCCATTTACCTGCTCCAAGCCCCAATGACTGTGGTGGAAAATTAACACTGACTGCTGATTTTTTTTTAATTTATTGATTAAAGTGGAACAGGGAACATTTAGGATTTCCTGACAAAGTCAATATACAATACAGGACAAAATCATTAAATACAGGAAACGCCCTGTAGAGGCAGATGTCTTTCAAGCCTGCAGTAAGGCGTCTACTACAGTGGGCACCATGCCTGTGGAGTCCTTATTTCCACATGAACAGGCGCAAATATGATCAGCTAAAATGTTGTGGTTAATTCTGATTATTTAACACAGAAAGTACCTCTGCGTCCACATTTACCCATCAATCACTTCAGCCTATTCATCAGTTGCCATGCCTCTGGTTACTTGGAACTTAATGTTTTCACACTTCACGCTTCCCCTGAGGCACATGTGTTTGAGTGCAGTAATTCCAGCATGATAATCTCCAAGATGACACTCAACAAGCTCACATATGAAGCGCAGAAATACAGACATGGGGATATCTGCAAGTTCCCTTTGCATGGTAGACATTTATTTAAGGTTTGAGGGATGTCCAAAGATTTCATTTTATCCCAAAACATCCAAACACTGGGGAAGAGACAGACCGTTTGGTTCACTCCATCTCATTGTTTTCGCAATCTATTTGTAACCTAATTGTTTATTTAATGACCTTCCGCTTTCTGCCCTAACTATCTTGCCTGGTAAGCTATTCCACACATTTGTGATTCTCTGCGTGGAAAAAAAGAAACACTTCCTGACATCTGTTCTGAATTTGTTTTTCTTTAATTTTCATTTATACCCTCTTGTTCTATCATCTGTGTTGGGCTCAAAATAGGAAACCATGTTGACATTTTCCAAACCATTTAAATTTTATGTTCTTTAATTAAAATCCCCCTCTTAACTAGACAGACATCTAACCTGGTGGGTAGATACCATGATACTACATCCGAATGAAAACAATTATTATTTTTTTTAATTTCCCTCCAACTTACAGAAAAAAGAAAAAAAAAAGTCATGGATTTTTGTGTTATCTGAAAGCAAAGAAAAGATTCAGACACTTTTATTTTCTCCCCAAATCAAGAACTAACTAAACTTGACTGAAACTAAGTTCGAAATAGCAATCTGCAGCTTCAAGACCCTGCAAGCTGGCGCCATAGGGCTGCTTTTTATAAGCTTTTTTTTTTTTTTTCTGGGCAATAGTATTTGTGTTGGTCAGAAACCCTGGCTACACAGACCAATTCCAAATTTCTCAGCTCAGATATCCTGTTCCCAACGTTGGAAGCTAATATAAGCTCCTCCACTCTGGGCCACTGCATAAACTACATAAATAAAAAAGATCATATTTTTCTATGAGACATACAGGCCCTATCAAACTTAAGTAGGAAACAAGTAAAAGGCTTCCTTGGGGTGAGGTTTGAGTTATGTTGGAACCAGCCTGTTCAAGAGTAAATTATTTAAAGCCGGACATGAACCCACTCTGTTTAATGTCTGCATGCCCCCTCCCACAGTACCTAGAAGCCCGCCTTGCAAATAACTGCGGTTTGTTAGTTCTTCTTATCTTTTATTTTTAGATGGGTATATATGAGCTCTGACAATTAAGTTCATGAACTTGTTGCAACGATGTTGCTAACCTTTTTTGATATCAGAGGGATTATTCATTATGAATTTGTACCAACTGGACAAACAGTTAACCAAGTTTCCTATTTGGAAGTGCTGAAAAGGCTGCATGAAAAAGTTAGATGATCTGAACTTTTTGCCAATAATTCATGGCTCTTGCATCACGACAATGCACCAGCTCACAGGGCACTGTCTGTGAGGGAGTTTTTACCAGTAAACAAATGACTGTATTGGAACATCCTTCCTATTCACCTGATCTGGCCCCCAATGACTTCTTTCTTCACCTGAAGATAAAGGAAATATTGAAAGGCAGACATTTTGATGACATTCAGAACATCAAGGATAATACAATAGCTCTGATGGCCATTCCAGAAAAAGAGTTCCAAAACTGCTTTGAAGGGTGGACTAGGTGCTGGCATTGGAGCATAGCATCCCAAGGGGAGTACTTCAAAAGTGACCACAGTGACATTCAGCAATGAGGTATGTAGCACTTTTTCTAGGATGAGTTTGTGAACTTAATTGTCAGACCTTGAATACCTTTTACATGATAAAGAATGGCCTCAGAATATCTCAGAAAAGTTTTTTAATTCAGGAATTTAATCAACATAAGTACCATGCTTGAAAGTAGACAAACAGCAGCAAACAGAGCAGGTCTGGTACCTGCCCTCATGGAAACTTACATCTAGCATGGAGATAGACTAGTGTGGATAAAACCAATAATTACATACTTACAAATTGCAATAAGCTCTATGAGGAAAAATTAGGGTTTAATGAGAGACTAATTAGCAAGGACAGGCTTTAGATTGGGTCATTTGGGAAGGCTTCACTAAGCCAGTGACACTTATGGTGAGATCTAAAGGACAGGAGTGCAGGGAACAGTGTTCCAGGAGGGTGGAATAGCATGCGATGGATGGTCTGTTGCAAGGCATTGCCCACCCCACGCCCCTGGGCAATAGGAGGGGGAGCTGGGAACCATGCTGTCTCCCAGCATCTCTTTCCCTGTGTGGTGCAGGATAGAATTTGCCCACACAGACCTGGAACCAGAAGAGAACTGAGTCCACAGCTGTCTGGAGGTGGTTGCCCTGGTTCTGGGAGTGGAGGCAGAATTCACAGAGGCTTCTCCGCAGTGTGTGGGACACACCTGCTTGCTGCCACAGACCCAGGCAGTTGGCAAGAGCTTTCTCTGGCGCTTTTGAGCATCATGGCATTTCCCCTGAGCCTCTGGGAACCACCATGCTCGATGCTTTAGGCTGAGGTCTCAAGGGTCTTTTCCCGTCTTTCAGCTGCAGCCTTCCCGATCGTCCTCTCAGAGTTCTCCCACTGCTCCTGTAAGCCCTAGACCCATGTTAAGCACCTTCATTCCCAGAATATTTAGTGACTCAATAGTCCTATTCAAACCCACACTGATAGGATGTGAGAAGGTCTTAAGAGAGGAAAGCCCTCAGCATAGTCAAAGAAGTGAATGACAATCAAAAGCAAAACAATTTTGGGCCGGCCGAGTAGCTCAGTTGGTTAAGAGCTCGCTCAAGAGTGTGAGCTCTGAGCAACAGCGGTTCAAGTTCTGGCCTGAGCTGAGCTGCCAGGATGGTTCAGCTAAAAAAAGAAAAAAAGAAAAAAAAATCCAAAATTTTGCCTTCGAAAGTATCCTGAGAACATTCATATTACATCAGATCTTCTAGCACTGGGCGAGTTGGAGTTGTGCCTACATATTTTCTTTTTCCACAAGCTTTCACTTGAATCAAGCAATAAAGGTCCAACATGCTTAAAAAGTTCAGATACTGTTGCCTTTCTCTGATCTTTCTAAAGAGAGTGAGAAGTTATGCATACACATAAATATAAATTTCCTCTGTTGGTGCTGTGGTTACCCTGGGATGGGCTCTGAGACACCCTGGGAACAGGGAGAAGGGAGATCGGCTCCCCTATTCCCAACGCCCTTACCAGCAGTGCACTGATTGTTTAGAAATTACAAATTAGCTTTCCATTAAAATACATATAATTATGTGATTAAACACAGGGAAATAACGTCCTGCAAAATATTTCCAGTCTATTAATGCTGAGCAACTCAGAGAGTTTAAGTTAAAAAACTGGTTCTCCCCTCTAGGATGGACTAGGACTATATAGATCAGAGGATATGTGTTTGCCTTCAGCCAGCTATAAATCTTATTCTTTTCCAATAAGGCTGAGTTTGCAAAGGTGCCTGGGCTGAGGATGAGACACAAAACAGCTGATGAGTCCATCCCTCAGGGGAATTCAACTGGGACTTTGCTCAATAATGAGGCCAGTGACGGCCAGCTCTGATTTTGTGGCTCTAAAAAGAGGAATCATGAGACATTTACTTCGATTTTTATACTTAAGTTATAATTTACACACAGTAAAACCCACAAATATAGAGTATGCAAGTTTGGACAAAGGCAACAAAATCAAGAGAGACAGAGAAAGAGAGAGAGAGAGAGAGAGTTCATCATGCCTGTCCCACCTCCACCCCATAAAAACCAAGAGCATTTAACTGGCTGATTTGAAACCTATAAACCCAGAGCCTTTGTTAGAAGAAGGCACCAAGCACCGGCACTGTCTCTGGAGGGTCTCCAAGAAGGAAGAGAATGGTATTTGGAACTCAAGGAGCGAGTCTGCCCCGCCCTGGACTCAGGCAGCCTGGGCTGAATGCCTGATTCTGTCCAATCGCTCAGTGAATTCTTATGAAAATCCACGAGTGTTTCTAATTCACAGTTTTGGCTTCTGAAAAGAATGGGCACGATAATGGCTGACACTCAGGGTAACCGACAGCAATGGGTGCAGCTCTGCACACGCGGCAGAGTGGAGTCTCACAAGCAAAAGACGCCCAGGAAGGGCCCTCTGGGTGCCCTCAGGCGGCCCCCGGCTGCGGTGTGGACTGACTGCTGCCTTTATCCTGTGAAGTCCTCCTGGTGCCCTGGCCTGGAGAAAGGAGGCCTGGAGGAGGGAATTTCATCGCGCAGACCTAGAAACATCAGGAAGGAGTGAAAGCGGCTGGCACCTTCCCCTCCTGCACTGTTCACCGGGCTACTCCAAAGCCTGGAAGGCGACTGCATGCTGTTTCATCGTTTTCTCTCATTTCAGTCGGGGGCTTTATTCTCCTCTTGCATTCGGCTTTCTTGGTATAATTACCTACTCTCTCTGAACTGCTTGTCCTTTCAAAGTGCTTACTTTGTGCTGTCGCAGAAGTACACATTTTTGGCCAAAGTGATGGAATTTGCAGCCAAATGAAAAAGAATATGTGCAATTAATGAAAAAAAGGCAATGGGCTATAATTTACAGATTATTTGGCAGAAGCAAATCGAGGGAGACATGGCCCACTCTGTTCTCAGCCCTGGTTCCTGTAAAGTCTTTTTTCAATTTTATGCAAATAGTGTATCCAAGAAAGGAAAACCATGGATTATAAGTGTGGGAGCATTTCAAGACGCCCTTTCACTCTGAGGGACAAATATTTGATGGTCTGCAATAAGGTCTCGGCCATGCCTATTTCATACCCCCAAATGGTGCCATATTGAACTAATTCCTCCATAATCGCTCTGTCACAAACATAATTTTCCATGTCATTAAAAAGATTTACACAGTATCTTCAAAGATGTTACACAAACTGAACAAGGAATTTGATATTAGGGTAAACGTTGAAGGAATTTGGAATTTGGGGCCAGCCGACCCCCATGGGGTTTGCTGGAAGAAAGATATACAAGCTCTTCCAGACCCTCTGAAAACATGTCTGCCTGTGCAAAACTCAACGTGGCTTGCTGCACTCTGGTCCCAGGGAACAAGTTAGTGAGAAAAAGAAACCAGATATCCTATGGAATGAAGGAAAGAGCAAAGATTTTGTGATGGTTCATTTTATGGGTCAACTTGAATGGGCTGAGGGGTGCCCAGGGAGCTGATAAAACATGATTTCTGGGTGTGTTCGTGATGAAGTGTTGGGGATAAATTAGCATTGAATCAGCAGACTGAGTAAAGAAGCTCGCTCTCACCAGCTCGGGCTGGTGCCATTCGCTCCATGGAGGGCCCAGACAGAACCAAAGGGAGAGGGCTGGGAGCATTTGCTCTCTGCTTGAGCTGCGGCATCCATCTCTCCAGACATCGATGCTCCTCATTCTCAGGCTTTGGGGCTCAGACCAGGACTGACACCACAGGTCCCCAGATGCTCAGGCTCCAGACGAGGGCTGAATGACAGCCCCGGCTCTCCTGGGTCTCCAGCTTGCAGATGGCAGGTGATGGGACTTCTCGGCCTCCGGAAGGGCTTGAGCCAGTTCCTGCTGTCCAGAGACAATGGGAGCCTCACCTTCCTGCCCTGTGCCAGGGGCACAGGCGGTGCCATCCAAGTTTCCTTCCTCTTCCTGCCTAGGCAGGCCACCCAGCTCCATGACACGCTCACGGGTTATTCTGCACACATTGGGAAGTCATTAAGGGTTTCATCACGGGGGGGGGGAAGGCTTTCTCACAACATTCTCAAAGACCTCTGGATCCATTCGGGCTTTTCAGTTCCAAACGAAAGGAACCAGTTCTGGCTACATGAAGTCCAGGAATCTGCAGTGATCAAATCTCCGAACAGCAGCGATCAGCAAGGCCCCTGGGATCTGCGCAGCGGAAGACACGATCCTCAGCGGCCAGCGCACCAGCCCCTGCCTTCCTGGCTCTGGGTCCCCGTCCCAAGGCAGCACCTGATGGTCTGGCTTAAATCGGCAAGAAGGGAGAGCGAGGGGTCCCCATTCACAGCTCCACTACGGCTGCTGCTGCGGAGGGGCAGAGTCCTCAAGGGACAGTGGCGGTGTCACTGCCAAAATCGGGAGTTTGATCCTGGGAGCGGAAAAACCGTCAGCACTGAGGGCCATCGGGTTTACCGACCTGGGGTCATGGGGTAGAGAAGCAGGAGGGGAGAAGTGATGGGTCAGAAGCTGCTTCAGGGATCCGGGCAGGAGCGAAAGGGACCTGGACATGGGGCAGATCTGAACCACAGCTCAGGAGCGGAACCGCAGGTCTTGTCGATGGGCTCTCGTGGGGGTGGGAAAATGAAGTCTGATGCCACGCTTCTGACTGAAGGTAGTAATCGATGGACTTAGCTGTCGGTGATTTGTCTTAATTCCATTGCTGGAACTGCCTTTAATAAAGGAAAGAATGTGTGCATATGGCATATAACATTTTGAGCTTAATATATTCATATATGGAACACAGATATGCAGTATGCATATGGACCACAGCATCTGCAAACCTATTTTAATAAGCACTTTTATTAAGTCTAAAAACAAGCTATCCTATTTATTTTTTTTAATTTGATGAATGTATTTTAAATTATTTCTTGACTCAACAGGGCATTTTTTAACTTTTAAATATTTTAAAGTGTTTTTTATTTTCCTTTTTTTTTTTCCCCTAAATTGATCCCTAACCCACATCTGGCTGGCCCTTTTTCCCCTCATGAAACAGCCCCATCCCAGCCTGTGTACAACAGCAGAGTTCAACGCAGAGCTGAGGGAACAGTGATGAAAGGAGGGAAGAAAGTGCACGATTTATTTCAAGACCAAAAATATCATCTCAAATTCTAGGATATTGGTTCACTCCTCCTCGAGACTACTTGAATGAGAGTTTCAAAAGTTCAGAGACTATTTTGGTCCAAAGCCTGAAGTTCTTCGAAATAACAGCAAGCAGCTGCTTCTCTCTCTGTTCCCCTGTTTCCAGCTATAAATACAGGGTCCTTGCAGCAATGTTTGACTCAGCCACCAAGGGTGTGAGCACTTATTGTCTTTTTCATTTTCTCCCCGTTGTGTCACATTTCTCTATAAAGCAGAGATGGAGAATGAATCGGCTTGGTGAAAACCAAGTTTCATTTCTGCACAGAGGAGCTTATCAGCTTTATTGCTCCAGTGTTGGGGGCTCAGGTTCCTATTGAAATAGAAACGTAAATCCTCTACACTTCACATTAAGACTCCCGGTTAATCTCTCGGTTGTTGCTGATGGCTGGTTAGAATCAGTGTGGTGTTAGGGGGCAGAAAGGGTTTGGGATCTGTGGTGCCCGAAGTCTGATGCTGGCTCTGAAATTTACCAGCTGGGTTACTCCGAGATGCGTTACTCCAGGTAGCTAAGACTGTTTCTTTATGAGGCAAGGAAGCTAGTGACACAGCTTGGAGGGTTGAGATGTGAACAGCACAGCCGTCTCTGCGAGAGCATCTCCCAGCCTGCGTGCCCCTGGTGTGGGCAGGACATGCCCACCACACCGTTTTCCCCTCCGGCTCTCCGTGTGTGAGGGTGGTTGTGGTAGGAGAGGCACACCTTGGTCTACACGTGAGGCTATGCCTGTCAACAGCACTGATCACATTCTATTCGGACCTTTTATGGCAATAGGTGTACTCAGCTGGGATGGGATGGCGCTACCTCAGGGAGCCGTTCCAAAAGCAGCCACTGAAAAAGGCAAAGCAAGAGCCGAATTTTTGTGACTAGCCAATATGCCAACTAAAAGTATATCTTCAGGAAGACAAGGCTGCAAGCTCATCAACTGGCATATCTTTAAGTTTTTCTGCTGCCCAGCAGGGTGAGGGCTCATAGGGAGGGTTGTGCACAATATAGAAAATCAAAAAGCTGCATTTTGTTTACAAATGGGACTCTAGAGTGTGTGAAAATTTCAATCCTGAAACTGCCATTTTAACAAGTGGAATTCTATCCTGGCCCCTATCCCCTCCCCCAACGGGGAGGCCCTGGATAGATAACACGGTCAGATGGACACACCATCAGAATTACTGTGGTTCTCATGACATCATAAAATGCCATGAATGAGACACTGGGAAAGCGTATCACATTGTCAGCTCAGTGTCCTTATGAGCAGGAAAGCCAACAGTTCCCTTTCATGTTTGTCTCTTTAGGGGCCTTTATTGCAAGCGTCTTTCCTGCCCTGTAGGAGCCGGGAGCCAGGAGTAGTAAAGGGGGGGTTTCAGCAGCTGGCAAACATGACATTTCTGGACAGGCTGTCTCACCCTCAGCAGGGGACATCTGGAGAACAGCCTTTCATCTGTTGGCCTCTGCACGTCTGGCTACCTGTGAGGGGCTGGCGCCCAGGGCATGTGTGTGGCTGGAGCCTGGCTCCTGTGCCCAGCTGGGCTCCAGCAGCGCTAGGCAGACAGCGAGGTGCCCCCTCTTCCAACAGCAACATCTGTTCTGGGAAGCCTCATACTCTCGCCTCTCCAAGATGTGCTCATGGCTCCAGCCAGCCTGGAGGGACAGTCTAATCAGTGACAACCACTGCAGCCTGACAGGTGCGGGTCCCCCAGTGGATCGCCTCCCGTGGCCGGAGACCAGAGCATTCCAGGATAAACGGCTGCCTGTCAGGAGCTTGCCACCTAGCCCCGGGGGTTCTGGCATCAAAAGGAAACAACTGCGTAATTTATTAATTCCATCAGAGCAAACGCTTGCAGGGTGGGTGTCCTCTGCCCTCAGCAGATATGTGCTTGGGACCATTGTGTTGCTACCCTTACAAGCAGCTAACCGTGGCCAAGCCCTCAGGTTCTGATGGGCTCCTGGTCTTTTGCTTCCAGGGTACCTTTGCCAAAGCAGGTGAAATAAACAGATAATTGTCAGTCATGTAAACAAGTTAAGCTGGTACAGGATACAGGGAGGGACACCGCCTTGTTTATCCTCTCATAAGCCCTGGAAGGTTTATCGGGTGACTAAAGATGTGTGGGGGCGTGTATTCAGGGGATATTCATGCAAGTTTTGTAAAAGCACAGAAAAGACCTGGAAGAATGTCTAATGCACTGTTAGCAGAGGTCATCCCTGGGAAGAGCAGGGAGAGAGGGTTGGCCATGGTGGTTCTCCGCGTTCCTCTACGGCTGGATTATTTGTCTCTAGGATAATAAGTGCCTAGTGAAAAGTTATTGACTAGGTGATCTCATGCGTTCCTGGATCATCATGAAGGAGATAGGAAACAAAAATAATATGGGTCTCTAATTTGGGACAACTCCGTGTTGAATTTCTGCCCCTCCTCTTCAATCTGGAGATGTGGGGAGAAACAGCACCTCAAGCTTGGAGTTAGGTCTTGGGTTGGCTTCAGCTCCATGACTAGTAGACTTACAGCCTTACCTTCCTCCTCCGTGAAAAAGACATCATGAAATGTCCTTCATGGGTTTGTTATGAGTGAGATAATACAGCTCCAGCCTCTGGTGGCAAAGAAAGTCCCCAGGGTGGCGTGCTTGCCTCCATTTCAGATCCTAACACAGCTCATCGCATCCAATCTCATTCACACTCATTTTTTCACTAATCTCTGAACTCCAGAAAGGCGGGAGGCAGAGGCCCCTGCTTACGTCTGTATCTGAAGATTCTGATTCAGTGCTGGGCACACATTTATTGACAAATAAGGAATGAAGGCTAAGTGAACATGTCAATGGATGATTCAAAGAATGAGCAAATAAATAACCACGTGAATCAATAAAGCATTCAGATCTATATATTTAAAAGACGACTGGGCTTTAAAAGCATGTCTTCTATTTATGGAAGATGAAGACTTAACATTACTGGAGACCACCAGTTTTTAAAATAAATTTAAAAAATCAAGAACTTGATGATGGTGACAGCTGCTAACACTGCCAGGAACAGGAAGTGTCCTGAGAGGTTTATACGGCTGAAGTCATTCAATCCCACCCACCTTTCCACGAAGAAAGTACTCTGTCTTTACTTCACAGATGAGGAAAGTGAGAAACAGAGATTAGGCACATTGTTCTCCGTTTCTCAAGGGCCAGCGCTTGGCAGCCTGGCCTCGGTGGCCAAGCTCTAACTCCCACATTGTAGCGTCTCTTGATTCCTCTTATGCTTCTCTGTAGAGCCCCCCTGGGTGGGAAGGGGTGAGCCAGGCCTGGCCTGAGTAGATGAGCTAATCCTTTCCCTTGACAACAGTTCTGACCATATAGGTTCCAACCAGGACTGGCTAAGGTGACCCTCAAGAGTCCTTGACTGCGTCTGCTGTTTAGTCACATGGCTCACTTTTAACATAGGCCCAGAGATGGTGGGATGTCCAGTCCCCTTCCCTCTGAGGTGTGGGACAAATGCCTGTCCCCACCCAGCAGGCAAGACAACACTCTCACTCTCTCACACTGGGTTTTTGTGATTTCTTTGAGAACAGCAGAAAGTTCAGCTGACAAAGCGATTCTGTCATAAATCTTGCTAATTCAGGCCGGGTAGGGCATTAGTCATTAAGCACTGGTAAGTGACCAATTTTCTGTCACAGCTGTTGTGCAGCTCTGTTTGAATACAGAACACGCAGGCCCACGTAGCAATAAAATGTTTCGCTTCGGGTGGGAATATTCACTTCACCATCAGACCCCCTTTGTGACTAATGTGCACAGAGATCATTAGCAACTTCTGGCTCGTCCCGGACCACGAAGAAGTGACGGCTTTTTAATTTCAGGGAATGACTTTTCCAACTCTGTAAACTTTTGTCCTCCTCCGTGCTAACTCGGAGGCAAGAGTAAGCATTTTCCCAATCTGCCTTTTTCCCCAAGTGCCAGGTATGAAATGACTGGGAAACACCAAGGCAGCTTATCAAAAGGAAAAGGCAGCAATCTGGAAAATGAAGACAGAAAAGAATAAAATTATGGGATGCTCAGAATGTGAATAAAAAGATTCCTATTTTGACCAGCATGTTACTTTATGAGAAAAGAAAAAAACAAAGGTGCTTTATTGGAAGACTGGAATGAAATTATCCACACTGAGAAGGAAAACCTACCTTAGAGTTGCAGAACTAGCGAGAAGGCCAGCAGACATGAGTGCCCCTTCTGCCATCGTCCCCTGTCTGCCAGACATGTAACGGGACAAGATGCTAAGCAACTTGAGACCATGTTGGAAGAAAAGAGTTTTCTAACAAACTGAATTCATTTGGGAAAATCTGTTTTCCCATGAGACGAAACACGGCACAGCGAGTAAAGCGGGGGTGATGGGCTTCAAGTAGCGGTTCTCCACTGGGCAGCTTCTGCTCCCACAGAACATTGCAGTGCCTGGAGATGTTTTTTTGGTTGTTACAACTGGGGAGGGGATGAGATACCACTGACAGGCAGTGAGCAGAGATCAAAGATGCTGTTGAACATCCCAAATGCACAGGAGAGCCCCAACACAACTCACCCGCCCCCAACAAAGAATGATCAAGCCCCAAATATTCATGATGCTAAGTAGAGAAGCCCAGAGTTACACGACCTGGCTCGTCTCTCAGCTTTACCACTTGTGAGCTAGAGGACTCAGGCCACACTTCTTAACCTTATGAAGCCTCAGTTTTCTTACCCCTAAAATGAGGAGTGTCTGTGAAAGCTCCTAGTTAGAATCATTGAGAAGGCTAGGGGAGATAAGGGAAGTCCAGGCTAAGTCTAATTTCTGCCAGCCTGCAAATGCCTCCCACACGGTAGGTACTTCAGAAATGTCTGTGGCAAGAGCTCATCAGACTTATCTCACTAAACTAATGTAATCCAAGAGCACAGCCAAGGAACCTGAGGTATTGATTATACAATCTCCCTGAGGGTGGATGCACACAGTCCAAAGGCTGCGGATTAAGAACAAGAGCTTCAGGTAATGTTACTCGCCTGGAGGGTGAGAAGCCATCGTTTTATCTAGCTGGGATCTAAGGCCAGAAGGAAGTCATTTTCCAAACAGTAAGCCTTCCCCCTTGGCTGTTCTAACAGAGACTATGGTGGCTTTTATGAAGCTGATGGGGCCTAGAGCTCACCAAGACCATCACACCTGTGGGCTGCAGCGTGCCCAGCAGTCTGTCTGCAGCCAACTCTGGACTGGAAGCGTTCATTAAGCCCCCAGCTGTTCATTCTGGGGTCCTGCTGAGTCCACACACTCCCCTTGGTTAGAAAGAAAAGCTGACTTACAAGCAGCCTGTGAAGATGCCTGATTCTTTGAGGGGGTTAAGGGTACTGGGGAAGGAGGTTCATTGCAATGTAATTTACCACAGAAGAAACAACTGGGAAACGTCAGAAATGGCCCACGACAGGAACTTGATTCAATAAATCATATTGTGTAGCAATTAAAATCACAAAAATTATTTATTACATAGGCAACGATTCATTATCCATTTGCAAATGGAAAAGTATATTCACTGTGATCTGAATTTTTAAGATTATATTTATAGAGATCTAGAAACATAAAAAAGGATAAATACTATAAATAGATAATAGGACAATTGAAAAGATAGAAAAAAAGATGAAAGAGATAAACACAGATAAGTGGAAAGCTAGATATTACAAGTAGTTATGTGGGGGCGGTAGGATAATGGGATATGTGTTTTATTGTTTAGACTTTTTGGTATTTTTCAAAAATTCCACTAAATAAGTACACATTACCTTTTATAATCAGGAAAGAAATAAGACATCACCATTACATTATTCAAAAATATTTACACATCAAAATGGAGTTACAGAATATATATCTCTTCCTTTCTCTTTGGAGGAGGTTGGGACAAGGTGAGCAAGTCATTTGCAAGGAAGTAAAGGAGGAAAGAGAGAGTGGAGAAAACAATGAAGAAACAAACACAACCAAAGGGCTTGAAGTCAGAACAATGAAATGGCTACTGGTCCGGGCTGCCCCGGTTACTGCAGAGCGGCTGCTGACAAAGCCTTCCTCCTCATCACAATGAAGAGCGGCACTTCACCACCTTGTGGTAAAACTAGAATGAGGATTTGAGAAGTGCCAAGTAATCTGGGGAGGGCTACACCCCGGTTAAATATTCTATTACTAGGGCAGAAGTGCTATTTCTTCAAAATGGGCTAATAACAACATGTTGAGTTTGCAGAATGAGACCTGGGCTCCCATTCAGGATCTATGCTTTGTAGTGATGGGACCATGGCCAAGTCACTTCATCGCTGTAGGTTCCAGGGTCCTTATTCAAAAGCTGTGGTCTTTATCCAAACCACCTTACTAAGTGTTATAGGTTCAAAGGCACAGCACACACAAAGAACTATGTACTTGAAAAAGTCCACCTTAAAGTTTGACTTTTAGGCCAGAGAGGCTATTTTGGAAATGAGGGTCCATGATAACTATGGCTAACATGTACTTTGAGAATCCTCAAAATAAAAAATATACAATATGCTATATACCGCAAGTGCCAAAAAATGCATACAAGTGGACACTTTGGTCAAAGTTGCTCAAGCAGTAGTTTGCCATAATCAGAAGTGTCTGGATGCTGATGGGAACCACTTTGAGCACCTCTTGTAATTGCAGAAGTCAAACCTGACTTGTATTCATCTTTTGTTATCGGTATATATTGAGCATTACAATTTTAATAGTTTTTTCCTTTCTTAAAATGTGTGTGCATTTTTTTGGCACCTTCTGCATATGTGAATACATAAAAATGTATTATGTAAATATATTCTACAATATATAATCAAGAGACTATATTAAAAAATATAATCTCTTGATCAAATCATAAATCTAAATATATTTTAGTACAAAGGTCTTGTGATTATCTGTTGTATACAGATCGTTGTACTTTTTAAATTAAAATTAGGGCAGATTTATTGAGATGTCCACAGATAACTGTGTGAGTATGACACACATACTCGAAATCTGGGTAGACTTTGAAAGCCTGGGCCACAGAGTGGCAATGTGTGGACTACACAAGGTGGGCTTTCCAAGTGTTGAAAGGAGAAATACAATGGGGAGAAGTTTATGGGGAAACTGAAATAAAGTTTGAATATGTGATAACCACCTAAACTCCTGAATATAGAGGTAGCAAAATACTAATGACTCAACACTTGTGTTTTCTGGTCTCCCAGGCAGAAAACACGGCTCTTCTTCTCATGGGTGGGCAATCCGGCTGTGCCTACAGGTACTTTAAAAGCTCAATAACAACATAAGTATAAACTGTGCTCTACTTGCTTGAGACCAGGCTGTAAAATAGGTCAGAGCCATTTTAAATGTTTCTGCTAAATGCTGTAAGACTCCAGGTAGTAAGGCCCACTTTTCTTAGGGAAACTTCCAGGATCACTTGGGAGTTTTAATGCTGGAAGGTCACTCTGGAGCCTTTCATGTCATGTCAGAAATGCCCTTTGGGGCTGGAGGAATCTACACCACCTCCCACGCTGGCACTCCCAAAGCCCCCAGGTGATGCATCTGGACCACACACTCTTGCTCTAGGCCACACTCAAGAAACTGGACTGGCTCATTGGACCAGGCTCCATAGCTCTTCAAGCTGAGGAATAGCGCCATCTTTCTAATGGAAGCTGCCTTGGTATGGACACAGCACATCATCAGCCTGGACCTCCAGGAGCTGCTTCTGGGAGGACTGGTTATTGACCTTCTGTAGACAACAACTCACATTTTCCTTTTAATGACAGAGTCTACCCAGGAAATGGGACACACTGTCTAACTGGATACCCCGTGGTGCTTCAGTTTCAGGAGTCTCATCAACCTTCCCTCCTGGGAAGCCTTGGTCAGGGTCCCCCTGAGCTGTTAGGCCAAGCACTGTGCTAAGTCAATCAGTCAATCTCTAATGATTGAATCCTGTGATGCCAGGGCTGGGCTTTTGGTTGCTGTTGTCTCAAAGGGTCCTAGAGTTCTGTTATGTAAATTTGCTCATCCACCTCCTTTGTCTCCCCAATCAATAACCCCAAGTCCCATACATCCGTCATTTCACTCACAGACAAAAGCATCTGCCTCACTGGACAGTTTCTCCAGGTCGCATTGCACAAGCTATGTGTTCAGTGATCACCTAACAGGGAGAGAAGTTCAGAAGGACCACATCTGTGTGGGCTGGAGTGGTGAGGATGAAGGAGAAACAGACAGGGCTGGGGGTGGCCAGATGGAGCCGACAATTAGGGTACACAGCATGGGACCAACTGTCAAGCGAGTTTTCCGAATCAGAAGAAAATTCACTGCTGAGGAGGATCCAGTGAGGTTAAGTAGCTCATCATGAAGCCGGAAGTGTAATTGTTTCTAAGTAGATCCAATGACCTTCCTGCAACAGTCAGAGGACGATTCTAAATATCTGGACCACAGAAATCTGAAACCCATCTCCAACCCTCAGAGCTAAGTTTTTGATACTCCTTTCAAGTAAGTGAGACTCTGGGATTCTGGCCCAGAGTCAAGATAGCCGGTTGGGACCGAGCCCCGGGCCTTGAAGGGATGAGGAGGAAGGTCAGAACAGGGGCTCCTGGAAATGCTGAAAGGTAAGCTTCCAGCTCCCCATCAGGCTCAAGGGAGAAGGCGGAAAGAAGGCGGCCAGATAGGAGGCAGTGGGACAGAAATCAGAAGAACATGATCATGGAAACAATTCAAAGCAGGGACAGGCACAGTCATGAGACGGTGAGGCTGCGGTTCCAGGTGACCCTGTTAAGGTACTGTGTTAAAGCCAGCAGCCCCAGGTGCAGGCAGAGCTACCAAAGGCCCTGGAACTGCCTGAGGCATCCCTGTAATGATCCCTCAGTAGATCTTACCATAAGGGGGTTTTCCTTCTCAGTGGAGTTGAAGAGCAAAACAGTAACAGAGGGGTCTCTACTGCCCTCCCTCAAACGCATTTCTTCTAGACACTTTCCCAAGATCTCAGGTAGGGAAGTGACTCCAGAGAAAAGGACCAAACCTTCCATCTTTTCTTAACTAGCCCATGTTATATGGATAAATCACCTGAGATCCAAAGTAGTAAAAAGAATTGTCTAAGAAATATGGTAACCAGTGTCTGCTAGGACAATTGTCTTTATGCTACAACACATGCAAATTTACTTTTCACTACGTGAATTTTTTTCTTTCTTCCTCTGTAGGAAATGTATCTGACCAACAATTAGATTTTGTAAAGAACTTCCTGAAACCCCAGCTTTAATTTCCCATCTCAGTGTGTCCATTTTGAGGGCGGGTCTTCATCACATGACTCGGCAGTGTCACCTTGCCCGGTTGTTTTTCTAAATCCCTCCCCTGACACTCTCAGTGAATGTTCTTTTCCAAGTTTGAGGATTTTTCCCTCTCCCAGGTAGGCCGCACTCCCGTCTTCCTTTACTCTTTCTATTTCCCTGTCATATCCCCCTATTCAAAAATTGCCCATACCCAAGGTCTAGTGAAAATCTTCCCTCCTCCAAAAGGCATTTCTAACGTGCAATGAACTCAAAGTTCCCAAATCCCTTCAGGACAAATTATCTGCAACATTTCTTCTGGCATTGTGTATGTGTGTGTGTGTGTATTCACATGTGTGTGTGCACACCTATATAAATTTTTAAATCACAGACTGAGGTATGTAGAAATACAGCTTTCTTTTTCTACAATTTAACTTAATAGCCATCTTGGGCTCACATGTCAAACTATCAAAGAAAAGTAAACCTTACCAATTAAAGGGAAATTCAGTCACTTCCAATGCTTTTTCTCAGCCTCTCAGTAAACACAGATTTTGTTCCTTTTTTTCCTTCCCCGCTTCAGCCTGAGAGCAGTCCTGGGAGGCTAACGTTTCCCATGACAGCTGCAGGAAGGCTGGTGTTCCTCTGAATCGTGCCTGGTCGCCCCTAGTCTTTCTGCACTGGCCTTCAGCTCCCTGAGGCTTCTGCTGTATCTATTGCCCAACCATGATCTCTGCTTTGGGACATGTGCCATCCATGACACACGCAGAAAGATCATCCCATTGGCTGTCATCTCCACTGGTCAGGACTAAAGGCTGAGGACTTGGTGGGACTCTGCGATGCTCTCACCCATGCCGTGCTGGGTGTCCTGTCTGTGAGTTCTCCTGCTCCAGCGGTGGGCTGGATGAGGACTCCACTAAGGATCCCTAGGTGGGGTCCCAGGGAGGCTCCCCTGCCTCTGGATCCCAACACACTGAGGGAGATCATGTCGTTAACTCCTCAACTATCTCCGATGGAACCTGGAGGGAGCAGGAAACTCACGCCCAGTCTAACACTTGCCTAAACTAACTCAGAATAAACCCCACTTGCATAACTAGGTCACAAAGAATTCTGTTTCCTCTCCCTGGGATAAGCGTGCCCACAGAAGAGAAAATAAACCAGGTGGGTACATGTTCTATGAAATCCTACCATTGGAAATAAACCAGAGGCTAATTCCTTCACAGTTTGGCTCCTGATAATCAAGACTAAAATTTGAAACTCAAAGTTCAGCTATGTCTTCCTCTCCGACTTTCTCCAATAAGGACCTTGCTGGTAGGCTCAGGGGGGAAACATGAAAAAAAGGGGTTTTAAAACCACATGCTTTAATTTCAGATACTACTCCCACTACTCTCGCATATACTGTAGTATCTTTTTTTTTTCTGTATGTGTTACAATGGTTTCCACAAAGAGGACTCAAGGAGCACCCCAACTTCCTTGAAACACTGAGTGCTGATGGAAAGACTTTGGGGGTTCATCTAACCAAAGCTCAAACTTCACTTTAGTTTCAATATCTGTGAATTCTGTCACTGTGGGCTTTGGGACAAATATATCTATTTTAAATCCAAATCAGTTCTTTTCAAATTAATTTTTCAGTAACATGTACCATAAGCATAGTATCAGGTGTCCCAGGAATACAGTAAAATGCATACTCATTAAATTTGACTTTTTTAAACTGCCTAGTACCCCAATCCTTAATCACCGTGTCACCCCTGGCCCTTCCTGAAGGCCAGCTCTCACCCCAGTGTCAGTAAGGGGCTGAGGGTCAAGAAGGAGACGAGGGTTTCTATTAAATACACTACTTGGTAACGTCTTTTTCTTAACGATAATTTAAAGTGATTTCTATTTCACATAATGAGATAGATGTGAACATTACAATGCCCATAGAATCAAAACACCTTGTCTGCACAAACATATCCACTGATACCTTGAATTCAGTACTTACATTACAAATAAATGATTAAATGATAGCGTCTGATATTTTTCATTCTCCATCTAAATGTTTTTTCACTGATGTTTAACTTGACGGCATTTTATGTAACATATTGGTATCTTACACTGTTTCTCTAGTTGCTCTGCAGTGAGTATTAATATTAATACTACCGAATGAGCATATTATAATATGGATTTAAAACATATGATGAACTTTATAATTAATTGGTGGCGCTTTATTTCCCTAGAACTTCAGCTAATTAAGTATATTTAATTAATAACAACGACTTGCTTGTAAAGGGAGAACAGGACTCATTACAGATACCACTACCTTGAACTCTGCCCACAACCTTGTAAGAAGCACAGGAATGATTACTCACGCTCTGCTGAACAAGAATTGGAAACGGAGTCAGCCTGAGGCCCTTGCCCTAAATCCCACAGTTAATAAGCTATGGAAACAAGGTTTGAACCCAGATCTTTCATTCCTCTGCCTTTTCAACAACTGGTTGGCCTCCCGGCTTAAACCCATACATCTGACTTGGCCAGACAAGTAGTTTCTCTTATCATTACGTCTCATCCATTTCTTGCACTTCCCCGAGTCTTTCCCTCCCCATGTTACAGAGAATGTGAAGGCTTCTGCCTACTCACACATCTCTCCGATGTATAGTGAGATCTCTGCCTCTGTCCTCTCTAAAATGACAGCATTCCAGCCAGTGCTCGCATATGGTTACGCTGCTGAAGAGCTCATCTCAGCTCCCTAATGGTGTGAAAAGCAATTTCACATAAGCCTATTCCAGAGCTGAACGCCCCATCCTTTAGCCAGTTGGGGGACAGGGAGAGGGAGCACAACTAACCGCCCCTTGCTGTATAGACCTCTGCAATTAGAAACAAAATGGATGCAATAAATTCCAAACTTTGAGAGGAAGTCAGCTTTCCCTGCAAAACCTGTTCGCAAATAGTACCATGCTTCTGCATTTTTCCACTTTGTGAGTTTCCCGCATCTGCTATTTAAATATAACAGCACATATGGTAGCATCATTTTGCAAAAGGACGTAAAAGAAGATGAAGAAACCATTACCCTCCCCGCTTTCACCACCCCCCAACTTGGCCCCACTGCCATGTTGGGGAGCTAGAACGCAGGGACGTGGGTAAAAAGAGTTCCCCCTGGGTGGGAGCCGCGCTGCACCCGCCTTCCTTCTCCCGTCGCCTGTCCCTGTATTTCACATTCTCTCCCACCTGATCGTCTAAGTCCCGTTTATCAGGGTTAGTGCGACCCAAGTGGCATATTTTTAATGTGCTATTAACAGAGATATTGTATAACGGATGGAATCTTCATCATTGCTTTATGCTGGTCTGTTTAACATGTGAAAAAGCTCTTCGAGCTTTGCTTGGTGTCAGAAGTTGGAGCCGTGAAAACCCTCTTAGGTCACCTCATCTATCCCGCCGCCAGCACCTCCTGTGTGTCATCTAAGCCGGCATTTTCAATGGACCAAGCGGCCAGGACTGCTCAGGAAAAGAATTCCAGTCTCATAAAATGCCACCAGCAAAAAAACATTCCCTAGTTGCCAACTGAAACGTATCTCTCCAAATTGGATTCTGTTAAGTCTCGGTTCAAGGGGCTTCCTCGTAAAATGCCTTTTCCTCGCCTTGCACGTGTCTGACACTCTTCCAGCCACAGAGGAAGCCACAGGTGAACCTGGCGGGGCCTGTGAGAGAAAGTGCTGTCCCAACTGCCACCGGTTTGGCCGAGCAGCTCTGAGACCCAGGCATGTGGGATGGGGAGGCAGTGCAAGCTGAGGATAGAAGCAGACCCGGCACAGAATCTGACGAGGAAATCAGGCCAGCGTCTCCAGAGTTAATTATGGAACAAAGGGCCTTGGGCCTCTGTGAGGTCTGGCTACCTGACATGTGATCTCAGGGCCAGGGGTGCCAGCACTGCCTGGGAGCTGGTTAGATATTCAGACAGTCTTGTCCCACCCCAGACCTCCAGGATCTGAAGCTGTGTTTTAACAAGGACTCCAGGTCCTTGTTGGGCATGTCACATTTGAGAAGTGCCACATGAAGCCCATGTTAGCAAATCTGACCAGAGTGAGATCACTTGGGGAGGTTACAGGATTTCAGAGGCCCGGGTCCCGCCTCCAGGACTTCTGTAATTGCTCTGAGATGTGGCTGTGCGTAGGGATTTGTAAAGCTCTGATGCTCAGGAAAGTGTAAGAACTGCTGCTCTAAGTCACTCCCAGCCTGGGACGTCTCTGGGAAGCCCACCACCCTCATACCACCCTCCCCAGCCTCCCTGCTGCTCATCCCCAGTGCACCCCGCCAGCCTGCTGTCGGTCCTGTTCTTGGACAGGGAAGCACAGCCGGGAGACTGGGGGCTGTAAGCCAGCTCTGCCCTTTGTAGGTCTGCCACCTTGGCTCCTGGGCACTTAATAGTGGCACCTGCCTCTTATGTGCGGTGTGTGTGTTAAATGATAAATGTGAAGGTGACAGGCTAAAGAAGCCCTTTTGTCTCTCCTCCCTCCAAAGAACTGTTGAACCAACATGAAGGAAATCCCATGAAATTAAAATGATCTCCAAAGTGGGGAAGGGGGCCGGGGTTGGCTATCAGCCAGTACAAAATTTCAACCAACTTCTGAAAGATGGGAAAAGGCTGGAAGCCTGTTGGCATTTGAACCAGCAGGGGAAGCTGCAGTCCAGGCAATGTGGGAACGGAGCAGCTTGGGGGAAGAGCCCAGCTCCCCAGAACACCCTCTGGGAGGTTTGCACTGAGTCTACAGGTCCAGAGGGTGGGTACGAGGTGCAGACAGACCGTGGCCACTGACCACTAGCTGCTCTCCCACCATCCTGACCCAGCCCACCGGGAGGCATCCGCTGGGTTTCCTTGGCCTCCAACTCCCTTCCACCACAGAGGATGGGGTTTCTGTGTGTCATGTCCGCATCTACTGTGGAGCTCATCATGCAGCCTGGGATATGTCTGTGTCTCGTAGATGAGAACCAGGCCTTTGTCATCCTGAGAAACCCATGCGCTCCACAGTCTGCTCAAGCAGTGTTTGTTAAAGAAAAGCGATTTTTCTAATTGGCTTTCATTCCGGCCGGTACCTGGAAGCGTCCCATCGCCCAGCAAATGCTGCTACATGCACCCTCAGGGCTGCTCTCCCTTAAATATCTAGTCTCCTGACCTATCCACATCCATCACCCACTTCCGGAAACCCTACTTTCTAACCCTGCCAAATATAAAAGCTCAAAATAAAGGCACATTGCCAAGGACCAAACATCGCCTAGCGGACTAGCTAGCTGGTCGTCTCCCACAAGATGGCATTTCCTCATGGGGGACATTCATATCAATACCCAAAGTCAATGCCTACCTGAGAGCAAGACCCTTAGATTTGGGGGGGTGGGGGGGGACGGTTAGCAGGGAGCAAAGTGGAAGAAGCTCTATCTTTCTCCTCCTTAAAAAAGACAGAGATAGAAATACACATGGAATTAAGTGCAGGGTGTAAGGGTCCCAGAATGCATTTCACCCAACAGGCCCACCTTCTGTATTAACTGAGGCCGTGAAAGGCCGCGGGGCTTACGCAGGGCGCACAGCTGGTTAGGAGTCGAGCTCAAAGTGGAACTGAAATTTCCAGCACTCTCCGCAGTTATCTCTCTACTAATTAGCTTTCTGAAAATGTTTACTCTCTGAATTACCTCTGAAAGATTCCTGGCTCAATATACTCGTCAATTCCTAGGCAGGTGGGTCTATGATGGGTCAAAGTGATATCAAGAAAGTCTGGTCTACAACAACTGCATTTAACCATCAGGCTGTAAAATATGCAATTAAATATTTCCCAGGAAGTGTCCCAGATACGCCAAGCAATCATTTTTATAAGACCGGACCCAGCGGTTTAGGGTAGTTTCCCTTCCCATCAGGCTTTAAGTTCCAAACCTGATTTGTTCTGGCCCAACAGTAAATCTTCTCACTTGGATGGGCTGATTAGCATGTTTGAGTGTTTCATTCTGGTTGAGCCATAAAAGGCATGTTTCGGATGGTTTTCTAGCACTGATGCTGCACGCAGGCTGTTTGGGTGATAGATGCTGCATCCGAAGGCAGCACTAGACATCCGGGTTTCAGCCTCTCCTTGTGGGCTCTTTAAAATCCGAGCCATGAAAGAGCAGCTGAAGCTTTATGTCTGGCCACTGTAGCCAAGACCACACAGGAAGGGGTGGGTGTGCCTGCATCACGTGGGGAGGGCTGTGGGGCTCGGGCTGGGGGTCTGGGGTGTAGGTCACACTCAGGAATCTGTAACTTCTGTTTGTTTTACAGGGCCCTCAGCCTCAAAATAAAGGAGCTACCTGTTTGAAAACCAAAGCCATGGGAGAGGTTTAGGAAGAAAAAAGCAATGGTCTCCAATGACAAAGCCAAAATGAGGAGAAAGCCAAAATGCCCCATCTCTGAAGAAGGGCAGAGAATTTCAACCTTGAAACAAACTTCTCATGTCTTGGAAGGTGTCACATGATACGATGATGTCCCATGGGAGCCTCACTTGGAACTGATCTACAGCTGAATATCACAACTTCTCTCCATATCTGGCCCTTCTCCAGGATTCTTTCTCAGTCCCTGGTATCACCCCCACCCAACCACCTCTGCTAGGATAGGCTGCATGTTTAAAAGGTGGCTCTTCTGAGTGATAGGAACACTGATTCCAGCCATCTCTGATAAAGAGAGAAGCGAATTTGCTTCTTGAAGTCCATAACTCTTTTACTTAGCAAAATACTTTAACTGGCCTGTTTTGCATTAGAAATTGAAGCACCCAAGACTTGGTCTGGAAAAGAAGAGGTGAATTACTGAACAGTACAAAATCAAAATGTTTTGGGTAGACTTAGGTACCCTAAGAGAGGAAGATACCCCAGAGAGAAAGCATGGAGGAAGAGCAGGTGACACAAAATAGGTCATAGAAAACACTGTACATAATAGTGAAGTTAGAGGAACAAATTCTCATGAGCAACCATCACACGTAGTTGTGTCAGCAGCCCTGTGCCATCTGAGACAAAGCAGGGTCTCAGTGTGAATAAACAGGAGGTGGGCACTGAGGCCAAAGCTATCCCAGTGGGTAATGGGCACAGGACAGGTAAAAACCCCATCTTGTGAATGTGGCAGACACAAGTCTTTCCAGGTGGACAGTTAACCTAATGGATCTGAGTGGAGGGCCCTGGGAGGTCCACAGGGTGGATGGGGTGACAGACTTCTGATGGACAACTCGTCAAGGTATGGGCAGCCCCTGATTCTGATCAGAGTTTCCGTATCCTGCTAGCAGAGTTTCCACACCCAACTTCCTTTGGCTTCATCTTTCGCTTTGCTTTGGAGTCTGAGCTTCATCCAGATGGCACTAGCATGTGCAGATATAGTTGGACATTTTTCTTGGGAAGAGTGGAAGTTATTGAATCCTTCTCAGAAAAGCTCCATGGGTAGACAAGAGGGATAGAAATGGGTTGCTACTCAGAGAATTGTGCAAAATTTTTAAGGGAAATTTTCAGGCTCTTAGGTCATGTTATTTTCTAGTGCAATAGTCTAATTTTCAAAAGGTTTAGACCATGCAACTCTCATATAAATAGAAACACATGCCAAAGATTTACTCATCTCCTCAATAAATGAGGAAGCCACTAAGATGTTAATACTAGTCCAAGTGAGAATTTGAGGGTCTGGATGTTTATGGGCAATTTAATAAAGGAGTGTTAGGAAAAGTGTTCGGTGAGAGGAATAACTGATTAATATTCTACGAGGCCATCCACCATCATCTTTATGGTTAGTTTTTTCTTACTGGATGAAAATTATTTGCATCTCAATTATTTGCATCTTTACCAGATAAAAATATACAAGCAAATCTCTGCCCCTGTTGACTGGTAAAATCGCCACATCAACAGGAAGTCATTCAAGGCACTGCTCTGAGATCACACCTAGTAATCGTTTTTGTGTATTTCCCAACTTCACATCATTTTTCTCACACTATAAAGTTCTCAGGTATCTCCTCGTAGGATTCTCAGACAGAATTACATTAGTAGGAACTACAAAAGATAGTTCAAAGGCCCTATAAACATAACAAAATACTTTGGAGTGAGAATAAGATGTCAAAACAGAAGTCCTAGAGAATAAGCCTCCAGGAGGCGCCCAGACAACATCTGGCCAAGTTAAAGGAACAGATTGCTCAGTGGCACGTGCATGAAAGGATGTTTCTTCCCTTCCTGACACAGATGGAAAGATCTCTTGGAGCACCAAACCCCATAGGAATGCGTTGTTTTGTTAGTCCTCAAGTAGATGAAGGGTCAAGTTGATCTTTTCTTTCCACATGGAATGGGCACACTAAACTATTCATCTAGGGGGAACTGCCCTGTCACACTTTTTTTCCCCCCCTGAGCTTACCCAAAGGAATTGGGTCATCTATCATCAAAGGTGAGGAAATTATTGAGCTCTAAAATGCTAGCCTCTCTTCCTTTTACAGTTCCTTTAATACCTCACCCTTCCGAAGACAAGTGTTTTCTCAGACACAGGTCTCAGCATAATCTCTTATTTTAGAAGGTGACCTTAGCAGTGAGTTTTAGCTAGTCCTGCTCTAAAAGCTTGAAAGGACTCATTGACGTTTGACTCACATGGTGATGCGAGAAGAGTTACTGTATGATAATAAGTGACCCCTGGGGTGCTGAAATGGCGCCAGTTCCGCCAGGAGGATGCCCATAGCTCAACCTGACCTGGCAGAAGCTACACTCTGCATGAGCCAAGGACCACCAGCCCTGAGTCCCACCTCTGTGAGAAACAAAGGGACCCCCAGGAGCAACAGCGACCTACTTCCGTCCACAGTTCCTACACCTCTGCTTGTTTGCTAGATCTGCAGTAAACAGACATGAAAGCCACGTCTGAGTCATGAATCCTCCAACCTGGACCCATGACCAACTTTGGGGTCTGGTCAGGCTCCCCAAACAGTCTCAAGTTTCTGTACTCCGGATTTTTTTTTCCCTGCTCTAGGATTGGGAAGAACTAAATACATCAGCCAAATATCTTTATAGCCAGAATTTTCAGTATAACAAAAAGATTTCCAAGTCCTAGTCACATTTAGATCAAGGCACATTAACATAACAGATTTCTAGGCCTAACTCAAGAATTTTGATGATCTATTACAGTTTGTCATAATGGGATTTGGCCTTTATTGCAATTGAGGGCAAGAAGCTCATAACTGGAGCCTTATGTCCAAAATGGTTGTGGAGAGGACGTGCTCTTCAATCATTTTATAGAATGCATCAATTGCTGGAAATGCCATCTTACTCATTCCATGTGTTTCTAGATTTCAGTTCTCTAAGTGCCATAAGCCTACCTAATTTTACCATGGGGCATCTGTAGATATATTTCTAACACGGAACAAAGACTTCAGGAAATCTATCTAGTTAGCTGTGGATGCCATTATAGCTTCAGTTGTGTGTGTGAGTGTGTGTGTGTGTGTGTGTGTGTGTGTGTTTTCTTTTTCTAAGCAAGTTAATAATATTTAAACTCTTTAAAAGATCCTTTTCCTGTTTCTGAGCAGCAAATCAGACCTTATTTGTGTATGATGTTAAAATGCTGGCCCCTCATGCCTTGGCCTGGCACACTCTAAATCCCCTACTTACATGGAAACCAATCCATTCACAGTCATAGAGGCCCTGCCGGGGGAAGGGCATCGGCACACCCACAAGCCCCAAGGGTGCCTGCTTCGCAGGCAGCACCTGGGTGGGAACTGGAGAAGTCAAACCAATATGGTCTCCGGAGTAAAATATAAAGTGTGCTGAGGAAAAGTGCAGGCCTAGGGTCCTCCACATGGATTACAAGAGCAGTTTGGGGACCGTTTTAAATGTTTCTTATGTTCTTTCAGCTCCTCTTTTATATTCACATCTGTTTCCCATGTTAGAATATAAACATCTTCTATGCTTCCATATATTTAAGACGTGCATCCACTGCAGTTGCATAGACCAATTGTTCTTTAGAAAGGCACTGTTTATTCTTTTTTGGTGAAAAGTATCCACACTAGGACTCCCTAAGAAGAATGTGCAAAGAAGAACGTGTGAAATGAGTCTTCCCCTTGCCATGTGGGTCTCAGGTAAGAGTCAGCATGTTGTCACTATTATCCTCAAAACGGAAATGTATGAGGGTAGGGAGATACTTTAAAAAGTGATCTTTATCTGGGGTTTTACTCCCTGCCCCATCCCCTATGCACACACTCGTGCACACATGAGCTGCTTGTGCTAAGGTACAATGAAGTGGTACAGGGCTTGGTAGAAAAACCAGGGGAGTGGGTCTCAGGATCTCAGGGGAGGGGGCTAAGAGGCTCCGCGCAGGGCCTTCCCACCAGTGGGTGAGGCACCTGGCCTTGCCCAGGTGGCCTGTGGTGGGGGCTCCACCGGGATGCTGCCTTTGGTGCAGGCTGTCAAGAGTGATGCTGAGTGAAGAGTGTCTGTAGGCTTAGGCTCTGAGAGAGGCTGTGAGTGTGAATAGGGGAAGAGGGCATGATCAGGGAGGAAGAAGGGTCTTTTCCCCACTGTGAGCAAATCTCAGTGATCCAACCATGGCTGGAGGTGCACAGAGAAGCCAACAGGATACGACGTAACTGAGGCAGGGAGAACTCACATCAGGGCTATGAGAGGAGGACCTAGATGGGGAGCTCGTGGACATGCCGGAAGGCCCACGTCCTATCAGGAAAGGCATCCCTGGTACACACACACACAATGGGATGTTATCAGCCACGCATAGAAAGAAGGACAAGCCGCCATTTGCAGCAACACGGATGGACTTTGAGGGCCTGGTGCTCAGTGAAACAAGCCAGACAGAGAAAGACAGATATGTGTGCTATCACTTATATGTGGAGAATGTATATTAAAAAAAAGTCGAACTCCTAGAAACAGAGAGTAGAAATGTGGTTGCCAGGGACTGGGGTGGGGATATAGGGTGAGGTTGGTAAAGGGTACAAACTTTCAGCTACATGATGAGTAAGGTCTGAGGGTCTAGAGTAAACCATGGGGACCATAGTTGATAGCACTATTACACAGTTGAAATTGGCTAAGAGAGTAGAAATTAAATGTTATCTCCAAAAAAAAAAAAGATAAATATGCTTGGTGATGGATGTGTTAACCAACGAGATGTGCAGAACCTTTCCAGTGTGTACGCATACATCAACCAAGGCAACTTTAAATGTCTCACCATTCTACTTGTCAATTACACCTCAATGAAGCTGAATAAAAGTAATGGTATTAATGTTTTTTTAAAGAAAGGAAAGACATCACCACGCTGTAGGTGACTGCGTGGAAGGTGGCTTGCTGTCACACACCTCCCGAGGCAGCCGGAAGGAACACCGAGGAGGGGTGAGCCAGGCCCCCCCTCTCGCTCCCAAGCACACCTGCCCCTGCTCCTCTGCTCCCCAGCCAGGCCCGCTCCACCGCTCACCCACGGCGCTCTCAGGATTTGTCGTCCACATGATACATGGTTTATTGTTTAAACGGGGACAGTTTGGGAGTGTAAGGTGGGAACCACTGACCATCACGCAGGGACGCAAGTGTAAACTGGGATCTCCCAGCCAAGTATGTGGTCATTCTATTTTTACTGCAGTGTGAGTTGAAGTCACTATTTTAATCTTTCGCTGGGGCGTTTCTTTTGTAGATTTTCTCTCATAGTACTGCGGTTTTAAGAATTAGGAACAGATGTAGAGCTATTTCAGGTGGCAGAAAAATGTCCCTCTATTTCCTAGAAGACGATAACACAGGTTCCCTGGCTTTGTTGCTTATTTATGGTATGGTTTGCGGAGCTTCCCACAAGCCCTCTTAGTGACATGATGATATTAAGTAACCACCAGAGAAGTCTGGGGGCTTCACGAGGAAAGTCATCATGAGGGGCTTTGCCAAATGGAAAATGCTTTCTAAACACCTGTAATGCTCATTAATGTCACTGCTACCACCATCATCATCACTTTCTACTCCAAGGGAGGCTAAGGACACTGTGAAGCTCCGTGCTGAACTCTGAACCTACACTCATTTTGTAAATGGCTTCACAGTACTAGTTAACTCCTCAGAACTTCGTGGGGGCGGAGTAACAGGGAATGTGAGCTGGGCACCAGGGGTGTCACCTCCTGGCACGTGCTGCTCATGGCTGAAGCCCACACCCCCGGTATCTAGGAGGCATTGGCGCTTTCCAGAGTGACATGTATAATCTGTTTTCTTGATTTCATATGTTGACTGCTCCCAAATTTAACCCTGGGCAACAGAATAAGTGCGTGTGTGTGTGTGTGTGTGTGTGTGTGTGTGTGTGTGTGAGAGAGAGAGAGGTAGGGAGAGATTGGGGGGCTAGTTTAAATAATTTCTATGAAAATGTATTTAAAATCTCAATATGATGAAGTTGAAAGTGAGCAATTTATTCTCAAATACAGAAAAAGGCAGAGATTTTTCTAAAATAAGGGGGATGGGGAGGCGTGCCCGCAGCAAACGCTGCAAAAGGAAATCCTTGTGCATGGCCCAAGGCGACCGAGACGTCCCCTCGCACTTCCGGGTGTGACAAATGAGCTGGCTGAGTGAAATCTTCTCTAATATTCCTCCTAACACGCGCATCTCGTGATTATTCAAGAAAGGAAACGCGATTAAAAGTAGAGCAAAACACAGCTTACAGTTCCATTTTCTGTGGGCTCCCTGAGTGACTGGGTAAGGAGGAGAGCCTCCAATTGTGCATCCTTCTTTCATGTCTTAATGATGATAATGTGACGATGATTATGTTGAGAAAACATGCTGAGAAAACCTTTTTGTGTATAGAATAAAATATTTTCCATGGCATTTTTCTTTTCCAGTGGGAATTGATTTGAATCAGGATGCATTACACACAACTCCCTTATCTGTAAAATAGGCCCGAGAGACTGGGAATCACATAGAAATGGGTTCTTTCTGTCAGAAAAACTTGGCCAAATCCTCAAGTGTATCCTTCCCTTTGCACCTGTAAGGTGAGACTCACACCTCACCATGGAGTGCTACAGGCAGGATGGGTGGGTGGCCCTCATCACAGTGCCTGGGACACAGAGAGGCTCAAGGGTGGGCACAGTCGTTCATTCAGAAATCAGTCCTTACTACTGCATGCCAGCCCTCTGCTGGGCAGCTGGGACGCCATGACAGGAAGAACAGTCATTGCTTTTCCTTTCAGGGAACTTAGAGCTAGTATGAGGATATCAAATAAATAATAGAACTAGTACAAATATAACTGCAAACTTTGATTAAGTGCTTTTATCAAAGAAAATAATTAAAAAATGGAGGTCAATGAAAGCATAACAGTCCAAGACCTAACTTAGTCTGAGGAAGTGTGAAGTCTCCTTGGGTGAAATGATATTTGATATAAAACATGAAAAAAAATTAATAGACAAAATTGGTGTGGAGAAGAATATCTGTGCATGCGAACAGAGCAGGTCATGCAAAGGCCCTGCGGCAGGCAGGAGGCAAGCTTTGGCAGGACGGCTGGCGCTCAGTGAGAACAGTGGGAATCACAAGGGATGAGGCTAAATTGTCCACAGGGCCATTTATCCATGCTTATTTATTGGTTGTATTTCTTGGTTGTATTTAATACTCTTTTGTTTTTTTCTTACATTAAGAGTAAGGAGTGTGCCAATGGTACCTCCTTGGAACAGGTACCTTCTTTTATCCCCAGAACCGAGCATGACCCTTGGAATAGTCAGTGTTTCATGAATAAATGTAAAGCTTGAATTCCCCTGACTTCAACCAGCTTGACAGCTCCAGTCCAGATAACATTACTTTAAGATGTAGTCCCTACATTTTCTGGATGAGTAGACCCTGGCTGTCACTCTTATCCATCTGAGGCCAGGCCACCTGTCCCAGACCCTGCTGTGCACTGCTTGAAGTTCCTTTCCTTCCCCATACCCTCTGACCTGGGCTCAGGCCTATCTGCCAGCAGGGAGAGGCTGGCCTTCCTGGAGTGGACAGAGGTGCAGACTTTGTGTCCTATAGTAGAGAAGCTCCAGTTTCTAAGATACAGTATTTTAGTTCTAATGCTCAGACTTCTTTCTGTACTTGGGAGAAGTGGGGTGGGGAAGATGGGTTAATTTGAGGTCAAGGTTTACCTCACACTCTCAAATCTGAGCTTTCTTTTTTTATTCTCATTAAAGCTCTACAACTGATTATAACCTATTATACCAACATCCCTTTCGGCACCCCACACCACCTCCATCCTAACATACATGCATGTACACACACACCCCAAACACACACACACACACACACACACACACACACACACACACACACACTTAACCAAAACGGCTTCTACATGTCAGAATCACAACAAGGAGGATTCAAGTTCTTTCCCACAGTGTCAAAGAAACCATGGAATGAGAGAGCTCAGGTGTCTGTAACCATGTTCTATAAAAAGGCAAATAATACATATTTTAGTCTTTGTGGACCACAGTCCCTATCACAACTACTCAATTTGCCATTGTAGCATGAAAGCAGCCATTAATGATACATCAACAAATGAGTGTTGCAGAGTTCCAACAAAACTGAAAATTGAATTTCATATAATTTTCACATCAAGAAAATCTTTTGACTTTTTCCAAACATTTGAAAATTAAAAAAAAAAATCATTGTGAGTTCATGGGTTATAGTTCACTGACCTGAGCTGGCTAACTCTTGAATTTTCTTCTGGGCATTTCGTGTTATGCCCAGGGTACTTCAAGGTCAGGGGCAGGGGTGAGAGTGGGTGTGTAGCAACAGTCAGCCCTCTCTGTACCCACAGC
Source organism: Hipposideros armiger (assembly GCF_001890085.2). Classification (NCBI taxonomy): domain Eukaryota; kingdom Metazoa; phylum Chordata; class Mammalia; order Chiroptera; family Hipposideridae; genus Hipposideros; species Hipposideros armiger. The sequence goes on along the minus strand of NW_017731972.1, from coordinate 605,893 downwards.
TAAGCTCTGATCTAGCCAGAGGTCCGACCACAAAGGGAAGAATTAACAGCTCGCCAAGGGAATGAAAAAGTGAATCAAATGTTGAACGAACAAATGAATGAATGAATGAATGAATGAATTATGAAAATGAGTAGTTAAAGGAAAGAGGATTTGCCTGGGTACTAAGAGTCTGGGTACACCTCTTGACTATTGCATTTTCATACATTTCTTTGACAGATTTCAAAAGTGAAGCCCCAATTTGCATCTTTAATTAGAAACATTTTGTGAGTTGAGAGAGGAGATACCAGCCTGAATGTTGTTATGTTAAAAAGGATCAAGAAATGTGGCTGCAGGCCTATCCTAGGAGAGGCGCCTTCAGACCACCCCTCGAAAGTAGGTTCCATCCAGCCGGCCTATGCAAGAGCCACAATTTTATATTTCACGCAAGAAACGTGCTCGGGGGAGAACAAGAGGCTTCGCGGTTAAAGGAAACGGAGAGAAAACACGCAGTCGCTCTTAGTCTGCCATTTCCCCCACAGAGCAGTAAATAAGAGCTTTGATACATAAAAGCAGTTATCAAACAGTAACAAATTAGTTCTTCACCATCTGTGATCCACAAAAGGGGGTGACAGCTTTAGTGCAAGATTTTAAAATATGAAATCGACTCTTTATGAACTGGGTTTAGAGTCTCCATGTCTACCCGGCCTCTTAGAGCGGGGCCACAAGAAAGCGCTGAGGTTTTCAACTAACAAAAGCCAGCAGTTGTGGCTCCTCTCTTTAAAATATGCTAATTACCGCCTGACATTTGTAAACAAGATGTTTCCTGCCCGGCCACAGCTCACCATGCTTCCCGCTTTCCCATCGCGTTCAAGACCCAGCTTCCAGGCGAATATGTCTATCCTCCCTGGTACCTTGGTCTGGATCCTGGCCAGAGGTGGATCAGCCACATTCTTCGCTTCCCCAAAGCCTCGCCCTGGGGCTCCCCCGGGACGCAGCTGGGACCTCCCACCCTCAGTCTCCATCACGCAAGAGCAAGGCGCCCGTCAGCTTCTAAGATGTTTTGTGTTGTCAGGCTGCGCCCGACTCCAGGCGGCCCGGGGAGCAGCACCAGAAACGCATCTCCAGAGCCTCCTTTCAGGGGCAGGGAGCCACGTGGGCACCCACTCCCCTACCACCTACCTGGATGCTGGCTCCTCACCCAGGGGTGGACCCCCAGAGCTGCTCTGGCCCCTGACCTCACTGTTGTCCTGTAATGTGAGCCATTTCTGAGTGGGTAAAGGGGTCCATTCTAAGAGGAGGGTTTGCAAATCCTCAGAGGAGCTAGTAATTCCTACTTTGGGAAATGGGTAAAGTTCAGAAATAAAAACAAATGGTTTACCAGAAACAGAGGAGAAAACCCACCCCTGGGACATGACACTGAACTTCTTGGCCAGCCAGCATTTTTTTCCTTGATGAGTTGCTGGAGGTTTTCATCGCATGTCCTTGCGTCTGTGTTTTGTTCTTCTCCTCCTTCCCTTTGTTCTTTCTTTCGAGTGGGAGGTACACGAAAGTGAGTACTTGTTCTACTTGTAATTTACTATCATGGTATAGTAAGAAAATGACTCGGTTTGCAATCAGAAAAAGAGAAAGGCATTCAAGGCTCATCGTGGTATCATGCCTCTGCCTGTGAGGCAGGCACATCACTTCACCAGTCTGTGCCTCCATTGTCTTGCCTGTAAAATGGGAACAATCTGAAAAGCTCAACTGAGGGCCGGCTGGGTGGCTCCGTTGGCTAAGAACACGAGCTCTGAGCAACAGGGTCACCGGTTCGATTCCCACATGGGCCAGTGAGCTGCGCCTGAGCTGAGCTGCCACTGAGGGCTCTACTGGTGAGGGCACGTGCTCCTAACAACAAGGTTGCCGGTTCAATTCCCACATGGGATGCTGGACTGCACCCCCACACACACACTCCCCCCTGCAACTAGATTGAAAGCGGCATCTGGACTTGGAGCTGAGCTGCGCCCTCCACAACTAAGACTGAAGGACAACAACTTGACTTGGAGCTGATGGGTCCTGGAAAAACAATGTTCCCTTCCCCAATTCCCCAAAAAAATCTTTAAAAAAAAAAAAAAAGATCAACTGAGGGAATATATATGAGAGTGATTCTTACTGGTGCAATGAAAGCTTAGCCATGCGGGCCAGTGACTCCACCTTTCTTGAAGTACAAGGGAGGTCATATAAACAGGAACGCTTTGAAAAGTGCTATCCAAGTGAAAGGCAGCACTACAGGCTCCGCCAATGAATAACTCACTGTGGAACCTTAACCACATCAGTGAGGGGCACACATCTGACAACTGCTAAGGCCCCTTTCAGCTTCATAGGCCCTGGGACCCCACTGCATGATGGGGGTGATTTTTTAAATTCCTGACTCTGTGACTTGAGGACTTAGGATGACTGGTTCTTTGATTGCTGATCAGTAAGGCGCTGGCTGGTGGATGATTTCCTCCACAGCCTGGCTTTCACACAGGGCCAATCGGAAGAGGCCGGGTCTCCAGTAACTGTGTCTGGAAACTGGCTGGGTGTTCACAGAGTGGACTTAGGGTCCTCAGGTCCGAAATTCAAGTGTATCTCTGTTACTTATTTACAGTATTTATTTTGCACTGCTGTAACGCAAACCAAATCAACTCCAACCCCAGAAACAAGAGCCTGGTGAATTTTAAAGAAACTTTCCAAAATCAATCTAGATTTTGGCTTGGGTTAAGTGGAGAAGTTTCCACCCCTCAGGAAGAGTCCTGCTTTGATTACTCGCTTTGTGAGAGTTAGAAGGCATCTGGGAAGCCATTACACAGGGGATCCCACTGCCTCAAATAGGAGATGCTACTGGCATCTAAAAATGTAGGCAAATCGTCATGTTAAGAGTTACTATCCATTAGGCATTGGATGCCTTATTGCATGCCAGGCGCTAGGTTGCACATACTTAAAATTTTAAAAATACTAGTGTTACTGTCTCTATTTGAGAGGTGGAGGAACAGAGATTCAGAGAAATTTTGTGGCTTGAACAAGATTAGACCATGATGGAGGAAAACTCAAACCAATTCGTTTCCCCTTCAAAACACACGTCACTTTCACTGGACTCCATCACCTTGCCCCTCTTACATACAGGTGCTAAAGCCTTTTTTTTTTCCTAGTGAAAAATTTCAGGAAGTGCCAGAAGACATTTAAAGTAGTGGATCCCACCCCAGGGGGACCCTCCTTTTCCCAGTCAATTCTCATCCACCGTCTTACCTGTTCAATACACTCCTCAGTTTATAGGGCACATAATCCCTCGGCAGGCCCTATGCAGCCGAGAAAACTCATCTAATAGGGAATATATAAACAACCATGACAGGTAAGGCCACGAGTTTAAGGGTGCTTCTAAATCAAACTCCCAAGAAAAACATCCTAACCAAACTATCAGAAATGCAATTGTAGGGAGGAAATGAGTAAAGGAATGAAAATAGGAAATATGGTTTAAATATAAAGCCGCTACTTCACTTCAGACCAACGGAATCTAATTCTCACTTCTACACTAATTCCTTTTCACTTTGCTCCTTCAGTTACTAAAACATGATTTATTGAAAAATGTGTCTCTGTGTTGCTTTTCAGACACAAAGACTTCCTTATCCCCACCTCACCATTAATGAAATATCAGTCCTGTCACTGCTCCTTCCTTCAAGGGCGTCGCCTTCACTCAGGTGGCGCTGCCCCAGGTGGGGTCCCCGTGGTCTTTTACTTGAATTCACGTGTGGCTCGCTGCCTGGGATCTGCCTCTATTCCAGTCCAATCAAGGCCCCACGGGGGGTGACATCAAGCCTCCCAAGAAAAGTCTGAGAATGGTGCTCCCTGTAGAAAACCCTTTGGTGGCCTCCCTCTGTTTTTAGAACACCTGGAAATCCATGAAGACGCCCACTTTCTGACTGTGGCCCCTGCCTCCTTACAAGCTTACTCTCTAACTACAGTCCCATCCCACCCTCCAAGTCTAAGTTCAGCCTTAATGGTCTTCCTTCTTTCCTCCCTTCCCTCCCTCCCTCCTTCCTTCCTCCCTTCTTCCCTTCCAAGCAGAATGCACCGTCACCTCTTCCTTCAGCATGGACCCTGGACAGGCACTCTTCCTGCGGCCTAGCCAGCAGCTATTCACCTTCCAGGTGCTGGACTAATGGTAACCTTCTCTGGGAAGCCTTCTGTGTCCTCTCTGGACTCGGCTCAATGTCACTAGTACAGCGTTCATTCATCTTGCAGCACACTGATTGCTCATCTGACAGCTGCCTTCCCCACAATCCACTAACTCCAAGAGAGAAGGCTCTGCACCCCCTACTGTCACAGTCCCAGCGCCTCTGCCAGCAGCTAGCATACAACGTATAGCCGACCAATGTTTCTTGTAGGAATGAGTTTCGAATACATTAGAACATTAATACAAATGGGGTATGCTATCTAACCTGAAGTTAGAGCAACAGCACACCCAGATAATTTTTGTCACGTCTTCTCATCAGACTCCTCATTTACTACTCTTGTAAATACAGGTTAACGAAATAAGCATGGTGTCCAGAATTGAGTCTCAGGAACAGCATAATGAGCCAAGTGATCTTAATCAAAGAACAGGCTCTGTGAGCCTCTGTGTCCTCATCTGTGAAGTGGGGGTACCAATCCCTGTCCTACTCTTAAAGATGTTATGGAGATCGAATGGGATCATGTGAAAATGCATTGTAAATATTAAAGGGATCAAGAAATGAATAGTACTTTACTGGAAGGAAGGAAGGAAGGAGGGAAGGAAGGAAAGAAAAAAGAAAGAAAGAAAGAAAGAAAGAAAGAAAGAAAGAAAGAAAGAAAGAAAGAAAGAAAGAAAGAAAGAAAGAAAGAAAGAAAGAAAGAAAGAAANAGAAAGAAAGAAAGAAAGAAAGAAAGAAAGAAAGAAAGAAAGAAAGAAAGAAAGAAAGAAAGAAAGAAAGAAAGAAAGAAAGAAAGAAAGGGAAGGAAGGAAGGAAGGGAAGAAAGGAGGGAAGGAGAGAGCAAGGGAAGGAGGGAGGGAGGGAGGGAAGGAAGGAAGATGGGAAGAAAGAAAGGAAAGAAAGGAGGGAAAGAGGAAGGAAGGAATAAGGGAAAAGCATACCACAACCTCAGTTCCAGGGAAGGAGAGTAACACTTGCTGAGTGCTGCCACGTGCAGGGGCTATGCCATGTCCCACCCACCGATTCCTTCCAACCATCCCAGGCTGTGAGCACCCTCCATGGCTACCGCTGAGTGGAGGACGGAACTTAGGGTGAGAGCTTGGGTTTCCATTCAGCAGCATTGTTGGTGCCTACTCCGTGACAGCAAGAAACCACCGGCCGCACCCCCCAGGTGGCCCTGTTGAACAGCCGTGTGCACATTCCCGAGGGGGCCATAACAGATGACCACAAACTGGGCTGCCTAACACAACAGAAATCCATGCTCTCACCGCTCTGGAGGCCAAAAGTCTGTCGTCAAAGCGGGGGCAGGGTGGGTTCCGTCTTGGGAACTCAGTGAAGATCTGTTCCTCACCTCGCTACCTTCTGGTGGCTGCCAGCATCTCTGGCGCCCCTTGGCTTGTAAGGGCGTCACTTCAGCCTCTGAGTTTGTCGTCGTCACACGGTCGTCTCCTCTCTCTCTGTCTATCTCTGTTTCCATTTCTTACAAAGACAGCAACCATTGGATCAGAGCCCACCCTAATCCAGGATGAACTCATCTGAACTCATTACATCTACAAAGATGCTTCTTCCAAATAAGGTTCTTCTATGGACTGAAATGTGTCCTCCCAAAACTCAGATGCTGAGCCCAAACCCACCAATGTGGCCAAATTTGCAGACAGGCTTTTGGGGGGTAATTAAGGTTAAATAAGGTCCTACGGCTGGGGCCTGGACCTGAGAGGATCCGCATCTTTGTAGGAACATAAAGGGGTCACAGAGCTTGCTCTCTCTCCGCCACGGGACAGGGTGCCATCCATAAGCCAGGAATACAGTCCTCACTGACCTTGACCAGGCTGCCACCTTGACCTTGGACCTCAGCCTCCAGAGCTGTAAGGAAATGAACTTCTGTTGTTTAAGCCGCCTTTCTATAGCATCCTGTTATGGCAGCCTGAGCTGACTAACAGTCTCATTCTCAGACTCTGGGTGAGCACGAAATTTAGGGCATCGCTACTCATGCCAGTACAGCCAGTGAACCCCATTAGATTTTGTCTTCAGAGAAGATAGCCAGTGACTTAGAAAGATCTTCACTGACGTTTTGAATGGAAGGTCTCATTTATCTGAAAAAGCACTTTACCAGCATGCCCTGTTTCTAGCAAGGCAAGACCACAGTGAATCCTGTGAGAATGGGAACCTCGGGCTGTTCTTATTATAGCCTAACTGGGGGCTGGGGAGTGTGTGCTATTTGCCTTGCCTGTGTGTGCCGTTTTGCTGGTTTGGAAATGTGATTTCTGTCGAAGTCTAGGGTTGCTGCCTCTGCACATGCAGTCATTATCCCATTCTTGTGTGGACATATGGCGCAGAGAGTTTAGAAAACACTGCCCAATTTGTCTAAATACCAACTCACAGCCCAGTCCACCACAGTACCCACTGCTGGGGGGAATGCAGCTGGAGAACCTCATCAACATGTCCAAAGAGGGCCCATGCATTCAGAGACTGACCCAGAGCTCATATCTGCTGGCACATGTTGACTGCACAAGTGGAATACGCAGGTTGGCGAGGGAGTGTGAGTGGTCGGAGCACGGAAGGTGGAAAGAGAGAACGCTTAGGTATGTGACCTCTGCGCACATTCAAAGCACGCATCCACCTTCCCTATGCTGGAAAACCAGAAAAGAATATCTTTTTTTCCCCTGGAATCTTCCCTTCTCATTCCAAGATGGTTCCCATAGCTGTTACTTTTAAGGCACAGGGTTCAGAAAATTACTGAACCAATACTTTCCTCAAGGGCCAGCAGAAATGTGCCCTTTTCTTTTTTCTTTTTAAAGATTTTTATTGGGGAATTGGGGGAAGGGGAACAGACAAGTTGCTGTCCTTTTGTTCTTCAGTCTAGTTGTGGAGGACGTTGCTTCACTGGCCCAAGTTGGCACCATCATTGCGCTCTTCCCGGGTGAGGCACATCAGTCGCCGGCTTCTTGACCGCCGCTCACGGCGGCTGCTGGCCACTCACGGCGGCTGCTGGCCGCTCACGCTGGCTGCTGGCTACACACGGTAGCCCATGGCAGCCCACTGCAGCAGGGGCTGCAGCCTACGCCGTCGCCAGACACTCACGGCATCCCAGCTCCAGGTTGAGCTGTTGTTCAGCATCTTAGCTGTGGAGGGCAGTGTCACTGGCCCTCATATGTGGGATCCAAACCGGGGCCCTCTGGCATCCCAAGCCAGTTCTTAACCATCGCGCCACTCGGCCGGCCCGGTGCCCTTCTCTTAAGTCCCCGCTTCCTCCCGTCCGCCTGGAGAACAACAGAAAGAAGGCAGAGGCTTGGGGTGGGGTCTTCACTGCCTGGTTTCCTTCTTGGAATAGCTGAAGGAGGTAGGGGGCAGGGGAGTGTTCAGATAATCTCATTAATGAGTAATTTTTAACAAATCATCTCTCACAAAGCTCTAGAATAATATAGAAAGATCGCTTCTCATTAGAAACTCATTAATCCAATCACTGAAGGTTAATTGAGCACTTGTTATGTGCCAGGTACTCTGTGATGAGAAAGATGGAAGCCATGATCCCAGTGTTATTAAGGAATCCATAGCGGTGGAGGAGACGCACAGCCTCACTCCTTACTAGCTGTATGACCTCTGTAATTTACTGCCTACGCCTCAGTTTTCTTATCTGTACAATGGAGAGGTCAATAATAATATCTTTCACATAAAATTGTACTGAGCATGAAATGGATTGAAATGAGGATAACACTTAGAGCAGTTCCTGGCCGGGACCTTAGGGAAATACACAATGATTCCCCATTAAATGGATAACCTGTGTTCAGGCAAAACGCTTATGGATGAGAGCAGGAAATGTGTCAGTCAAGAAGGGGCGCACTTGTGCACAACATCTTGGATGGTGCAAAGGGTCCGGCCTCAGGCTGACCCCACGGGCTCAGGAGATCTGAGCAGCCTCATCTCTAAACTGACCTGTGTCCACGCTCCAGACTGTCTGGAAGGCGCTCGGGGCCTAGACTTTCAATCCTTTCTACTGTTTGACTATCTCACCGTGAGCGTGCTTTGCTTTGATATTAGGTTTTTCATAACAAGGACGTGCTAGCTCGTGTCCAGAGGTCCTTTTCCAGCTGAGAGGTGTTCTCCGGCCTTTGTCCACTCATGTCGGTGGTACGTGTGCTACGGAGAGAAACGGAGAAGCGACACGACGTGAGCCTCCAAACAGCTCTTTCCCTCTGGGCTTTCCGTGCACGAGGCATGCTGTCTCATGCTGGGGAACAGGTTTGTTTTTCCAGAAGCTCCAGCAGCCATGAGAAAGAGCCTCGGATAGGTGGAGGCTTCCGCACGGCAGGTGCGCCACAGCAGGGCTCCTCTCGCCTCACAGGACCTCCCTAGACTGGGAGCTGCTCAGGGGCAGGTGTGATATTAAACAGACGGCGGTATCCCCACCCTGGCAGCATGTCTGACGTGAGATAGGTGTTCAGTAAATATTTGAGAAGCAAGTGATGCCGGGTTAACAGGGCGCCCTGGCACTCAGGTTCACCTGCGAACCCGGGCCGAGCTGAGGGGGTTTTCCTCCAAGGATCTCAAGCCTAAACCTCTGAGAATGGAGCTACTCTTGGGAAGACCCTGACCTTGCTCACTGCAGGGTCTGCCTGGCCCAGGGGCCGCAGGAGGGGGCATCTCTGGCCGTGACCCTGCACCAAGCACTTCCTCCTCAGCGAGGCACAGACTCCCTCTGACAGAAATGTCTGGAAAACTCTGGGAGTGTGGTTGGAGAAGCCATGGAGGAGAGGCTGCCACCGCCACACCCAGCGGGGCCCCATGCACTTTTCTGAGGGGAAATCCTAGTTTGTTATTTCTACTTCTTCACCTCTATGAAGCTCTTAAGAAAGAAAAGGCAGGGCTTCTATGTGTGCAATTCTGTTATAGAGAAAATGGTTAGAGGGTTTCCAATGGCTGTGGAGGAACGAAGGGGAGCTGGAGAGAGAGGAGGTCTTGGCTCTAATCCTGGCCCCACCATGAACTTCCTGTGTTTTGGGGGAAATCCATTTAAACTTTGGGGGCCCATTTCCCCATCTATTAAATGAAAAAGTCACCTTGAGGGCATCCGGACAACGGAATACTATTCAGCATTGCAAAGCAATGAGAAGACATGGAGGACACTGAAATGCATATGCCTCAGTGAATGAAGCCAGTCTGTAAGGGCTACATGGTGTATGATTCCAACTGCATGACATTCTAGAAACGGTAAAACTATGGAGAGAGTAAAACAAAACCAGCGGTCTGCAGGGATGAGGAGACGGGGGATGGGAAGGAGAGCACAGAGGGTGTGAGGGCAGTAGAGGTACTCGGAATGATACTGTCATGGTGGGCCCATGTCATTGTCCAAACCCATAAGCTGTGCAACACCAAGAGTGACCCCGAATGTACACCATGGACTTTGGGTGATTATGACGTGTCAGTGGAGGCTCATCAACTGTAACAATGGACGCTCTGGTGGGGACGCTGATTATGGAGGAGGCTGTGCGTGTGTGGGGCGGGGGGCATATGGGAACTCTGCACCTTCTCCTCCATTTTGCTGTGAGCCTAAAAATACCCTAAAAAAGTCTTAAAAAAATCAGTCACTTGGATGACAGCTAAGTCGCATCAGCTCTAATCCCAGGCACTGTCATCCTCCAAATGGGGCCACTATTTCCAAAGAAGTCTACAGAGTGACTGGTGCCATTCCTCCCGGTGCTTCTGTCACTCTCCCTGAGGCTTTGACCAAGGGGCTCGAATATGTAAATGCCCCCTTTGCTTGTCATCCAACCGACACGCTTATCTGATTCAACTCTAATTGCAGCTAAGAAGAGCCATAGCGAGTTCATGATACTGTTTCTGCCTCAGAAATACCTGATAGGGTTTCAAATGCAAAATTACAAAAGGAGTCAGATGTCAACCTTAGGAACCATATGTCTGTCCTGTGTTACCAGCTTGTGCTCTGCAGATCTGCTGGGTGATTGGGTTTTAAAAGCCTGACTGCAGTTTCTGTGGACTGAGGTAAAACCTGCGGATTTTACCAAATTGGGATGTTTCATATTTACTTACTGAGGCAAGTTCTCCTTAACTGAATAAAGTAATTGCAAACAGAGCTTTTCTGTTATTTCTCTTTCAAGGATTATTTGTTTCACTCTCTATAACTTCATTCCATTTTAAGCCCTGAGCAGGAATTACGTGGTACAGGAAGTAATATTGGCTTGCAAAATGAACTTTCTGCCATGTAACTTTGGAGGGAAAAATCATATGATGTGCAGTTTTCCTGATCCTGAAACTGAGAAGAACTTCAGCATGTATAGCAAAACGCCTGAGATGAGGAAGTTGTCATTAATTAGTCTGCGCAAGCACGAATCCTCCAATTCCTGGTGGGATTAATTTTTCGTAACTTCACTGGCAAAGTTGGAGGCGATCTACTCCATTCCTTCAATTCCCTTTGCACTCAACTTACTATTATTATTGTTGTTGTTTATCATTAATTATTATCATTATCATTGTTATTTCTGCCTGATGCCAAAGCCTGCACTCTTAATATCGTGGTTCCTCTTGGGATAATGATGTCAGGGCAAATAATGACATGGGCAATTTTTATTTCTTATACCAACTTATATTTACATTTTACTATATATTACATATGTAACATACATTTATAATACATCCAACTTATCCTTCTTATATCTTTTAGAACATGTAACATATCCATTAGGAATAGGAAGCTGGTAAATTGAAATAATTTCTCTTTACCTTAACTAACTCCTTCGTAGAGAGGGGATTCTTTGGGCTTTGGCTGTAAACCCTATTTCTATATTTCTACAACCCTGAAATAGCCTGATTCTCATCAACAAATCCCACTCCGCTTCTTCAATGATATGCAGAAAAGAATACAGCATCTCCTTCAAGTGTAGAAAGAGAAACGGCACTGACTGGTCATTTGGGAAGAAAAGCTCATCACCTGGCCCTCTGACCTCATATCATGGATCTTTCTAGAACAAAATATAAGCCCCCCCGCAACCCAGCACCCCCAGAGATGCATGCATCCCCTTACTCTGCCAGTGCTCCAGCCTTGCTTTCAATGCTGTCACTTGCCTTTGAATGAGACAGACATCTGTGGCCTCCCCACCTCGTGTACCCACAGCGATCCTTCAGATTTTCTTCTAGCACCTTCTGCCTCTGCTCCCTTTCCTCTAGCCATGCAAACCCCTGACGCGTAACCACACCCTTCAAGAGTCACCTACCTCACTATGTAAGTGTTGCCCGTGTCTGTGGCTCGTCACCTCACCCCCAGGTTATCTCCAGAACCTCCTTTCAGATCCGGGAGTGCCTACACGCCCTCCAGGTTCCCACTCGTTCAGAGGAGCCCAGAGCAATGCCTGCACCCCACTGTCATCTTAGATGTGTGACTTTCTGATACCTGCGTTCCTTTTTTATTTATTTTTTCTTTTCCTTCATGTTCTCTTTGTCACTTTTCTAAGTTTTTGTTTTGTTTTGTGGCGGTGGTCTCTATGATCAGCCTATGTCCACACTGGGGACAGTCTTGCTCCTTTCATACCCTGGGCAATCTGTGAGGACAGCTCCCTCTGTCCTTCTAGGTCCCTGCACAGCCTCTTCACTGCTCTGCATGCTGATATCATAGATGTTAGTGCACTGAAAACACATTCCTATAGCTAATAATTACCAGTCTCCGGAGCTCATGCTGTCATGCGTGTTCCGCAGTTTGCCTTAGTTACGGCATTAGAACCAAGATAATTAAAATAAAAAGCAAACACATATAGTGACGGTTTTCCACATACCAGGTTTTAAAATACACAATAGAAACCAAGGAATGTATTAATTCCAAATCATTATGTTCCTAATTGTCATGCTTCCTATTTGACACAATCTGCATTTTGGGAATTATTTGCTTCAGGAAGAGTCATGCATTCATTCCTTGCACAAACATCGATTAAGGAAGTGCTGTGAGTTTTGCAGTGTGCTCGATGCCAGGAATGTAATGATAAACTCCTACCCTCAAGAAAGTCTCGACAGACATGTGGGTAACTAATGGTTGCAGTGCAACCTGTCAGTCCAATCAAGGCTTACTAGAAGATGATGAAGACACTCAGGGGTGTCACGAGGAGACATGTAGAGGAGAAGTCATTTGAGCTGAGACTTCGGGGTGAATGAGTGAGGGAAGGATGGGAGGCAGCAGAACAGGCGTGCAAATTGCTCAAATCTCATCAATTCAGCAACCTCACATCCTGAAGCAAGATTTCCCATGGGTTTGTTCCTGTGGCCCAGTGTCTGGTGACTCTCAGATAACTAATTAGCTGTATTTCCAGTTGTCTGAGGCTTGGATTATATTAGTGCTGAAACCAGGTCACAGGCTTGCGGCTCTGGCTTTTTTGCACGTTCCTGAAAATTGCAATTGTAATGAGTTGTCGGCCTTTAGCATCCCTGTACTGCTCATTTTGGTGACTTTATTCATACCAACACTTTCCTTATTATGTATCTGTTATATTTTTCAACCCTAGATATCCCAGATGCCATTTAGGGGAAATAAGCAAATCTGGTTATGTGCTGATTACCAAGAGGTAAAGTGTTGGTTTTGCCCCTTTCTGTCTGTCCACATTTGCATGACTTGGCATTGTTTACGTAGTTCGGCCTTTCTCAGCTCGCATCCTGTCCGTGAGTAGATAGGAACAGACATGAGTCTGCCTGGCTCAAAGCCAACTGCCCCTCCTGGCCTTATGGCTTGAACAATGGGTCACCATCTAAGATGGGACAGTAAGAGCACTGGCCTCCCAGGGACATTTGAGCACAACCTGAGCTTATTCCTGCGAAGCTTAGAACTGTGCCTGAAACCTGCACGATGCTCAGTTAACATTGTCCGTTGCTTTCTTTCCTTAATTAAGCCAAATAACGTAGATTTATTTTTTTCAAGATTAAAATATTGCACATTAACTTGTCCTACTTTATGGGCAGAGCGTTGTCACAAACTCTAAATGACCCAGTATCAGTGCCCAAGGGACACTCTGGCCCCGCCCACACGACAATGGTGCTTTTACCAAGAGCGTTTAGCGCCGGGTTTGGGTTTGCTCCATGCCTTCCCTGAGCGCATCTCACTCCTGAGACTTCTGCCTTCGATAACGTGGGACCCACTTTATGGCGGCGCCTGTGGGCCTTTTTCTTCCAACACCAACCAGCTCTTTGACACCAGCTGGGTGTCCACCATTTCAGTCCTATTCTGGCAGCAACCACCAGAGTTAGCTCAGGCCTCCCAGGTGAAGGGCTCAGCCTCACAGAAACACCCCACACCCATCACTTAGGGAATTTTAAGAAGATTTAATTTCGAGAATGTAACTGATTAAATTGTTGGCTATTGGTGATTGAATTCAACTTCCTGCCCCTCTCCCACCCGCAGAGGTCAGTGGTGGGGCTGAAAGATCAAACCTAATCACGTGGTCGGTATTTCTGGGGACTACCACCCCCATCCTGAGCCCATTTAGTCCCTCCTCCACTCAAGAGTCATTCCTCAGCATACAAAGACAATAAATTCAAGGGTTTTAGGAGCTCTGTGCCAGGAAGCAGGTAAGACCAAATATTTATTCTGTACTATACACAGCACCTCAGTCCCTAAAGCTTTGGTCTTGTCAATGTTGAGGAGACACCAGTGGGAGTGTGGACAAACGCATGAAGTGGGTCCAGGACACAGAGTCCCCCCGACTGCCCAAGAGGAGCCATGTCACCTTGGTCAGGGCACTCACGTCCACTGACCGGCTTCCTTACAGGCCAAACGATGAGTGGGATTTGACCATCACAAGAACAATTTTATTCTCCTTTCCAGACGCCTCATATGTGCAGGCACCACCCACTTCATTATATACCAGCTTCCTCCAACCCTCACAACAACAACTCAGCTATGTGGCTATAACTGTCCCGAGTTACGAGACGAAGAAAAAGAAGTTCAGAAAGGTGTGGAGTCAGTCAAGGTGCCCTGCAACACAGCTTCACCTCGAACAAGTATTTATAATAGCAACTGACGAGTGTTCACTTTTTCCACTGGAACCCCTCTCCACACTGCTTTCCAGTCACATTCTGTCAAAGAGGAGCTCTTACTAGCTCTTCAAGTTTTCTCATGAAGATTTAAATTGAATAAATAACAGCAAGAATTTATTTTACTCACCTTTTCAATCAAGCAGAAAGTTATCCTATGGTGTGTTGACTTCCGGTGGAAAGCAAGTTTTGCTGGGATGTGTGACACGTGGGACCCTCCACGTACCCGTCTGCCTCAGGAGCGACCACTGGGGCTGCCTGGGCTCTGGTTCCAGTCACAGAAGATGTCCAGCTCCTTCTGGCCACGTGCATTTAAATGCATGCCACCATCTGAGTCGCTGACCATCTGTCTGCTCTAGGCCCTGCAAACATCCACTTCATCAGCTTTTTCATCTGACTGTGTTTTCGGAAGCATTTCCTAATTCAAACTCCCATGGAGGCCTCTTATTCCCAACTAAACTCACTCAACTCCCAAGGTCAGCCCTGCCCCCACTCACCAGGCTCTCCCGCAGAAAGCCCACATCACTCAAAGGCCCATTTCCCTCGGTTTGTTTGCTGGCATCTGGTCCTGGGTCTATTTTACAAATGACAATTTGTCTGTGTCTCTTAAGCTCTCTGCAAATGTTCAACATTCTGGGACTAAAGTAAAATGTTCTTTGCAGAATTTACCAGAACAGTTAGGTGTCACAAACACTGAGATTCCCCGTGCCTCCTTGACCATTTCTAATCTGATCGAGGAGGGTAGAGATTGTTACCACATCGGGAGCCAATGCTGTTCTGAACCAGAAGCTGGGGTAATTATTTGAACTGAAAGGGTGGTGCGAATACTCCAGTCCATCACTGCCCAAGCAACTGGTCTTCAATAGTCAGGAATTTCCTGCCAATACTCCTCTCTCAGGACACAGTGATTCCTAGGATGTAGGATCAATCCATGTTGACAATGCACCCCTGGGGAGCTGGCCACCCATGGCTCCCTGATCCCAGCCACCCCGTGGGCACACCCACTTCCTCAGTGGGCCCCAGCGTTCAGAGCCTGACTCACTTATTTTGGCTCAGGTGTCAAAACACATTTTTGTCCACACTAGCTGACATGAACCTGCATAGCTCTGCCTGGGATGCTTTTATGCCACTAAATCAGTGTTTTTCCTGTACATTCTGAAAAGGATTTTAAGCAACTTCAAAAAGACGCAGTCAGTGAGGCTAAAGTTAATGAAACACAGGTAGAAGATCAGAGCTGAGGGAAGGAGAAGGAAGCAGCAATGGCTTCACTTTCATATTTGGTCCTTGCTTTGTTCTGGCTTGAAGTCAAAGGTTGCTTACAAGAAATAATCATTTAAAAAAACAAACTTCATTGAATTAAAATTGTCCAAAATGTGCCCATGATGCCATTCAGTGTCACATCTATGATACTGAGTATGAGAAATGGCTTCTCAAATTTATTGCCAAGACAATTGTGTTCGTTCTAATTGGTTGTTTCCTTCTTTCTGATGTTGGGTGCCACCTAAAATTAGGTGTGTGTGTGCGTGCGCGCGCGTGTGTGTGCATGTGTGTGTGTGCGCGTGCACGTATGTGTGCATGTGTATGTGTGTGCATGTGTGTGTGCGCGCGCGTGTGTGTGTGTGTGTGTGTGTGTGTGTTTCTTTTCTTTTCTCTCCTCCCTCTCCCATCCCCCCCTGCTCTGGCTTTCAGGAAGCACAGAGCTAAATTATGTGCTTATTTACAGCAACTATACTAGTATCACTTAGCATGGAGTCTGCCTATACTACTTACAATATCTGACATAATTAAAAGACAAGTTTGTTGCACATAGAGAGCATATGAAGAATGCTTTGGGGAGCATATAAAAAAAATGGACCACTGTGACTTATGAGGACATGTGATTATTTCATGGGACATGAGGCTGGATGAGCTGGCGCCAGGGTTGGTTCCAGGTCTCCATAAACTCACCAAGGACCCAGGTCCTTCTCTTCCTGCTCTGCCATCCCTGTGGGATCTGGTGTCTCCCCTTAAGGTCCCAGAAGCTGCGGCTTCTGACATTATTATCTCCTCACAGCAGAGCCTCAGAGTGAGAAGGAGGGGATGGGATCTCCTCACACTGTTATCAGGGGGCAGGATCTTTCCCCGAAGTCCCCTTCTTACATCCCAAGTTCTTCTTACATCCCACGGGCCCAAGTCAGGTCACGCCAGGAGAATCCCTAAGAAAGAGAAAGAGAGAGCCGGTTCATTTCCTGGGCCCACGGAGCTTCCGTATACAGGATGACGAAACAATAGTAATAATACAAATCAATAAAATGTCACGAGCTAGAAGAAACCATCAACATTTGCATTTATCAATTCATTTGATTTTTTTAACAACTCTCTGGGTTGTTCATCCCCGATGTAGGGGTCAGGAATCAGGCACAGAAAGGTTAGACTACCTGCCCAAGGTCACACAGCTGAAGAGCTGCGTAGCTGGAACCAGGCAGTCTGTGTTCCCGACCTGTGTGTCTGGCCTCTGAACACCCTGAGCTTTCCTACAAACACCCACTCCTACAGTTTGTCCTTTGAAAGGTGATAAATCACACAGTTTGAGTTTGTAAGGACTACATTGTCTCCTTCAGTTACAGGAAGATGAGCTTCTAGAGCTGACTTACCTGGGTGATTATACAACCCCCTGTTGTGTAGACAGGAAAACTCTAGATGGGCAAGCAAGCTGCACGCAATCAGTAAGCTGGGGGCGTTCTGTCCACTAAGTAACCTGAATGTATTTAGCTAATATTTTCCGTCATCTCACTCCCTTTCCCCTTCACCCTGTTACCATGTGAGTGGGTAATGCACATGTCTCGGGACACCTAGGCAGGTGGTTGTGTGCATGACACAGGGGTGCCCCAGAAAGGAACTGCCGTGATCACTTGGTGCCATCATCTCACACCCAGCCTGCTACTGGCCTGCACACAAGGAGGGATGTGCTCACTGTGACAACACAGCAGGGTCAAAACCAACCCCCCACAAACCAATTGAATGAAAGCACTGGGTCTGCTCTGCTCATCACAAGCTCTCCGAGTCTCCGCATTTACTTTGTAAAATAGGACCCACACGTTTGTAACAACTCTGACCGGATGAGGTGGTGTATGTCAAACCATCTCTTAATTCTAAGTAAGTCACAAATTCATTTTTGTTACTTTTACAAAATTGTATACATTGAAACGTGATCACATGCTCTGGACTGGCAGCACTTTACCAGCGTTAATGGCAATGAAAGGAAGTCAGGGTGTCTAACCTCGGAATCTCCAGGGGGTCCTGGGCATTGCTGTCAGGTGTGGTCGCACCCCGAGGAGGTGATGCAGGACCTGCGAAGAGCATTCTAAGGTACATGCAGGACGCTGCCCCTTCCATGGACGCTTCCCTCGGGAACATTCTAGGGCCAGGTTTCCACTGGATTATTTCACCAATTTCATGTAGAATCGTCTTATTCTAACACTAAGAGCAAAGCTAGCTACAGGCAGGACAGCACCAGGAAGAAAGATGCGTGCGCACCCAGTCTCGACACTGATAATAACAGAGCTAGAATCACGTGCCTGGCACTGCGCCAGGGGCTCGCGCTAAATGAGCTCTCCTTACAGAAGGATCGCGTGGACAACCCTGCCTTGGGGTATCTTCTCCAGACCACTGGCATTTATTTCCATTCAGTTTCTCATTAATTCATTCAAACAATTATTTTTACCTCTAAAGTGTAAACATAGAACAAATATGTGCCCTTACCACCTCTTTAGAAGATCAGAAAGCTTGTTAGGGTAGGAAAAGTTTCAGAATGAAGCCTGGAGATGACATTTCTGTTCTTGGCTCCACCACTGGCAGGCAGTGTGGCCTTTCGTGGGGCAAGGCCCTTCTCTGAGCTTCGAATCCTTTATGAGTAAAATACTGAGACTTAATAAACCTTTTTATAAATCCTCCTGTTCCTCCCACCCCGAGGACTGACCCTCTCTGGGACTAGCCCCTGAGGAGAGAGGTTTGGGTTTCACCCCCATGAAAGAAACCCTAGTGTAGGGACGGCCATGCTGAGAAAAAGCAGCATCTTCTGCCGCAGCTACTGCTGCGGGTGACAATGAAGACATTCCCACTTCATGTGCTAAACAGGCTTGTCACAGAGGAGTGCGGTGTGAGCCAGCATCTCTGTAGACTCCTGGCTCCCGTCCATCAGGCTAAGAAGGAACTCAGAGACGGGGAAGAACAACGCATGACTCAGAATCAGCTCCTGCTGCGAGCCCGGCAAGACCTCCCTTTAAAGGCAAGAGAGTAATCGGGGGACGCTGGGCATGCTGGGACTTCCCACGGTCAATCAGGACAAAATCTCCACTTTCTTCCCAGCCCTGCAGTCAGCAAACCTTCAATGAAGTCACTGTTGTCTGTTATCCAAGTATTTCCTCATCTGGAAGCATCAGTTATATCACACTTGGACCAACCGGCACATGCATGAATGCGCATGTACACATGCATGCATATACACACACTCACGTATGTGTGTGCACGCGCACACGCACACACACACACACACAATCATTGAGAAATGCCAGCTGTTGCTTCTGAACTGGTTAATGACACATCAAACCCCTTATAATGCAAGCTCTGCCTTATGCATGGGCACACTCCAGTGACTACAAAAAAGAAAACCTAATCTGCACTTTTTTCTTGGGCTCAATCTTTCACTTACGCAAAATAAATAAATAAACAAACAAACAAACAAAGAGCTTGGGTGCTAAGGATTTTCACTATAACTGTTCAAAAATATCCCAGAGTTAAAATGTACTATATTTATCAGTCTAAAGAAGAGTCCTAAATAGTGATGAACTCATATTGAAAGCATTTGATTCTTAAAATTTACTTATATACCTAATGGTACAGGCCAGTGATGTTATAACATAATAACAGATGTTTGAATGACTGTACTTTCATCTTGCTGAAACTTAAATGCTACATCTGGTCAACCTCCTAGATTTCTGCTACCAGTTTTCTAAACTGGAACATGGTAGGTGGCTAAACCAAGCCTAAATCTGATTGTTGGTCTCTGTTAAAGGCATCACATGGCTGTTTAAAGCCACAAGTGCGTCTTTGCACTGAAGTGGCAGGCAGACACCTCCTGGTTGTAATGTCAGATGCTTTAGGTGGCATCACTCTTCTAAGAGAGCCCCCGCCACAGCGTCCTAACGTACATTCGGAAGACCAGACGGCCTCCCTGAGCGGGGGCCTTGCCCCAGGCAGAGCGCGATGTGTTTGCATCGGGCTAGGTGTGGGAGGAGGATGACGGGAATGCTACACAGCAAGGTCATGACAAGGGCAGCTGTAGCAAACACTATGAGTGCACTTTGTCACCGTTCTTCTCATTTGACCTTCACAACAAGCTGCTAGGGTAGGGGAGAATGGTGCAGCTTATAAACCAAAGTGATCTCCCAAAGACAGGTGCCCACTAAGACGTGGCGGGCCTGTGGCTCCACGCAGTCCCTGCTCTGCGACTCCTTGGTGTCCGCAGCTCACACTGTGTGTACTTCATGTGTCAGCCAGGCTCGGGTTCCTGCTGCCTTCTCCAGCTGCAGTGCTGATGGCCCCCTTCCCCACTGTCCTTCAGAGCCCAATCAGATACATGCTTTTCCACTCACGCCTGGGATGACCTCAGACAAAATTACGTGCTCCCTCATATCTGTCCCCCTAGCAACTTACAGGAACTTGATTGTTTGCCTGAAACATAATACAGGTAGAAATGAGTGCTACAAAGTTACGATCAGGTAAGAAAGGGCTTTCTGCACCGTGTGAGGAATATATTGTGCAGTTATTATGGACAGAAGGTTTGTTCCCCATCCCGACCCAAGATTCACATGTCGAAGCCCTACCCTTCAATGTGATGGTATTTGGGGGCGGGGCCTTTGGGAGGTGTGAGTTTTAGATAAAGTTGTAAGGGTGGGGCCCACAAGATGGGATTAGTGCCCTTATAACAGGAGGAAGGGACAACAGAGTGTACTCTCTCTCTGCCACGTGAGGACACAGCAAGAAGGTGCCTTCTGCAAACCAAGAAGAGGGCTCTCAGCAGGAACTGAACCTACTGGCACCTTGATCTTAAACTTCCAGCCTCCAGAACTGTGAAAAATCAATGTCTGTTGTTTGAGGCCCCCAGTCTATGGCATTTTGCTATGGGAGCCCGAGCTGACTAATAGTGAGTACACTGGATGCCTTTTAAACCAGATATGCTCTTATCTTTATGGTAAGATTACATATTTCTTAATTTTAGAAGAGAAAACCATACTTTTTAAATCTATTCATTTATATAATTTCAGGCATCAACAAATGTTTTCTGCAAAGAACCAGAAAGTAAATATTTTAGGCTTGCCAGGAGAGATACAGTTTCCATCTCCTGAACTACAGGCCTTGGTTTGCGGACCTCAGTGTAACAGAATGAATTTTCCAAAAGAAACCTATAATTTCCCAAAGACTTGCTGGGTGGACAACCAAATGATTAGTTTTTACAGAAAATTTATTTAGGTGTCACTTTATTATAAATATAATGAATTAGGTACATATGTGGATAACTTCTTTGTTACACTTTGTTACAGCACCCTTGAGCAGGAAATACACTAAAAAATGATCATTGCTTAAAAAAAAAATAGAGCAATGTGCATGCATTAATAGTCTCAGTGCCAAGCCTGACCTGCCGGGGGGGGCCTCAATTCCTGAGGGGCTCCCCCTAATCCAATGGAAGTCACTAACCCATTATCAGAACCTCTGCAGCAGTTTCATTTTATAAAAAGAAACAAGAAAAAAGATCCCATTAGGAAAGGTTGCAGCCAAAGAATGCAGTCGTTTTTTTCTGTTACCTTGTATCTAATGTAAGGATTGCTGTCGGACCAGCTTCAAAAATGTCCCTTCTCACATAAGGAGTTCAGCACCCCCACCCCACCCCAGACAAAGAACCAACCGCCCTGTATTTTCAGTAACTCTGGAGGTTGTTTTTCTTGTCTTGGGTCAAAGAATCACTTTCTAACTGTGCCTGTGGCCTGCAGATTCAGAAGGAGAGAACTGGTTTCTATGTCCCACTTTAAGGCTTGTTTAGCTTATTGACCTATGTATTCCTCCCAACATCTTATGAGGCAGTCAATCTTCCCCCAAATTTACAGATCGTGAATTTGAACCTCAGAGACCTCCAAGGGCACACATCTGGTGTGATGGCTGAGTACAAGATTTGAACCCAAATCGTTATCTTCCAACCTCTGCCTCCTTTTCAGCACATCAGGTGGTTTCTCTCCTATGCTTGACGCATTTATCAAAGCTTTTCTCTCCAACTCCATGCAAACCCATCGACTCTAACCAGCGGAATTAACAGTTGTCGGGGTTCTTGTTGGCATCGACTCCTTGGTCAGAAATTCCTGCCTTCCCATCTCCTAAGCCAAAGCATCCTGAGCACGAATGGGTCACTGAGGGGCGAGGGGGAGGTGAGTCCTCCAGTGGCTGTCCTGCTAAATGCACAGTCAGAGCTAGGACGCTGCAGGCGGTGACGGCTGAGGGTGAGACAGGGACGAAAGGCAGCACAAACCACCTATGTCAACAGAGCAGGGCGCCAGGCGATGGAGCCCGGGGCTGATGGAGCTCTGTGATGCGAGCCTGCCCACAGAGCCGGCAAGTCTAGACTCCAGATGTGTATTCACTGTCACCCGGCCAAGTCGGATCCAGCGGGTAAATATTCCTACCAGATGACAGCGGGCTCTGTTACAGCCGTGATGACAAAGGACAAAAATAGGAAGAGAGTAAACACTGGGCACTGCTGCTCCCAGGGGGAGGTAAACACACACTCACACACATACTCACGTGCATGCTCACTGACACTCACACTCTCACACACTCACATAACTCTTCACACATACTCACGTGCACACACACATACACACGCTCACACACACTCTGCACATACTTCTTCAAGATGGCTATTATGTCAGTAGATCATATATTTCCTTACATTTTCTTGCTATGTTGAAATAGTTCCAAGATGAACTAAAGACTCTTTAAGTCAATTAGACACTTAAAATGAGCCGAAATTGGGTGCACAAAGAGGCAGTTCACCTTCTGATTTTTAACCTTTAGGAAGATTGAGAGCTGAGAAAAAGCAAGCAAGTTTTTAAAAAAATTTTAGAATGCAGGTCCATGAGTATCAATTTACTTTGCGAGATGAGAGTTTTTGTGTTTTTGAGCATCAGCACAGCCCCGCATAACAAACATCTAAAAATAGGTCTGCCCTCCAGATTTCCGCAGCCCAAATGCTTGCCGCCATCTCCCACACTCAGTGCATCACCTCCACTACAGCTAGTCCCAATGATGTCACATGCTGATTTCAAAAATGTGACTTTTACGTCTGCCTCAAGCAATTGGATGGAAAGAATGTAGGTTTTCAGTAATTCCAGAGTTGTAATATCTCTTTGCTTAAAATATATTGGCACCTGGTAGGAGGTAAGGCTTCACTTCCTTGTGAAATTACAGCTCCATATGTCAGAGATAGCAGCTGAAAATGAATGAAATGCTAGAATCTTCTATGAACTTCCCCACTCAATCCACAGTATCAGGGAGGCATTTAGGTAATAGCACAGTCACTTTTACTGTATCTCTTGAGAGGGCTGGGTTTTATTTGGGGGGGCGGGGAGAATTGCTTTTAAATGGGGTGTAGGTGAGCCCATTTCCATTAAAAGAAACAACCAGGAGAGGAAATTTCCACAATCATTCTATTACTATTTATTTCCCAGACATTTTACTTGTTGTAGCCCCTGTCATCTTCCCAGCCACCCTAAGAGGTTAAATGTTTTATAGAAGAAATGATTTCCAGAGAGTCACAGAGATAGTCTGTGCCAGTGTCAGGATTTCAGCCCATGCTGCCCGATTCCAGAGGGAAGCCAATGCCTCCTGGCAAAGAGTTGTCATTGAATGAGGGGGTCGGTGACACTGACCAACCACTCCACATTCTGTTTTATTTCTAAAACTCTGTTGTACAATTCAGTGAGTCCAAAATTAAATATGAAGTCTTTCTCTTCATTCATGTTTAGATCAGAAATTTGCCTCCCAGATTTGCTTGATTGAAAAATTCACAATACACAGAATTTCAGCTAAAAGCAAATAAAGTAAGCAGTGTCTAGAAGATTCAGTATAGTCGTAGATGCTCTGATCATGGCTGACCAAATGTTGGACTTAAACTTAATAAAAGTACAGTAATACCTTGGTTTGCGAGCATAATTCTTTCCAGAAACAAACTACTCACATTGCAAGACATCGCTCGTTTACCACGTTTAGATGTATTAGAAATGTTTGCTCGTCTTGCAGAACACTCGCAAACCATGTTACTCACAATCCAAGGTTTTACTGTTCACAACTTAAATACATATTAATGGATTTGAGTCTTTACATTGTTTCAGATTTATAATAATAGAGCCTCAATTACCATTGTATCACATTATAGCCTCTGAAGGTCAATTATTTAAATTTTATTATTTGATATTACATAAATATATATTATAACTTATAATGTAACTTGTATCATAGTATTTATTACTATTAAAATTTGTTGCTATTTGCATACATAAATAAATGAAGTACATGCCACCCACTTTGTATTTATTTATGAAACAGAATGTCTGAGTCGCCCAATCAGGGGACAAAGAAATAGAAGGTCTATCTGTGGGCAGTTCTGTCCTTGGTCTTTTTCTCTCTGCTTTCTCATCATCAGACACCCCGTTTGTTCTCCCAATTTCAGCCACGTCTGCAATGGATGAAAGTCATGATTACACCTTTGGCTCTCCGGATGGAGAGAGCCCCCCCCTCCTTCTCTTCCCTGCTGCTACCTCCTCTCTCAGTCACCGAAACATCGGAGCCCTGGCTGACTCACTCTTTTTCTCAGCTTCCAAACCCAGTGTCCTGCCTCTCCGCTGTCACCTGTCGTCTCCCTGTGCCCTTGTCCTCGCCCTAGGCTACCCTGTTAGCACACACCCTAACACATAAGAAATGCTCCACAAATATGTGTGGAAGGAAGGAAGGGAGATGGCAGAGGCATGGGAATGAGGTGTATTAGTTTCTATTGTGCATAACAGATTTCCACAGGCATGGTGCCTTCAGACAACACAGTTTTGTCATCTCACAGTTTCCTCAGGAGTCAGGCACATTTTAGCTGGTTCCCAGCTCGGTGTCACAGGACTAAAACCAAGGGTCAGCCAGCTTTATCCTTCTGTGGAGGCTGACTAGGGAAAGCTATGGGTCCCTGCAAGCTGTCAGTGTGGGGACAGAGTTCCAAGGGGTTGTGTCACGTCCTGGAAGGTGAACACAGCTACAGGTCCTCAGAGGGTTCCCATCTCTCTGACTCCAGGAAAGGCTGCTTAGAGGTCCTTCAAACGAATGACCTGATCCAGTCAGGAACACCCAGATAATCTCCATTTTGACTAATTCAAAGTCAGTGAACCTGGAACCTAGTCCCAGGAGTGAGATTCGCTCATCCTCACAGGTTCTGCCTGATGCAAGGGGAGGGCACTGGATGAGCGTGCAGGGGCCTCAGGGTCACTCTGCTGACCATGGGAGGGCACAGAGACAACCAGCAGTAGGGCATCACCACTCCACCAGGCAGGATGTGGGTTCGAATAGCAGGCTTTGAACCCACAGAACTCTGCCGTGTGTTAGCTGGGTGATGTGGCAAGTCATTAAACCTTTCCAAGTCTGAGTTTCCAAGTAGCTGAGATTGTAAGAACAGTGGCACCTACTTCAATGGTTGCTGTGAAAAAGTAAATGACTTATGGCACACCAGCTCCTGGGACTGAGAAAGCGTTTGCTGAGAGAGAACTATGACTCTTGGGGTTCTCCAGTGTGCTGGGCTTCTGGGAACGATGGACACAGAATTTGAAACCCAGATCTTTCCCAGAATACCTAGGACATATGGTCTCCAAAATTAGAGATACACCATCCAATAAGCAGTATATTTCTGGGGGAAAAAAATCCCCTAGGAAACAAGAAGCTAAGGGGACCACTTTTTTTTTAACATACAAATCAAATTCAGGCCAAGGAGCTACCTATTTTATTAAGAGAAGTTCCTACTTTCCTTAATAAAAGAATTTCAAGCCTTATTTGGGAGACAATTATATATATATATATATATATATATATATATATATATATATATATATATATATACACACACACACACACACANACACACACACACACACACATTTATGTTCTGAGTAATAATATACACAGCAGGCATGACCAAACTAAAAGAGACTTTGATCTGACTGCCTATTTCTATTTTGTTTTACACCAAATATCTTCTCCTGAAATGAAGTTAACAACATTTCCCATTTAAAATGCCCCCAACATCCCACCACAGTTACTTCTGATGTTTCAAACTCCCATTCTTGCTGATGCGGACTTTCTTTTCAATCTAATTTATTTGGATTCTGTTTTCTCCATTACAATGTGGGAGCTTCCCGCAGAGCTGATGAGATCATTTCCTGCTGACTCAGCACATTGCCACCGGAAAGGCTGTAATTAAGACTGATTACAGTTGGAGATAATACAAAGCCTCAGGAAATGTCACAGAGACCCAGAGAATCTGCAAGAAAAATTACCTTGCAGCACCATTGGCTTCTATCCTATGATGGCATTCACACTTGCCCGCGCCCCCCGCCCCCATCTGCTGCTCTCCCCCCTCTTGCATCAGCCTTCCTTGTGGGTGACTGAGCTGGGACTGTGTGTGTTTCCTGGAGGTGCTTCGTCCATGGTGGCACTTTAATGAAGGAGGCAGGGGGCTTAGCTCTGACCTCTAGCATCAACACACTGGCCAGGATTTGTCCCTTTACCTTCATTAGGGTCAGTCACCAAGTGCCTTATTTACCTCCCTTCACTGTTGCTCATGTGACCAAATGTCAGATAGAACTTTCTCTGCATTTGAAATCTGGTTAAAATCAGCCTCAACTCTGAGTCTGGAGTAAGAGCTCAGAGCCCTGATTTCTGGGAGTCCCAGCTACTCGATTCTTCCGCATGGAATGCCCTGGGTTCAGGGGTTCTATTCAGCCTTCCTCATTCAACCCTATCACCCTTGGTGGTTTGGGTTAGCAATTTTACTAAAGATCTGGGGGCTATTTGGACTAGCACATTCTATATGGCGTGTTCTCTGCCATTAGATTCACTGCACCCCTTTTCTCTAAGCCTTCTTGCATCAAGGTCTCCTCCAGCAGACTGCCCACACGAGATAGTCTCCTTATGATGGAAGATTTAGCAAGTGATTCAGGACTTTGGGAGCACTGTGATGATTATAAGTCAGTTAATACATGTCAGGTATAATTAGTATTATTTGAAGCATCATGAGGCATGGAAACTTTTGCAAGGACAACTAAATGGAATCAGTAGAAAATCTCTTTGATGGTTGCCCTTGAGGCAGAAATAAAACCTTGACATTCAATGTGCATCTTTTGATTAAAGACATCACACTTTTTAGGTATGCTCCTTCAATAAGCAAGCCCTGCAGCCCTAACCCCAGTTACCTCACAAAAGCAAGCCTATGAGAGGCCCATGTGGGAAAGGATTGTTGGGTTAATGGTGACACAACTTCACTGACAAATAAGACCAACATCAAATTAAAACACTTCTGCACAGCTACACAAATAATCAGCAAAATGAAAGGGCGACCTACAGAATGGGAGAAAATATTTGCAAACCATCTATCTGATAATGACTTAGTTTCCAAAATATATAAGGAACTCATACAACTCAATAGCAAAAAGAAAAAATCTGATTAAAAAATGGGCAAAGGACTTGAATAGACATTTTTCAAAGAAGACATACAGATGGCCAATAGGTATATGAAAAGGTGTTCAACATCACTAATCATCATTGGGGAAATGCAAGTCAAAACCAAAATAAGATATTATCTCAAATGTGTTAGGATGGCTATCATCAAAAAGACAAGAGATAACAGGTGTTGGTGAGGGTGTGGAGGAAGGGAACTCTCGTGCACTGTTGGTAGGAATGTCACTTGGTACAGCCATTACAGAAAATATTATGGAGGTTCCTCAAAAATTAAAACTTGAACTACCATATGATCCAGCAATTCTACTTCTAAAGGAAATGAAATCACTATCTTGAAGAAATATCTGAACTTCCTGTTCATGGAAGCATTATTCACAACAGGTAATACATGGAAACAACCTAAGTGTCCATCAACAGATGAATGGACAAAGAGGTGATATTGATATATATATATGTGTGTGTGTGTGTGTGTGTGTGTGTGTGTGTGTGTGTGTGTGCGCGCGCGCACACACAAAATTTAATATGATTCAGCCATGAAAAAGAAGAAAACCTTGCCTTTTCTCACAACATAGATGGAACATGAAGGCATTATGCTAAGTGAAATAAGTTAGAGAGAGAAAGACAAATGGTGTATGTTCTCACTTGTATGTGGAATCTGAAAAAGCCAAACTCATAGAAATGGAGAGTAGAATGGTGGTTAACCAGGGCTGGGGGAGGGGAATAGGTGGGGAGATGTTGATCAAAGAGTAAAAATTCCAGCTATACGATCAGTAAGTTCTGGGGATCTAATGTACAGCATGGTGACTATAGTTAATAGGACTGTTCTGTATAATGGAAAGTTGTTACAAGAGTAGATCTTAAATGGATAAAACCAATTTGATGAAATTTAATAATCAGTCATGATGAAAAATTACTGTAAACAAAGGGGAGTTTGAAAGGAACTTCCTTAATCTAATAATAAGCATCAGCCCAAATACTATAGAAACCAGGAGAAGGCCCAAGATGGCTGATTAGGTAAACATTATGCCTGCTGCTTCCCAGGATCACATCAAAATTAAAACTATAGAAAAATCAACCTCAAGAATCATCTGAAGACTAGCTGAACAGAACCCCTATAACTATGGATATAAAGAGGCTACATCAAGACTGGTAGGAGAGACAAAGACACGAAACAGGCTGACCCCAAACCCACAGGTAGTGGATGAACACTGGGGGGCACACCTAGGTGGCAGAGGTCCCCCACACCAGGCTCTCCAGCCCAGGAGTCCTGTGTCAGGAAGAGGAGTCCTCACTACATCTAGCAGAAAATCATTGAGGTTTCTATCCATTTGGCCCAGTGAGATGGAAGACGGCTGGAAACCCAGACATCCTCTTAAAGGTCCCACACATAGACTCACTCACTTGCAAACACTCACCTAGGCTCCAGAGGAGGGGTGGTAACTCCTGAGGCACCAGAGAACATAGGTAGAAAGACTGAGTTGTGTGGCTTCCAGACAAAGGCTGGAGGGACAACCTCCATTGTCCCTGTGTGGGGCCCACCTCATGTATCACATACAGGAGTGCACCATCTTTTCTATGTTGAACCCTCCCCCAAAGGGCCAAATCTGAGACTTCATTGATCTGGTAAAATCCACACATGTGCTTCACATTGGAGGCACCCTGGGTTCCTGCCCCACCCAGCTAGTGCTGAAGCACTGGAGGGCACTCTCGGCTCCTGGGCAGCCAACGCTGCCCCACAAGCTGCAGAAGCCTTTTACAGCACTGGAAGGCTGAAGGTGGTCTGGGGAAATTTTATGGTGGACAATCAGCCACAACTCTTGCTGCAGCCTCTCTGGGCACCTCTCAGGGATCTGCAGGCCTGATGTGAGCAGTGGCTGGCTGCAGAGTTCTCAGGGTATTTTGCAAAGTGGCCACAGGCCGACACTGGTGCAAGAACTGAATCTGCATTAAAACCACTGGTCATGCTCCGTGGCTCCCTGGGACCCCACCCTGTCCAGCTACTGCTGCATCACCAGGGACACTCTCAACATGAGGTCAACCAGTCCAGCCCATAGGCCTAAAAAGTCTCTTTCAATGGCTGAACCTTACAGGCAGCCAGCAGTTGTCAATAGGCCTAGGGTGGCCCTGGGCCTTTTGCTAAGCTGCCCCAGACTGAATACTGGTAGTAGCCTGCCTCAGTTCACAGCAAGACCACCACCACCTGCCTCTAGGTCCAGCACAGGCAGCATCCAACCACATATAGCACTGTAGTTCCTACAAGGTAGCCCGAGGCCAGTCACAGGCAAGACTGAAGTTGGCCTGCACAGGAGACCTTCCCAAGAGATAAGAGAAACAACACTCCCAGAGGCCAGCCTCAGACCATAGCAGAGCACTACGTGGTTAGCCCCACAAGCGGTACACCCAAAGTGGGGTATCAACAGGCACAAGAGCCTGCAGGGGTGAATCTCCCTTTGAGAGGTCAGCCCCCACACAGCTGCTCATACACTGTGGGCATAGCCAATCCTCACAATCAGTCAGTATGGGAGTCAATCCCACCCACTGACTCACCAAAAGCAATCAAGACTCAACTACAACAAGAGAGCAAACACAACACACTCAAGGGACATGCCTGGGAAACACGCACAGGAGACCAGGGAGACTGTGACACTGGATCACACAGTGCACCTACTACATAAGGCCGTCCAGCAGAGACTGAAAGACATAGGAGATCTACCTAATACATAAAAGCAAACACAGCGAGGCAGCCAAAATAATGAAACAAAGAAACATGTTCCAAATAAAGGAACAGGAGAAACCTCCAGAAAAAGAACTAAGTGAAATGGAGGCAACCAATCTACCAGAAACAGAGTTTAAAACATTGGTTATAAGAATTCTTAAGGAACTTAGTGAGAACTTCAACAAAGAGATAGTAAACATAAAGAAGGACATAGAAACCATAAAAAAGGACCAGTCAAAAATAAAGAATATAACAACTGAAATGAAGTATACATTAGAAAGAATCAATAGTGAATTAAATGAAGCTGATGATTGAATCAGCAATTTAGAAGATAAGGTAGCAGAAAACACCCAATCAGAACAACAGAAAGAAAAACTAACAGTAATAAAAACATAAACAAAGACAGTTTAAGGGACCTTTGGGAAAAACCAAGCATAACAAAATTCACATCATAGGAGTACCAGAAAAAGAAGAGAGGGAGCAAGGAATCAAGAACCTATTTGAAGAAATAATGATTGAAAACTTCCTTAACTTGGTGAAGGCAACAGACATACAAGCTCAGGAAGTACAGTGAGTCCCAAACAAGAGGAACCCAAACAGGCCCACACCAAGACACATCATAATTAAAATGGCAAAGGTTCAAGACAAAGAGAGAATCCTAAAAGCAACAGGAGAAAGACAACTAGTTACTTACAAGGGAGCTCCCATAAGACTGTCAGCTGATTCCTCATTAAAAACTTTGCAGTCCAGAAGGGAGTGGCAGTAAATATTCAACGTGATGAAAAGTAAGGACGTACAACCAAGATTACTCTACCCAGCAAAACTATCATTTAAAATTGAAGAAGACAAATCAACAGACTATCTTTACACCTAAGGGAACCGGAAAAAGAACAGCAAAACAAGCCCAAAGAGAGTACAAGGAAGGAAATAATGAAGACCAGAGCAGAAATAATTGAAATAGAGACCCAAAAAACAATACAAAAGGTCAACGAAACCAAAAGCTGGTTTTTTGAAAAGGTAAACAAAATCGACAAACCCTTAGCCAGATTCACCAAGACAAAGAGAGAGGAACCAAATTAATAACATCAGAAATGACAGAGAAGTGACAACAGATACCACAGAAATACAGAAAAATTTAAGAAAATACTATGAGCAACTATATGCCAACAAATTCAACAACCTGAAAGAAATGGATAAATTTCTAGAAGCATACAATCTACCAAGTCTGAACCAAGAAGAAACAGAAACTCTGAACAGACTGATTACTACCAAAGAAATTGACTTAGTAATCAACAAGCTTCCAACAAACAAAAGTCCTGGACCAGATGGCTTCACAGGTGAATTTTACAAAACATTTAAAAAGTAATTAATACCTATTCGCCTCAAACTATTCCAAAAAATACAAAAGGAGGGAAGGCTCCCAAGCACATTTTATGAGGCCACTATTACTCTGATCCCCAAATCAGACAAAGATATTACAAAAAAAGAAAACTATAGGCCAATATCCCTAATGAACACAGATGCAAAAATCCTCAACAAAATACTAGCAAACCAAATTCAGCAACACATTAGAAAGATCATACACCACAATCAAATGGGATTCATTCCTGGTATGCGAGGTTGGTTCAATATCTACAAATCAATTAACATAATACATCACATTAACAAAATGAAAAATAAAAACCATATGATCATATCGATATATGCAGAAAAAGCATTTGACAAAACCCAGCAACCATTTATGATAAAAACCCTTAGCAAAGTGAGAATAGAGGGATCATATTTCAACATAATAAAGGCCAAATATGATAAGCCCACAGCAAACATCATACCCAATGGGGAAAGGCTGAGACCTTTCCTCTTAAGATCAGGAACAAGACAAGGCTGTCACTTTCACCACTTCTATTCAACATAGTTCTGGAAGTTCTAGCCACAGCAATCAAACAAGAAAATGAAATAAAAGGCTTCCAAATTGGAAAGGAGGAAGTAAAATTGTCATTATATGCAGATGACATGATACAATATATCGAGATCCCAAAGACTCCACAAAAAACTATTAGAACTGATAAATGAATTTAGTAAGGTAGCAGGATACAAAATTAATATTCAGAAATCAGTATGATGTATCTCAAAAAACTGGAAATGGAACTGCCTTATGACCCAGCAATTCCACTCTTGGGTATCTATCCAGAGAAACCCAAGACACTAATTCGAAAAAAATATATGCACCCCTATGTTTATTGCAGCGCTATTCACAATAGCCAAGACTTGGAAACAACCAAAATGCCCATCGGTAGATGACTGGGTTAAGAAACTGTGGTACATATATACAATGGAGTATTACTCAGCTATAAAGAAGAATTAAATCTTACCTTTTGCAACAATATGGGTGGACCTAGAGAATATTATGTTAAGTGAAATAAGTCAGTTGGAGAAAGACAATTACCATATGATCTCACTTATATGTGGAAGCTAAAAAACTGAATGAACAAGCAAAGTAAACAGAAATAGTCTCAGAGATATAGAGGAAAACTGATGGTTGCTAGTTGGGAGAGGGGTGGGGATGAGGGAGAAGGGGAAGGGATTAGACAGCATAAATACGTAACTACAATATTGCCACAGGGACAGGAAAGACAGTTTGGGGAGTATAATTAATAATGTAAATATTTTGTAGGGTGTCAGATGGTCACATGTCTTGCTAGGAAAACCAGTTCACGGACAGTGTAGAGGCTTGATCACTGCACTGTACACCTGAAGCTGATGTTGTATAATATTGTATGTCAACTATAATTGAATGTATATAGTCATGGGATGTGGAGTACAGTGTGGGAATGGAGTCAATGGAATTGTAATAGATGTGTGATATGGCGGGGCCAATGGGGTGGCGGATTGGGAGAGGGGAGTTGTCACTTTGAGGGGTAAAAAGTATAACTATTACACTGTGTTGTACAGCTGAAACTAATTTAAAAAAAAGAAAAGAAAAATAAATAAATACAATACTATATAAGGATAAAAAAAAATTAAAGAAGAGATAAAGAGCTTCCCAGACAAAACACTAAAGGAATTCATTACCACTAAGCCAGTATTACAAGAAATGTTAAAAGGACTTCTTTAAGAAAAAAGGGAAAAACAAACAAACAAAAGACACAAAATATGAATAATAAAGGGGCAATAACTATGCACCTATCAATAATCACTTTAAATGTAAATGGTTTAAATGCTCCAATCAAAAGATATAAGGTAGCTGAATGGATAAGAAAACAATATCCATGCTTATGCTGTCTACAGGAGGCGCACCTCAGATCAAAAAGCACATATAGACTGAAAGTAAAGGGACAGAAACATATTTCACACAAATGGAAATGAGGAAAAACCTGGAATAGCAATACTTATATCAAACAAAATAGACTTTAAAATGAAGACTATAATAAGAGACAAAGAAGGGCATCACATAATGATAAAGAGATCAATCCAATAAGAGGATATAACCCTAGTAAACATCTATGCACCCAACATAGGAGCTCCTAAACATATAAAACAAACATTGACCAACATAGAGTCAGAGATTGACAGTAATACAATCATAGTAGGGGATTTTAACACCCCACTGACACCAATGGACAGATCTTCCAGACAGAAAATCAACACAAAAACTGTGGCCTTAAATGACACATTAGACTAGATGGATTTAATTGACATTTTTAGAGCATTTTACCCCAAAGCAGCAGAATATACATTCTTTCCAAGTGCAGATGGAGCATTTTCCAAGATAGACAACATGTTAGGCCACAACACAAGTCTCAATAAATTTAAGAAGACTGAAATCATATCAAGCATTTTCTCTGACCACAGCGGTATGAAACTAGATATCAATTACAAAAAAAACCCTAACAAACAAACAAGCAAAAACCACTGAAAAACACACAAATACATGGAGGCCGAATAACATGCTACTAACCAATTAATGGGTCAGCAATGAGATCAAGAAAAAAATCAAAAGTTACCTTAAGACAAGTGAAAATGAAAACACAATGACCCAAAGTCTATGGGACACAGTGAAAGCAGTCCTAAGAGGGAAATTCATAGCAATGTAGGCCTAACTCAAAAAACAAGAAAAATCTAAAGTAAATAATCTAACTTTACACCTAAGGGAACTGGAAAAATAACAGCAAACAAAACCCATAGTGAGTACAAAGAAGGAAATAATGAAGATCAGAGTGGAAACATTGGGTTGTTGGAAAAGTCATGACGCATTTTTGCAACAAAAGACATAGAAAAAATACGTCATGAGTTTTCTGACAACTCAATAAATGAAACAGAGGCTAAAAAAGCAATACAAAAGATCAATAAAACCAAAAGCTGGTTTTTTTGAAAAGATAAACAAAATTGACAAAACTTTGACCAGACTCATCAAGAAAAAAAGAGAGAGGACCCAAATAAATAAAATCAGAAATGAAAGAGGAGAAGTGACAATGGACACCACAGAGACACGAAAACAAATTAAAGAAAATATTATGAACAACTATACACCAACAAATTGGACAATCTGGAAGAAACAGATGAATTCCTAGCAGCATACAATCTTCCAATGCTGAATCAAAAAGAAACAGAAAATCTGAACCAACCAATTACTACTAATGAAATTGAATAAATAATCAACAAGCTCTCAACAAACAAAAGTCCTGGACCAGAAGGCTTCACAGGTGGGTGAATTTTACCAAACATTCAAAATAGAATTACTACCAATTCTTCTCAAATTATTCCAAAAAATTCAAGAGGAGGGGAGGCTCCCTAGCTCATTTTATGAAGCCACCATTACCCTGATTCCAAAACCAGACAAAACATAACAAAATAGAAAACTATAGGCCAATATCCCTAATGAACATAGATGCAAAAATCCTCAACAAAATATTAGCAAACAGAATTCAGCAATATATTAAAAAGATCATGCACCACAATCAAGTAGGGTTCGCTCCTGATATGCACGGTTGGTTCAATATCTGCAAATCAATTAACATGATACACCACATAAAAAAAATGAAAAATAAAAATTATATGTTCATATCAATAGATGCAGAAAAAAAACTTAACAAAATCCAGCATTCATTTATGATAAAAACTCTCAGCAAAACGGGAATAAAGGGAACATATCTCAACATAATAAAGGCCATATATGAGAAATCCACAGCTAACATCATACTCAATAGGGAAAAACTAAAAGTATTCTCCTTAAGATCAGGAACAAGACAAGAATGTCCACTTTCACAACTTTTATTCAACATAGTCCTGGAAGTTCTAGCCACAGCAGTCAGACAAGAAAAAGAAATAGAAGGTATCCACACTGAACAGGGAGAAGTAAAACTGTCATTATTTGCAGATGACACCATATATAGAGAACCTCAAAAATGCCACCAAAAACTATTAGAACTGATAAATGAATTTAGTAAAGTAGCAGGATACAAAATTAATATTCAGAAATTGGTTGCATTTTTATACACCAATAACAAGCTATCAAAAAGAGAAATTAAGAAAACAATCCCATTTACAATGGCATCGGAAAAAAAAATCCTAGGCATAAATTTAACCAAGGAAGTAAAAGACCTGTACTCAAAAATTATAAAAAATTAAAGGGAAAAATTAAAGAAGATACAAATAAATGGGAACATATGCTATGCTCATGGGTAGGAAGAATATAGTTAAAATGTTCATACTACCCAATGCAATCTATAGATTCACTACAATCCCTATAAAAATACCAATAGCATTTTTCACAGAACTAGGACAAATAATGTTAAAATTTATATGGAACCATAATAGCCACAGCAATCCTCAGAAAGAAGAACTAAGCTGTAGGTATCACACTTCCTGATAACAAACTATACTACACAGCTACAGTAATCAAAACAGTATGGTAGTGGCATAAAACAGACACATGGATCAATGGAACAGAACAGAGAGCCCAGAAATAAATCCATGCTTATATGGTCATTTAATCTATGACAAAAAAAGCAAGAATTTACATTGGGATAAAGATAGTCTATTCAATAAATGGTTCTGGGAAAACTTAACAGGTATATGCAAAACAAAAAGAAAAGAAAAAGAAACTGGACCACCTTCTTACACCATATACAAGAATAAATTCAAAATGGATTAAAGACTTAAATGTATGATCCAAAACTATAAAACTCCTAGGTGAAAATATAGGAAGAAAATATCGCCCTTAGTAATATTTTTCCTGTTATATCTCCTTAGGCAAGGGAAACAAAAGAAAAAAATCAACAAATGGGACTACACCAAACTAAAAAGTTTTTGCACAGCATGGAAACCATGAAGAAAATGAAAAGACCTCCTACTGAATGGGAGAAGTTATTTGCCAATGATATATCTGGTAAGGGGTTAATATCCAAAATTTATTTAAAACAAAAACAACCACTCATACAACTCAACACCAAAAACCCAAATAACCCAATTAAAAACTTGGCAGAGGTACCTTAATGGACATTTTTCCAAAGAGGATATACAGATGGCCAATAGAATATGAGAAGATGCTCAACATCTCTAAGCATCAGAGAAATACAAATGAAAACCACAATGAGATATCACCTCATACCTGTCAGAATGGCCATCATCAATAAATCAACAGACAACAAGTGTTGGCAAGGATGCATCCCTATGTACTGTTGGTGGGATTGCAAATTGGTGCAGCCACTATGGAAAATAGTATGGAGGTCCCTTAAAAAATTAAAAATACAACTACCTTATGACCCAGCAATTCCATTCCTGAGTACCTATCCAAAGAAATCTAAAACACTAATTCGAAAAGATGTATGCACACCTATGTTTACTACAGCGCTATTCACAAGAGCCAAGATATGGAAACAACAGAAATGCCCATAAATAGACAATTGGATAAAGAAATTGTGGTACATATAAAAAAGAATAAAATCTTACCATTTGCAACAACGTGGATGATCTAGAGGGTATTATGCTAAGTGAAATAAGTCAGACAAATACCATATGATCTCATTTATGTGTGGAATCTAAAGAACAGAATAAAAGAATAAACAAAACAGAAACAGACCCATAGATACAGAAAACAAATTGATGGTTGCTAGTTGAGAAAGGTGACGGGATTAGGAAGCAAAAATTGGTAGTTATAAAACAGTCACAGGGATGTGAAACACTGCATGGGGAATATAGTCAATAATATAAAAACTATGTATAGTGTCAGATGGGTTCTAGACTTATCGGGGGATAACTTCATAAATTATATAAATGCCTAACCACTACAATGTACATGTGAAATGAATATATAACAATATTGAATGTCAACTATAATTTAAAAATATATATATAGTCATGGGATGTAGAGTAAAGCATAGGGAATATAGTCAATAGTATTCTAACAGTTACATACAGTGTTAGATCGGTAGGAGACTTGTTGGGGTTAGCACTTTGTGAGGGGTGTAAATGTCTAATCATTATGTTGTTTTGTACACCTGAAATTAATAATAAAAAAGCATGGAAATCTCTTTCTCTGATGTTGTCAGTAGGGGTGAATTCATCTCCCATTCTCCACTGCACACAGCGCTGGTGCTTGGACAGCAGGGCATCCACATGGGGAAAACCTGCACTTGGCCTCCACTTTACCCCCAAATCAGGTCCATGTGTATTATACATCTCAACGCAGAAGGTAAAATTAAAAGTGTTTAGAAGGTTATATAAAGGGTTATTGTCATCCCTGGAAAATATCTCCATGACTTTTGGGCAGGAAAAGATTTCTTACACAAGTCAAACAAAGGAACAGACAAAACAAGCCCTAATCATAGAGAAAGAGAGCGGATTATGTGACATTTAGGAAATAACCACGCGTGCCTCTGTCCCAGTTCGAACACAGCTCCTTCTGGCAGCTTTCTCTGGCTTCTCCCAGCACCATGATGATTGCTCTTTCGGCCCAAGCTCTAGAAAAGCCCTTATGATGCTGTGAGACTGTATTATGGTTTCCACACCTGTCAGTTATGCCCGACTTTGAGTTCCCTCATGGCAGGACCCCCGTCTTCCTGACTTCTATACTCGGAAACCAAGCAAGCTGTCTGGCAGACAGAAAGTGCACGGTAAAAAGTCGGTGAATTGTGTCAACTATCGGCTCATCGCCCAGAGCTCCAATGAAGCTCATGCAATAATAACAGGGCCCTTTCAGGCTCCCTTCGTGGGGGTGCTGAAGGCAGAGCGTGTGTGAAAACCCAGCACCGAAACCGCTAGCAGGGCTCACTGCTTGTCCACCAAGGCTTTGAGCTGGAATGCTTCTCGCGAAAACACAAACGCAGCTTACGGAAAAAATGTGTTTTTATGTTCAAATCCTCTGGGTTTCATGGCAGTGGCTTGGCCGGGTGCAGTGCATGCATTTTCCTTTGAACCGCTGGAGCACGGCTAGATGGCTGCATTTAATTGGGCAACAGCTGGCGATAATTTTCTGTGTGTGCAGTGGGGGATTTAGTGATTGATTCACTCTTTGCACTGTGTTCCATTATCTTTGTTTCTGCCCTTTCAGTTTTCGCAAGGGTCCTTAAAGACGTGTGAAGCACAGGAACCAAGAAGAGAACAGGAGGCAGAAACCTGAGATTTGCACACTGGGTGACATGGGATGTTTCTTCAGGAAAGGTCTTTGGTCAGGAACTATGTGGACTCCCAAATGCTTAGGCTTAGAGATGACATCAGGTCATTTAAATCAATGTCTTTCTTTTATAGCTAACGAAGCAGAAGCACAGAGAGGCCAAGGGACCGCCCAGAGATCACCCAGCATGCCTGTCGCTGAGCAGGGACTCGTCTTTTCCTCCACTGCCAGCTTCTTTCTTAAATCTCACCTCCCCCTCCCCCATCCTGGGTCCACCACGGAAAATGTGGAGAAAAGGCAGAGCTGTGGATCAGTGATGTTCAAACTGTGACGTCCTCTGGCTCTGCCCGGTGACTTTGGTGACCACAGCCATGGTCTGATAACAAAAGAGAATAAAAAACTCCCATGTACAGAAGTAATCCTGTCCCCCTGAGAATCAATTAGTGGATGGTGCAGGCCCACACCAGTGCGGGGTTATTACCGGCTGACCGCACAGCATGTGCCGGCTGAGCGTGTTAATGGGAACACTCAGGGTCCAGAGGTTGCTTGTCAATCCACCAGACGCCCAAGAGCAAAAGAGGTTCAAAGTTGAAGTCGTTAGAGGAGTAACGGTAGCATCTCATCATTAGAGGGTAATGGAACTCAATTTCCCTCCCAGGCTCCACTCACTGCAGCCGCCAGGACCCTGGTGCCAAGGCACGTAAGCTTGGCCCCAACTCCCTGAGAGAGTC
This sequence comes from Hipposideros armiger, assembly GCF_001890085.2. Lineage (NCBI taxonomy): Eukaryota > Metazoa > Chordata > Mammalia > Chiroptera > Hipposideridae > Hipposideros > Hipposideros armiger. The sequence goes on along the minus strand of NW_017731972.1, from coordinate 566,848 downwards.
ACGTTATCCTTTTTTATTGTCAGAAATGTCATGTCACCTCACGTAATTCATGGCAACAGGCCAGGGGTTGCATAGATGGATGGTAAATAGGTAAGAAGACAGAACGCCAATAAAAATAGATAACATATCAAAAATTAAGAAGAAAAAACCCACACAACTCTTCCCAGGTGTGTCCTGGGGCCGGGATGCATTCTACCTCATGGCCCCTGAGCTGCCGTTTCCCCCCAAGCCCTGAAGCGTTCCTTGGCTCCTAGTGACAGGCAGGGGACAAGGTTTCCCAACAGTGCTGCCTGCAGACAGGGGATGGTGGCGGGAGGCGGGTGTGACAGGAGACCCCAATTCCCTGCCTTGTCTTCCCCAATTCCGTGCGATGAGGGCTGAACAGGCGATGGGGGCTCGTGGGCCCCGTGTCCCTCTGCTCTGCTCGAGCGCCAAGCAAATGTAGATGAAACACAGACACCATCTCAAGCAGCAGCTGCTCTGAGGAATGAAGACAGCCCCGGACCGGGGAGAGGAGGGAGCAGCTAGGAAAACGCAGGACCCTGATTATCAAAAAAAGCGTCGCAAGCCTGGATGCAAAGACGAGATGGGCCTTTGGTGGAAGCGAGCAGGCAATCAATGGAAGCAACTGGGAGGAGGTGCGTGGGGGCGATAAGCTTGCCCCTCATATAATGAGAGACATAACATTTTTGTCCTCAGACAAAAGAAACAAAGCAGCCAGAATGTAAGACAAAAGAGAGCTGGGAGAAGCTCACTTTTGAGGAATTGATATTTTCTTTCATGGACAGAGTGAATCTTCAAGCATGCACTTTCGCTTTTTGCTTTGGCGGCCTGGAAGCCCATGTTCTAACTTGCAGTCCAACTTCGCTGAGTGAGTAAGACCTTCTGGCATAAATCTCTATGACTAATTTTCCTTCCAGTTCCATCATACCATTTTATCTGTGTTTTCACACTGACTTTAAAAAATCCATGTAGGTATTGCCATTTTATTGTATTATATAGTCTTGCAAACCACACTAAAACTTTTTTGGAACAAAGCCAGGCAGAAATATATGCATGGAGGCTAGCAGGATTTGAAAATTAAAAAAGCAACAACCAATTATATAAATGAGACTGGAACCCAAACACAGAGAAGGAGAGGCCCCCAGCATGGAGTGCCAGGCAGGTGTCCCATCCTAGTCCTGACTGCGTGACCGACTGCTTGGGGGTAACACTGGGCCAACCATCTCACCCCCTTTGAACCCAGTTTCACCGAGCATAGAAATGGAAGGGCTTCTTCAGATCATTGTTAAGCTCCCTACCAAATATAATAATTGGTGGTTTGAAGTTTGCACAGCTCGTGTGTGCCGCCCAGGAAGAGGGCTGGCGCTGGGACTGGAGTTTATAGCCAGAGAGTGTGAGCTTGCCATTGAGATGCTGTTTGGGAAATGAGGAACTGAAGAGTGACTGAGGAGTAAGTAGAGGTTACAGGGACTTTATTATTCAAATGAGGTAAGACTTGGCTTGACAGCTGGCAACTGACTTGGAGAGAAAGGCATCTGAGCTTCCGCTTTATTGAACTCAAAAGATCTGTCAGAAAAGGAGGACGCACCCAGGCAGGACAGAAAGCAAAAGGCCTGCTGTTCAAACCTCAGGGTGCTGGAAACGCGTGGCTGGGGACGGCATCCACGTCCCCAACGGCTCCTCGCACACGACTGCCTGCTGGGAAATCCCAAGGGACATCCAGGGCAGCCATCATGTGTCCTGACAGCCACAGCGTGATAACAGCTTTGAGGACACAGCTTAGAATGCAGTCTTGGGGTGGGTGAGGCCTGCAGCGGAGGGAGTGGAGATGCGCGCTTTCGCTCCATTCGGGCAACCCAAAAACGCCACACGCAGAATGTTCCCCGTGGTGATGTGGCCCAATTACGTGTTCACTGTTTACTAAAAATGCGGTCAGATCAATGGAGCCTATTTGTTCCTGTGGGGCCAGGAAGAACCAGGACAAACAGAGAAGGCCAACGGCTGATCAGGGACGCTTCCTGGAAACATCAAAGATCCACTGTGGTTCCCAATCCATCGACCAGGTAAAAGTTTGGTTAAATGTGATCTCGCTGCCATTATAGGGCAGGAAATCTGGGATTTCTGCAAATAGGCTGATTAAGACCAAATAAAGAGCAATATTTCTAACCTCAGAATCCATGACCGCTGTCAGTCAACAGCGTGTGTGTGTGTGTGTGTGTGTGCGTGTGTGTGTGCGCGCGTGCGTATCAGGGCTGCATCCCTGGATTTTCCAGCTCCAGCTCTCACAACACCCCTGTGTCTGACTTACAACTGCCTCATCCTGTAAGTCAGCCATCCAACCCGATTTCCTGTGTGACCAGAGGAATCTGAGAAAACAGAGATGGGCGCCTGTGTTGTGGCACATGGAGGTTTTCAGAATGACAGTGTCACCTGCCATGTTTGAAGCAGTGGGAAGACCATGGGACATGGGATAAGAAAGAGTAGAATTCAAATCCCAAACGCAGGGCCCAGAGCAGGGCTTCTCTGACCTGGATCAGTGAGGCTGCACAAGAGTCACAGCAAAGAGAAAAGGTGAAGAAGTGAAACGAGAGATGAAGGAACTAGGAGCGGCGGAGGGACCTGCAGAGGTTGCTGGGGAAAGCTAATGTAGGCGTGGAAAGCACTGGTATTCCAGCGAATGTGCTTTGTCCACTTAACCAGGGACCTGCCTGACATGCAGCAGCAGCCTGAGTGACAAGCGGCAGACAGGGCAGACCCACGCCACATGGTGTGACTGGGGAACACCTTCATTCGAGGAATTCAGGACAGAATTCCTGACGTCAGGCCAGGGCTGCCCAGAGCAACCCACTCAAACATCATTAGTTCATGATGCTTAGAGAAAGACGAATTCAAAGGTGGGCGCTTTACACAAACACTGTGAAATCTGCATAAAGAAAGCTCTTTTTGTTTCCTTTACTGCAGAAAGATTCTGCATTTCTGCTAAACCTGCCTATGATTTTCAAGTGTGGGAACCAGTTTTGAGTCAAGCATAGGGCTGAGTATTAGAAACACGTGTGACCAGGGTGTCTCCAGCTGCTCACCCCACAACCCAGCCGAGGACCCCCGGAACTTCTCCCTAGGAAATTGGTGGGCCAGGAAAGGGGAGGCCTTGTTCCGCCTTGGTTTTGAAAGTATGTCCTTCACGTGTGCTTTTGTCTCCCAAAGAGCTCCAAAGTGGCAAAATAAGACAAACATGTGTTTTGTAGCAAAGGTTCAACTTTCTGAAGTTTTTGCAAACTTGAATATTTCTTGCTAAATTAGAGATATGTTAAATCCAATAGAGTGTGGTATGATAGGGTATACGTGTCCTGGTAAAATAATCTAGTAAGTTTCCAAGACCCAACAAAGATAAAACGCTCTCAAATTATTGCCTGAGATTTGCTGGAATTGATGTCACTGATAGTCACAAGCGATTTATCAGAATTGCCTAGTAATCTTTTTCTTGGCCATATTTTGTTTTCCATTCCCTACAGCGACGAGCAGATATTGATTAAGATAGAATGGTCCACGCACATAATTTTAGATTTTTTAAAGTTTTTGGCAAGTGTCAAAGCAAAAAATAATGTGAACGATTCTATAAGAAATGTGTTCCTATTGTCATTTTCATATTCTTCTAGTTATTAAGAAAAAAGTTGGCTTTCTTTAGTGTCTCTAGTTTTGAACTGACATAACTTTCTAATCCTGTTAAGAAGTACTTTTAAACCAAAACATGTAAACATACATATCCATATGCATATAGCACTGTTATTTAAATTATCCATTTCATAAACAGACATTAGCAACTCCCATGGGATAGGCACTATACTGGGTGCCAAGACCGTTCTTCGCATCAGACATGAGAGAGGATACAGTTTCAAGGGAAAATAATGCACTTGGAATTGAACAATTTGTGCAGCCCAGGGTGCATTACTCAACCTTTCTAAGCCTCAGTTTTTTGGATGCAATGACACAACAGCTATCACGGAGAAAGAAAACAATAGTAATTACAGATTATTTTATGGAGACAGGAGTTATGCTTGGCCACCTTTGTTTCCTCAGACCTTATACAGATCCTTACATAGCTGCCTTCTTCTGTTATGGTTGTGAAATTGAACCCGCTTTGGGAGATCATGGTATGATAAGCTTTGCTAGAGGCCACCATCTTTTTTTATTAAAAGCTGAGCTTTATCTGTACGACCTGCTAACCTTGAGAAACAAAACCATCACATTAGCTCTTTCCTCAAGAGATCTGAAAGTACATATTTCTGTTCTTTGTATGTCTTTTTGTTTCAACCTCAAACGAGACAAAATTAAAATTGTACAATGAAATGAGCTGAAAAGGAGTTGATTACCAAACATGAGGTTGAGATAATCCCTGAATGAGATTGTGATTCTGAAGGCCTGAACTATGGCAGCGGCTCCAGAGTGGAAGACTCAGAGAAGGGGGCATCCTGGAGATATTAGAAGATGGGGAATAATTGGTGTTTGTCACACATTACGAGCAGAAAAGAAGATGGTGTCAAAGGGACGCGAAGATGGAAGCGTGGGTTCATGGTCAGGAGGAATCTCAGACGTAGTGGGGAAGGCCCTCTCAAGCAGGGAAATTAGGTTTTTGGTTTTTGAAATGAATTTTCAAGAAGAAATGCCTTGTCTATCATTCTCCGAAAACATTTTGCCCCCGACTTACTTCCAATGGCTCCTCAGAGCCAATGTCCAGCAGTAAGAATCTGGGTTTGCGCAGCCCAAACCAGGCACTGCCAGCATGACGTGTCTTCAAGCAGTTTTTATTGTTAAAAATTGCCTGAACCTGGTAAATTCTGTATGTACTTGTAGGTATGTTTGTGTGTACATATATATCTTAAGTCTTCATTGCATGTCTGTCAAATTAATGTGCTAGTGACTGTCCATGAAGTTGCAAGGTACGTTTTCTGTACTTTCCAATTCCTACTCAAGGCTAGCATGCACTGTTCCCATGTGAGAAGCAGAGTATATGCAGCAGGAGAGGAGGCGTGAAGGCAGAGAGATGCCATTCAAGTGGAAATGAGGACGTGGAGAGAGATGCTGACTCAGGTGTAAGGGGAAAGAAAGACCAGGATACTGGGGGTGGGTGGGGGTGGCCATGATGTGGACTGCGGACTTCATCCTGGAAAGCCCAGTGAGAGGCAGGCTGACCGAGTGTCACCGAATGGAAGGAAAAAGGAATGGTGGTGGTACAAAAGGGTTGACACTGTCTAGAAGGATGTGGATCGAAGCTATCGACTGTGTCCCCTGGAAAGTCAGGTTGAAAGCCTAATCCACAGTGTGATGGGATTTGGAGGTGTGGGCTCTGGGGAGGTTAGATCATAAAGGTGGAGCCCTCATGATGGGATTAGCACCCTTATAAGTAGAGACACAGGGGAACGTGTTTCCTCTCTCTGCCCTGACAGGTGAGGACACAGGGAGAAGGCGACTGCCTACAAACCAGGAAGAGAGCTCTCAGCGGAAACCAGGTCTGTCAGCACCTTGATCTTGGACTTCCAGCCTCCACAACTGTGAGAAATAAATGTCTGCTGTCTAATCCCCCTCCCCCACCCCGCACCCCGGTCTGTGCTACTTTGTTAGAGGAGTGTGCACTGTAAGACAATGGATCCGCAGAGTGGATCTCCATCAGAGGAGACAGGCTGGGCCTGGGTGGGAGGGGAGAGAGCAAATCAACGGGACTTGTTTAGATGTTCAAGTCCCTTTAGAAGTTCAGGGGGAGCGAACGTAAGGCCCAGGGGGACAAAGTAGAGGCACTTGCAGAGCACGTCTGAGGTGTGGGGTTCAGATGACAGGAAAGGCGGGATATTCAAGGGGCCATGGAGAGAGGAGGACCCAGTGCCCAGGCTGAGAAGTCACCTCACGAGAGGGCTGGAAATGCCAGGTCCTGGACATCTGAGAAGGGAGAAAAGGAGCTGTTTCTAAAATGAGCACCTGAGCACCCAGGGAGCCCTCTGCTTGGCTCCATCACTCACTCAGCAAACATTGAGCCAGACCTTGAACAATATGGCGTGTCGGGTGAGTACAAGAGGCAGAAAACTGACACCTAAAGGCATGACAGAGGAGCCAGGGGCACAGAGAACCAGACAAAGAAAACCTAGACAGCCAGGAAGATAGTTTGAGCCATCTAAAGAAAGTCAAGTTTAAAAACGAACCCCTGCATGTCCTCCCCTGCCCTTCCATCAGCTCCAGGGACCTTGTCTGGGCCCCTCACATCTTCTGGGGCACAGAGGAAGCACCCAAGGAGCAAAGGTGCCCCCTTGTTGAATGCTGAGTGAGCCCACACAGGACGTATTAATATCACCAATTTTTTTTCCAAATACACAAACTGAAAATAAGCAAGCTTCAGAAATTTGACGGGGGTCACAGCTGACAGAGGCAAACTAATGAAACTGAGTTTGCCAGAGCCCCAGCCCTAACCTCTCGTTAACACTTCCCCTGCTAGCAGTTCAGTTCTTACACCCTGGAAGGACCCCACAGCTGGCCTCAGGGACCCAACTGCACTTAATGGGGCTACAGAGCAGGCCATGTGCTGTGCCTCTGAGGTCAGACCTGTTTCCTGAGACCTGTGTCTGTAGGTCTGCTGGAGCAACCTTCACCGGTCCCAGGGATTCGTGTCACCCCAAATGGGCAGACATAGCCTAACCTAAGGGGCCCCTCCAAACGACTTCCAGACTGGAAGTCCTCTGGCTCGCAGACAGGTTTTATCTAAATATTAAATGTGACTGTCTCTAGGCAGGGTCTGTCCTCTCATTCTGTCCCCTCTGTCTCGCCCCCGGGGGCTTCCCACACTCCTGCTACCCTCTGTGCCATGAGGGCTTTTGAGTAAACTTCCCTGTTTAAAATTAGTATTAATCTATTCACAGTTATTTTATTAGGTACTTCATACAATTCAAAAGCAGGTCTCCCAGATCGAAAGATCTCTCAGGTAAAGGAGGGTAGTGATTACCTGTATAAGACTTAGGATTTCCCAGCAGGATTTTGCGAAAGTTAGGTCAGGCAAAATGCTCCTGGATTTCTCTAACACACATATGCCAGAAGCAGGAAAGCTGCTTTTCAGCTGATGTTAAAACAAACAGAATACCCCCCACCCCTGCAGTGAACTCGGATAAGTCATATTTTAGAATTCCATTGAAGAGGTGATTCCCAACACAGGGAAACAACGCCATGACTGAATGGCGGCTGAGAAAAGTTCATTGTTAAGACCAATTATTTTAAAAGCATCACCACTCTGGAGACAAAAGGTTTGTTTATCCCCTAGAATTGGCATCTGGTGCACTGATCCAACCACACAGGATCTGGGGCTCCCGGGAAATGTGGACATGAGACGACGAAGCTCTGAAGACCTCCCTTAAGCTACTTCTGGTGGCGTTCTGATACCAGGAAGAGGTCTATGAGCAAAGCAGTGGAATCCGAACCATGTCTAAACCCAGGTCCTGCCTTCCAGGAACAAGGGTGACGATGCCACACTCCTGGGAGCTGGCACACTAGGCCCCTCCCTGCAAGGCCGTGGGTGGTCTCCTCCTGCTGCTGCGACGAGGGCACAGGATGAGCCCTGCTAGCCCGAGCTGGGGTGGCACCAAAGTCAGGCCTCTGGAGAACCACAGCACGTGCTCCCACTACCTGTCCCCAAGCCACTTGTAGACCTTCACACACTGACAACCCCAGGGGGAATCACTCACATAGTACATAGTGCTGTGCACCATGGCAGCCTGGGTTGGTCTGGCCCCATGTAATCCTTTTCTCACACTGCAGCCAGTGTGATACTTTAAAACATATTCACTTGTCACCTCAACCCCATTTAAGAACCATGAGTGTTTGTGAGTTTGTGTCTATGTCCTCATTATAAAATACATGTTATAGTCTCACAGGTGCCTAATTGATAAAGACTACATTCTCTCTTTTTGTTATTCTCAAATAAATATAGTGTTACTGCTTTTTCCCCCTGAATATAAAACCACCATACTCAATATGGCAAGAAAAGAAATAACGATGCATAGACTCACCAGGGGCAGTGAATGGGGAGAGAAGTGAGTCAAAAATATGTATTAAAGGTGGAAACGACAGAAGCCACTCATTACACACACGAGCAGAGACAGGTGTTGCTGGGGACCCCCTTTCTCTGCCAAAAAGAAAAAAATGTTATTGCACTGATTTTCTTAATGTTTGAATCCATATCTGTGGACTTGTGACTTGAACATGGTAGGCCTTCAAAAAAACTCTCTGAAGAAGGAAGAGAGGAGGAAGAGGGGAGAAAGGACTGAGGAAGACAAAGGGGAGTGTTTTTCTAGACCTATTGGGTCGTCGGCAAAGTCATGATGTATGTTTCTGTTTTTCAATGCAAAAATGCATCATGACTTTCCTGACAACCCAATAGATATAGAATATGGCTGTTTAGCTCGTGTGATCTGAGTGGGACCCTTCCTATAAAACCCCTACAACAAATAATGAAAACCCAGCTGTGGCTGTTACCAGCTCCCCCTTGCAAAATGAAGACAGCTGATCCAAATTGAAGCTTATCAACAAAGTTCCTTAGTTATAGAGCAGTCAGAAGGTGCCAGAAGCCAAAAAGAGATCTGGTCAACCTCATGAATATGCAATGCTATAGTCAAGCCCAAGTGTCCTATACAATGGATAGTACAGTCGGTAGAGAAATACCTGTTATACATGGGGCCTCGTTTAGCTTTTTGCTTTTCATTCATTCATTTATTCATTCATTCAACAAACGTACACCCTTCTGAGTTAGTAACAGTGGGGGTGTTTGGGTTCAAAGACATGAGTAAGAATGCTCACCGTCTAGTGGGGAGAGGAGCATGGAGCATAAGTGTTCTGAAGTGGATTTGAGGGGAGGCCAAATGAAGAGGCAGTAAAACCACGCCAGAGGTCAGAAACAGCTTCAGAGAGATTGTGACTCTCAAACGCAATCTTGAAAGACGAGGGGTGCTCACCAGAGATCTAAGGGAGAGGAGAATCAGGAGCAAGGAAAGGCGTTCTAAGCATAGGAACCAGGATGACAAGACATGTGATGTGTGGGCACACGCTCAAAGCAGCGTGGCACACTGATGGAACCGGGCACCATTCCGTGTGGCTGGTGACCTGAGCAACAGCGTGTGGACGCATCACTTCTAGACATCTGAGTGACACCCATTCCTCACATTGGCAAACTAGCCAAAATTCCCAGGAATTAATGGAAGGAAGTGTTTCCATGTTAGATAACTGACACGCTAGATTACTGAACTCTTCCTATTTTTGATGATCATATTCTATTCATCTCTTAATTTCAATGTAACAAGATACACAAAATAACTACAGATGATACTATCCTTTTCTGACTCTTATTTGAAGTTCATCTCTGTATGCACGATCCTATTTATTTATTTGTCCCTTTATAGGGGAAGTAAATATCATCTTGTTCAAAACACTACCTCTTTAGGCCAGGCGAGTGGTGCGTTGGTTAGGAGTTGGCTTGGGATGCCAGCTCTGAGCAGCAGGGCCCCGGTTCGGATCCCACATGAGGGCCAGTGACACTGCCCTCTAAGATGATGAACAACAGCTCGACCTGGAGCTGGGCTGCCGCGTCGCCGGTGATGGCGTAGGCTGCAGTGAAGCTGCAGTGGGCTCCCATAAGCTGCCGTGAGTGGCCGGCAGCCAGCATGAGCTGCTGTGAGCCGCTGTGAGCAGCTGTCCAATAGCCGGTGAGTGACTGCCTCTCCCGGGAAGAGCGCAATGATAATACCAACATGGGCCAGTGAAGCGACGTCCTCCACAACTAGACTGAAGAACAAAAGGACAGCAACTTGTCTGTTCCCCTTCCCCAATTCCCCAGTGCTGTTCCCCTCCCCCAACTCCCCAATAAAATCTAAAAATAAAACACTACCTCTTTATCATATCTGTATCTTCTGGTTGTCTATCGTGATTTTAGTGCAGCATTTCAAAATGCCACTATGTTTTAATAACATAGTATAACTTTTGCTCTCGCAAAAACATTACATTATTCAATGTACACAAATGCAAAAAGATATGACTCATATAATTTACATGTCCTTGTGGTGTGTTATTAATGTGTGCACTTTGTAAGGGTATAATTTTGGAAGCAATTTTCCATAAAGTTGTTATAAGTGGAGTCTTATAAATCTGAGATCATTTGGCACAATATTCATTTAACCAAATTACCCCAAAATAGCATCACTTTATTTGTAAATATCATTCAGACTGACATGACACATCTTTGGTCAGACATTGAGCCTTGTAGACTCACTCAGATGTCACTGCGTCATTTAGGGTGAGGAACATCTCCTTCTGTCTCCATAAGTAGTCCATCTTTGTTCCCCTAGGTTGATGTGCATGACCAGACACCATTTGTCCAAAACCGATACTTTCTCATAAAATGCTAAAACTCCAATAACATTTGATTCTGAGTAGCCTTCAAGGCAGGAGGATGTATCAAAATGAATGATGGGTGGGCATTAAGGTAACTTAGAAGTATGTAGTGGTCAGGCTCTTGGTAGTTGTTTTGTGGCTTTGGACAAGACCTGAAATGTCAATAATCTTTAATGACATCTCTTCATTGATTTTATGAAGATACTGGGGTTGGACTGGATCACAAAGTTTTCCTGCAGCATGAAATCAAGTATTCCCGATCGACTTTAGTACTTCCTTTTATATTATTCTATCTTGTCTGTTTGTAAGACCTGACTATCCCATCTCTACAAATACATGGCAAAGTCATCCATTCATTCATTCTGTCAAGTGTTTAGACAGCCATCGGCATTAAAGGCCAGGACTGAGGAGCCCCGGAGGCCTATATCAGGTCCCGTCTCCAACACTTTCTGGTTCTATATCCTTGAGAAACATACTTCTCTGTACAGGGTGCTCTGGGTGGGTTATACAGCTGCCCTGAGCCTGAATTTCAGTTGCTCCATCTGTAAAGTGGGATGACAATGCCCCTCTTTATAAGGGTGTCATGAAGAGGCTCATGAGAGAGTGCAAATAAGGGCTCCGGCACAATGCCTGGCTCATAGGATGTAGCTGATACAAGCCTGAAAAGTACCGGGGAAGGGTGGATCTTAAGGAACATTCATTCTCTCTGCCCAAAGCCGGCCTAGCATACAGGGGAAGAGAACCATTCTTTGTGCAGGTAACAATCCTGGATGAAGCATCTCTCTTTATCTCCATCATGGTGTATTTAGAAGCATGAGGCAAATGTTTCTTGAAGTAAATTCAAACCACAGTTGGATTTCGAAAAATATATATCAAACATGGAGCAAGGAGATGAAAAAATATTTTGATAAATATATAGCAAAAATGGAACAAGGAGACGAACGCCATCCCATTCCCACTGATGTCCTGCATTGAGGGAAGGCAGACTCATGCCATGGATTTCTGCATAAATGCAAGCCATCTAGAAGCAGCAAATGCAAGACGCTGCAGAGTAGGAGTCTCCGCACCAAGTGGTGAGCAGGTGGGGAGGCTGGCAGAGCCTCCACGGGCTGTGAAGCCAGGCTGGGGACAGCATGAATGGTTAGGAACAAAGGCACACTGTGCTGATTCTCTCTGTGATTCTGAGTGTAAATGTCCAGGTCCCTGGAGCCCAACAGGCATGACAGGTGATGACGAACAGGCCAACTGCTCTCCCTGGCCAGGCAGTGCTGACGCCTGGCAAGCATCTGTAAATAAGGGGTGAAGTTTGGGGATAATACACACTTTGCTAAGTGGTGTCCATTACCAGGTCAATCACGGCATATCATGGTCGGGCAGAACCTCAGAGTTCCATCCGCCATGACTATGTTTCTGTGTCTATTGACTCTTTCATTGAGAGGGAAGTCCCTTTCCCTGCTTCAACCCAGCCATTCATCATGTATTCAGTCTGATCGCCAGCTACGCCAGGAGGAGAGAGCGATAACAAGGCACAGCCCTGCCTTCTGGGGGCTCGACTCTGCATGGCCAGCAGGCTTCCCTTGTTCTTCCTCAGCACCTTTTCCGAAATCCACACTTGCCTTCCTGTGCTCAGTGACACATGAAAACAACAAAACAAAAACCAAGGGTCTGCCCAGTAAAGAAACCTGGGTCTCTGGAGAAGCCAGTGCTAGCCAACCATCAGTTAGTCACCAAAAAGTTCTCAGAGTTTTTCCACCACCAGGCCGTTCAGAAGAGGGTGAACAGTATAAATGACGAGGCCTATGAGACAAAAGGGGACTCAGCCAGACTGCCGTGGATCACTACAAACCTGCCGTTCTCAGCGGGTAAAAATCTTCTTATACTGGGGCCTGAAACAGTTTCCAACATCCTGTACCCCACTCAACCCTGGGAATACTCAGGACAGCAGACAGCATTTTGCAAAGGAGAACTTGAATTTGGCTCCCAAAACAGGTGTGTGGAATCACTGAGTGTCAACTCTCCGAATGTTTTTTATCACTTCACTCTGCTGCAAAGTATTTCACACCATTACGAGTCGACGCATGATGCTTTCAGCCTGTAAGGGTTGAGTGAGGCGTACAGTTAGCAAAGCTTAGTAAGAACCCCCTTTCTATCCTGCTCCCTGTGTGACTGGGCTTTCAAAGAGAGAATTTGAAGGCAGGTCTCCCACTCTGAGGACATTATAACTTTCGAGAACGTGAAAACAAAATACAAGGAACAAACAGCTCTGGTTAGGATGGACTTGGTGCTCAGGTGTGTGGCACAGATGAAGGAGAGATGGGTGAGGTTGGGGTGAGCTCGGAGGGGCTGGGGACAAGCAGGGGAACGTTACCTCCTTACCACTGGGTGCATGTATTCTTACTCAGAAAGCCCTCGGGGAGCCCCAGTTGGGCCTCCGCACTCAGAGGCTAAACAAAAGTTAGAGCCCACCTAAGCCTGGGCCTGCACCACGACACCACAGCAACGGAGAGAAGTTTCAGAGGCAACCTGTTAGCTCCACCTCAAGGGAGGGCAGGAGTGCTTCCTTCATGTGGATACAAAAAACACAAAGCTTCTCTGAAAGTTTGGAAATCCCTGCCTAACTCTAGCCATTTACGTCTGCATGACGCGGTGGTGATGTCACAGGAATGCTGAGAAGTCACACAAATGCAGCAGCAATTACACCTTGGAGACTAGTCATGTGAAATCGAGAAGCCTGGTGATCCATCTGTGTGTAGCTGACGGTGGCCTGACAGCAAATGTCTCATGTGCGTCAGAAAGAATTCTCACCATCCAGGATACCAGATGTCAGGAGGTCTGGGTAACATCCGTGGCACTCAAGGCTCTGAAGTTAGATCCTCAGAGATTGGTCAGATTTTTAGAGGGTTAGCCATGCTTTCAGCGAGGGCATACATTTATGAAATAAGTAATCAAAAGAGGATATCTTACAAATCAACGAGTCTCCTAAAAGGAAGGAAATAAGGGGGAAGGGAAAGAAAGAAGGAGACAGAGAGAGACAGAGGGCTGAGGGGAGAAAATGTGGGGAGAAAGAAGGGACTGAGGACAACTGATTTATTCTATTTCACACGAGCCTTTGCTTCTCTAAACCTGTGGTCCCCAAGCTCGGCTGCGGCCGGAATATGCGAAGATACCCAGGAGCGTGTGGGCAGCAGCTGTGCCACAAGCGCCAGGGCACTTCTAAGGCACTGGGGGTCACCTTCCCCTCAACGTACCCATGGGAGCCTCACATCCCATTATAGGGGCTTAAATTCCAGCGCATCGTAGAACTTATTAAATGCTACACGAAGGAGTGGAGAACGTAAGCCACTCCTGTCTGACAGTTGGTTTCCCATTAGCTTTGAGTTCACTGATAGCCTATTATCTAGAAAAACGGACATTTAAGTGAAACAAGAGAAGCAGGTGCTTATTAACTGTATAACCACAGCCAGTTTCTTTAATTACTGAGAAGCAGTTTGATCTTTCATCAACTGATATAAAACCATATTGTATACATCAATCAGTGCTGTCTCATAGAACTTTCTGTGATGAGGGGAACATGCAAGCTCTGTGCTATCCAAAATGGTAGCCACAAGCCACATGTGGCTATGCAGAGCTAGAAATGTGGCAGTGCGACTGAGGAACTGGTCTATAATCGTACTTAATTTCAATTTCAGTAGCTGCATGTGGCCAGTGGCTGCCATATTGGACAGTGCAGAATCTAAACGATGTGACACTTGTGAAGTGTCGCGCACATAACAGATCCACAGGAACTGCTTCCTACTACCACGGACTCCACCCCCATGAAAGTGACAAGAGCAACCTTTCTGAATCTGCTGGTGTCTCGATCCCTCTGTTAAACTTACTCCATTCAGTGAGTCCAACTTGTAAAAAGTGAGGCCCGATAAGGTTATAGAAGAGAACTGTAACTTGGGAGGCGTGTGCGCCTCACAGTAGCACACACTTGTTCCCTCATTCATAATCCATTCCACAAATACTTGTGTGGTGTCTGCTCTGTGGGGACTGAGTAGGCCAGAAGGGGGCCCCCATATTCCTGAAGGGGATGGGGAGTCCTGAAGTGCAACGACTCTGCTCCTTAGTGAGGCTTCTTTAAGGAGCTGCGCCTCTCCCTGAGATGAGCCCCTACTCAGTTCCCACTTTAGATCTGACCTCTTTGTTGATGCAAGTTAGGTACAAAAGTAATAATGATAGACTCTTTTCATAAGCCATAAGTGAAATCTATGAAGCCAACGTCTTATACATAATTTTTAACATACCAGGTCTGACAATTAAGTTCATGAACTCATCCTAGAAAAAGTGCTACACACCTCATTGCTGAATATCACAATGGTCACCTTTGAAGTACCCCCATTGGGAAGCTATGCACTGACACCGGTGCCTACTCCACCCTTCAAAGTAATTTTTAATACTCTTTTTCTGGAATGGCCATCAGAGCTGCCATCCTATTATCTTTGATGTTCTGAATGTCATCAAAATATCTTCCTTTCAATATTCCTTTATCTTCAGGTAAAGAAAGAAGTCACTGGGGACAAGATCAGATGAGTAGGGAGGGTATTCCAATATAGTTATTTGTTTACTGGCTAAAAACTCCCTCACAGACAGTGCCATGTGAGCTGGTGCATTGTCGTGATGCAAGAGCCATGAATCGTTGGCAAAAGGTTCAGGTCATCTAACTTTTTCACGCAGCCGTTTTGGCACTTCCAAATAGTAAACTTGGTTAACTGTCCAGTTGGTATAAATTCATAATGAATAATTCCTCTGATATCAAAAAAGTTTAGCAACATCATTGCAACAAGTTCGCAAATTTAATTGTCAGACCTCGTAAGCAACAAACATACACACCACACACACATGAAAACTGGCCAGTAGACCCCTGCGATTCCACAGTCTAAATGGTAACCCACTGGAAATGGAAACCCACATCAGGAGTGAGCGTTCCCATGTCCAACGCTCCTTGCCAACTGGAAACTCTGGAGAACATCAAAAGGCAGAGGAAATTAAGGCTTGATGAAGCATGAAAATTAAGATCAGGCCAGGACCAGAGAAGGACATTCCAAAGAATAAAATTAATTTGTAAACATCAGGGAATAGAACTATCTATGGTTCACATTTATTTCCAGCTATGGCATGTGGAATGTTTGTCTGGCATTTGTCATCAAATGACAAAGTTCATGTGTCTATCTCAATATGAATTTCCAACTAACCTAGATAACCTAGAATTTCAAGCCTTGCAGAAATATAATTGTAAAAACTTGTAAACATTTGAGGCCAGCAACAGAAATTATGCTTTGCAATATAAGCTTAAAAAGTCTATTTTTGTTTTCTGAAAATACAACCCACCCAATGTCAGTCATTACAGAATAGATACCTCACACATCTCTTTACTTTTATTTCTGTGTCTTCCCCCCAACACACACGTATAGTTGCACATTTATTTATTTAGGTGATTTTAAGTTCGAATTGTTATTAAGGGGAGTTTTGAAGTAAGAACAACATCATAACCGCGTCCAGGGGAGGTCTAAACAATGGCCTGGGGCTTGAATCTAGTCGGAGTGAAAGAGAAATGGATGCTTGCGGACTGTTGCTGGTGACAGGAGGCTTGGTTTCACTGAGCACCAATTCATCACAGCTGCTTCCTTTTCTCCATCCCCCACATCCCATAGCAGCTTCAAGAGAAACCTGTGTCCTCAGAGGAGAACTGTACTCTGGAGTCAGCACCCAGTGGGAGCCAACTAAGGACCAGGGGAGCTGGGGCTCTGGACACATGAGGGGCTATCAAGCTCTGAATGCCCCTGTGACAGAGGAAGAAGACGGCGCACAGGCGGGAGGGCTGCTGAGAGCACCTCCAAGAATCTGCTCTCTAGGAAGACAGGCTCCAAGACAAAGAGGGTTGAGTTGTGTGTCAGGACAGCAGCACCTCTCTCCTCTAGATTGACAATGTGAGAACCTCGGGGACAGGGTCCCTTCGCAAGGTCCCGCGTCGTAAATATGAGAGCTGAGAGTGGTGACTCAGTCCTTTTTGGGCATGAAATTTCCAACCTGAGGCTGTGTAGTGCTATAAACCTAGGTGGGGCGCCTGGACCACAAATTTCCAGGTGCTGCTGGGGCACCAGAGCCCCTGCAATCATCCAACACAATGACAAAGGGGACAGAGTCATCATAGCAGTCTGTTTACTGCTTGATTCCTTGAATTCCTTCCTCATTTTTCCTGTCTCTAGGGGTCAGTTAGACACTTATAGACACTCAAATAATACCAAAGTTGATTCTGCACTTTCTTATGTTTATGTTTGGTTTTTAGATTACAACCTCCAACACCTTGTTATCAACTCTCTTCAAAGACAGGTGAGGGACAGAGGTGTGAAAAAGGCCAAAATCCTTACATGGTCCTAAAGCATACACGCTTTGCAACCCATGGCCCACATTGCAAAAACAGTTTAGGCAAGTTTTAGAAAACGTGAGGGTAATTATTTCCCGTTGCCAAAGCACCCTGAGGCTATAAGGATGAAAATAAAAAATAATTATGGGATCGAGAATTTTAGACATAATGATGCTTGCATAGTAAATGAATGGCCTACATTTCCATATATAAAGGCGGTTAGACACATTAATTGATTCCGTTAATGACATATTTGGGACAGACAAGTGAAATATACCTACAGTTCATACCAAACTTGACCAATAATATTTACCTCCTGAAATGAAGACACGTAATTAACATAACACTAGTGATCAGGCACTCTCCATTCTCTTCAAAACAGCCATCCAAAGTATTTGCAAATGCACTTTCTAGTCAACAGATGTGAACTCATGAGCCCACAGAAGCCAATGGCCACCTCTTCAAATGATTAACACTCTATGTGCTTCTAATTGTCAGAGAGGCAGGAGCCTGCCTAACGTGCTTGGCAGGTGCGGTAGTCTGCATTTACCAGTGTGCCTTTTCCTTCATCAAACGCAGAAGTCAACACCTCCTGAGTCTGTCAGATGGCTGCAGGGCTGTATCTGCGGGTGTCCAAACGAGAGGGTGGGTTAGAGGCAGAGCTTGGAACCTTCACATGTTTCCTTGTGTTCTGATATGTTGTTTCTAGACACACACATCCCTGATATCTCAAACAATCTAAGAAACTCAGAGTTTCTTATAGCACAATATCTGCAGGGTTTTTCCCAAGTTCCGTTGAAATACAATTGACATATAACATTGTTACCTTAACATGTACTGTATAATGATTTCATAATGCATATCGCAAAATGATCATCAAGATAAGTCTACTTAATACACATCACCATACATAGTTACAAATTGTTTTTTCTTGTGACAAGAACTTATAAGATCTACTCTTTTAGCAACTTTCAAATATACCATATAGCATTGTCAACTAGAGTCACCTTGCTGTACATTATATCCCCAGAATTTATTTATCTTATAACTGGAAGTTTGTACCTTTTGACCACTTTCACCCATATCACCCACTCACCCCCCCCACCACCACCACCCCCGCCTCTGGAAACCACCAATCTCCTCTCTGCTTCTATGAGTTTGGTTTTCTTAGATTCCACATATAAGTGAGATCATACAGCATCTGTCTTTCTCTGTGTGAATTATTTCACTGAGCACAATGCCCTCAAGGTCCATCCATGTTGCTGCAAATGTCAGGATTTCCTTCTTTTTTACGGCAGAGTAAGATTCTATCATATATACCACAGTTTCTTTATCCATTCAGCTGTTGATGGGCAGTTAGGTTGTTCCCCTGTCTTGACTACTGTAAATAATGCTTCGATGAACAAGAAGGTACCGATAGCTATTCAGAGAGTGATTTTGTTTACTTTGGATATATACCCAGAAGTGGAATTGCTGGATCATATGATAATCCTATTTTTAATTTTTTGAGGACCCTCCATTCTGT
Organism: Hipposideros armiger; assembly: GCF_001890085.2. NCBI lineage: Eukaryota > Metazoa > Chordata > Mammalia > Chiroptera > Hipposideridae > Hipposideros > Hipposideros armiger. The sequence goes on along the minus strand of NW_017731972.1, from coordinate 548,495 downwards.
TTTCCATAGTGTCTGTACCAATTTACATTCCCACCAACAGTGCATGAGTATTCCCTTTTTCTCCACATATTTGCCAACATTTGTTATTTCTTGTTTGTTTGTTTTTTGACAATAGCTATTATAGGTATGAGGTGATGTGTCATCAGGTTCTGCTTTGCGTTCTCCTGATGGTTAACAATGCAGAGCACCTTTTCATGTACCTGTTGTCATTTGTATGTCTTCTTTAGAAAAATAAGTCAATTCCATTCCTCAGCCCATTTTTAACAAGATTGTTTGTTTTTTTGCTATTGAGTCTCATGAGTTTTTAAATATATTTTGGATATTAACTTTTTGTCAAATATATGATTTGCAAATAGTTTCCTCCATCCCATAGGTTGCCTTTTCATTCTGTTGATGGTTTACCATTTATTGTGCTTTGAACATAAGTAAACATGCCTTTTTCCCATTCGTTATCAAGTTTTTTAAAAATGCAAGGGGGTAGTCTCTCTTAGAAGACTCCCTACCATTAGGAATATATATAATCCTAAATATATATAACACATATTTATAAAAAATAATTTGTTTATTTAATGCAAACTCAAAATTTCACGTTGAAAGGGAATAACTGCCCCAGCATGTTAACATCTTATTCCTCGGATCTCCACATTTCACTTCCTTATTTCCCCAAATTAGAAATAGCTGCCTCCCTAATCAATTAAGGCCTCATTACTGCATAATTGGCAGATTTGATTGGATCATTTTTACATTTCCTTTTTACTCTAAAATCATGAATGTGTAACTATCCCCAGAGAGCACGCATAAGGTACCGTGGACAGAGGATTGGCTTTACTGAGACGGGTCTGGGGAGGCCCTGGTCCCTCTCTTTATCACTGTGTGACCACTTTTCAGTCTCTGAAACGAGGCCCAGGATACTTTCTTCTGTTCTATGTTTTGGGATTAAGTGAAATGATGAGTGTGAAGTGCAGCAAGAAATAAGGTATCAGTAGTATTAGTGTTCATATTTATGCCAGTTGTGGAGACTTTGCCTCACATAAATGGAAGTCTACACAGTGCAGGATTGAGGCTCAGTGCTGTCATGGCTCCTGAACGTTTCGCTTCTGCTCTGAGGTGACAGCAGCTTCGTTCTTGCATCTGCTGCTTATAGCTCTGAGATGTGGTCGGTCATAGCCACGTGCTGCCTGGGTCCTTTCTCATCCCAGACGAGCCACAGGTGTGGTGCTGTTTAGCCGATCGCTGCTGCCTCCGTAATGGCCCCTTCGCACTCCCCCCTTTACACTCTCCCGGCGTCCTGCCCTGAAGGCTGAATTCAGCCGCAGATCCAGGGCCGCTTTGATTCTAAGTCAGGTGTTAAAGGAATCACAAGTGATCAACTGCTTTCTAAGGTCTCTCCACTGGGCTGCCTTCAAATGACACACATTTGTATGACAGTCCCACATTATTTTATGTATAAAGACTCCATTGCTTTTCACTGGTTTCACAGAAATACTCCTCACGTATCTTACCATCACATGTGCATTCGTTTTCTATGCTGCGTAACAAATGACCACATGATTAGTGGGTGAAAACAGCACACAGTTACAACCTTGCTGCCTGCATGTCAGAAGTCCAGGTGGGCTTACAAAGGTGCACTGCGTGCTGGGGTCTGACCCGGCTGCGATCAAGGCGCCACCTGTGCTGCAGTCTCATCAGCGGTTGGAGGAGGGAACGGTCTGCCTCTGAGCTTCCCTAGGCTGTTGGAAGAATTTACCTGCTTGGCTGCACGTGAGCATTTTCATGTTGGCTGTTGGCCTTTGGCGAGGCCGCACTCAGCTCTAGGGGTCTCCTGCAGTCTCTTGCCACATGGCGCTCTCCACAGACCTGTCACCACTGGCAGCTTCCATCCTCAGCCTGCGGGGGAGGAAGATCTCTCTTCTGTGTGCTAGTGGCATGTGGAAGGTGCGTCTGTGCGTTCTTCTGCTTTAAAAACGGCTGTTTCAGTTTTTCATACTGTGACTATCAGTAGAAAAACCCAACTAAACAAAAGTTCTTTGGGGTCCTTGGCGATCTTTAAGAGTGTGAAAGGGTTCTGATACCACAAGGTGGAGACTGGGAGGGGGTCCTTGTGCCAGCCGAGCAGCCTGGACCCACGTGACACACGCGCACTCAGAGCCAGGAGGGGACTTTCGTCTCCAGCTCTGTACGGAGCCCACGGGAACTTTCCAATCCCAAAGAGTGAAAGTTTAGAAAGCACCCAATCAGTCACACTGGAGAGGGCTGGACTAACACCCTGATAGGCTGCAGCAAAAGCAATTAATAAGAAAATTAAAAGGAAGGCAGGTGGAGGACTGGATAGGAAGACATAAGTGTAAGAATTAGAAGTATATAATTCTGCCTTATCTTGAAATCTAGAGATGATGCTGACCTCCACCAGAAGAGTATAATGGAAGGGTTGGACTAGAGCATTACATTATTTGAAATGATCCCAAACTAAGACAGAATTAAAAAAAATAAAATAAAAAATGTCTCCGAGTCTGATGAAAATGGCTCTTGGGAAGTCCATGCCCCCAGCTTACTGAAAGGGCACATGGGCGGGTACAGTCCCCTTTATGTTCTGGGACACAACTCATTTGTCACCAATCAACACAAAACGTATTCAGTTTCCCCAAACTGCCTTCAGCTCTCTTACAGATCAGTTCATGTCAGTAAACTTTGACTGAAAATGTCAGTAAAATTATTTTGCAATTAATTATGAAATAAACTCTCATCAAAGTCCCAGCAGCCATTTTTCTATCTGAGCAAAATAATTCCAGAGTTCATTTTGAAGAAGATAGAAAAATAACTTTAAATATTTTTAAACATAAATAATTAATTTGGTTAGATACTTAACTAAATAGTAAACGTTGTTTTTAAAGTAAATGAAGAAAAAGACATTGTGATATTAGTGTGAGAAGAGTTGACATAAACAAACAGCAGCGGTGACAGTGGCAGGAGATGGCCTCCCACCTCCATACATGGAAACGTACATGACGCCTTTGCTATAAAAAACATCATAAACCAGAGAGAAAAGATGGATTAGCCAGTGTGACTAGTGTTTAAAAAAAACTGAATGTTAACTAAAATCAAGTTAGAACTTTACTCTCTGCCTTACCACAGAAATGAATTCTATATGTATTAAAGAGGTAAACACTTCTAAAAGAAAGGAAAAAATGGAAAATATATGTGAATCTAACTGAACTTATAAAACAGGACTTCATAAGCATTTAAACAATGAAAAACCAGACAAAGAAAATGATTGGTAAGTTTAATGATACAACAAGTAATATAATAGCCACATTATAAGGCAAATAATAAGGTAAAGATACTGGAAATACATTCACTACAAGTATGATAAAGGGCCACTGTTCCTAATATATAAAGAACACGTATTCATCCAGAATAAAACCTGAAAACATTTAAAAAATTTTAAAATATGAAAATGACTAAACCCAAAACTTACAGCATCAATACAAATGGTTACCATACAGACTAAAACAAGATACTATGTTTTACCTATCAGTGTACAAAGGGTTTGTAGATTACACTTTTCAATGCTGGCAAGCATATGGTATAAAGGGCACACATATATTTTCCTTCAGGACAAAATTTGGGGACTATATATTAAGAATCTTTAAAAAGACCTAGAAGTCAAAGAAACAATCCTAATGAAATAGAGATTCTAAGTTTTAAGTATAGGAGTGCCCTCCGCAGCTATGATTCATGTAGCAAACTGAGACAGTGCTTAATATCCTGAGCCTCAACACTTCAAGTGACAATTGGGAATAAGAACCCATTTTGTGGGCCTGCCGAGTGGCTCAGTTGGTTAAGAGCTCGCTCAAGAGTGTGAGCTCTGAGCCACAGCGGTTCAAGTCCAGCCTGAGATGAGCTGCCGCTGAGCTGCCAACAGGTAGCAGGATGGCTCAGCTAAAAAGAAAAAAAAGAACCCGTTTTGCATATAAATTATGTATGCACTTGTAACAAGGCCTGGCACATAGCAGTATTTCAATACATCATAGTTTTTATCATCTTTTGTAGTTCTAGCAAGATTCCGACAGCCACTTGCTGCTGACTCATGTCCGGCTTCCTCCCAAGCACCACTTGATCCGATGGTGTGCCTACAGCTCCCGGGAAGGCCAAACAAAGATTGACAGCTTTGGAAACGTACACATGGAAAAGAGTTCATGCACCAAAAATTCACAAGTGAAACTATTCCCCTATGATGGTGGATAATGGAGGAATGTTATTTGTTACAGTGGATATTTACATTCAAAGTGCCTGATTTCCAATTGCCAGGATGTGCGGTAAAATAATTTTGGTGGACAACATGTGCTTAAGTGCAAGGAATGTAAAGATACAGAAGGTAGATAGGTACATTTATATTTATATACATATAAATGAGGGAAATTGTTTATGTTATGAAAGAATTCATGAAAGAAGCAAATCCACCATAAGAATCTTATCCTATTGGATGTAAAATGTAAATAATTGGACTTTTAAAGTATAACTTATAGACAGTATGTCAGAGGCACATATATCTCATCACATGAGGCATACATGGAAATAGTTCATGTTTGTTTACATTTGAATATCACAGTTCTTAATGCCTACTGGTCTCCCAGCACAAATTCTGAAACACCCACATATACCTGTAAATTGCTTGAAATAAACACCACAAATAATGTGCCCACAGATGGATTACCTCAGGATTATTAATCTATTCATATTAATCCATTCACTTATTTAACAACATAAAAAGTAAGCACTAACATTTCAAAGAGCTGAAAAGACTCCAACCCAATAATGCTTCAAAAAAACTAGACGAATCAAATATAGTACAACCATGTTCATTTGCAAAAGAATTCAGACAGAATTTAGTTTGAATCCAAGTTTGAATAAAACAACTGATTATTGCCCTGGATGAATATTTTTTAAATTGTAAAACCTCATATGAACTCCTGTGTCTGCCGAAGTCCTTATGTGTTAGTTCACTAGAATCGTTTATCAGTATATACACTTTCTAGAATGACAACTAAAAGCTTGTTACATCAGCGCTGTTTTAACCTTCTCCTTTCCACACATTAGTCTTTTCTTGTGTGTCTTCTAGAAAATTTGCATTAACAAAAAGGAACCTTTAATCACTGAGAGAGCGCCATCTTCACCGCACCGAAATCTTTGATCCCAAATCTCAAGCCACTAAAACTCACCCCAAGTTGTGCAATGATGGGATTGCAGCCACAAACACAGCTTCTTACCCTTAAACCCAACTTAGTAATTTTATCCTTTTTGGCTTTTTCTCAGACTCTTCTATAAATCACTTTTCCCCTGTAGCTCAGTAATAAGATGAGGTAAGCCACTCCCTTCCCAAATTACAGAGATCTAGGAAAGCAAAGGTTGAGAGTAAATAAGACGACTGTAAAATAAGTGTGGAGGCGAACACTCCGTGCTCCCAGCTTGGCCCACCAGTAAACACACACGCGCACAACATTTCTCCTTTGTAGATTCTGAACAAGTTTCATGAGCCAGTATCTCACAAACATCTGCCTTCATTATAATTATATTTCTATTTCAGCTGCACCAAGCTATTTACAGATGAGCCTGTTCATAAAGAGCTTTATAATTAAGCAAACAGAAATATCTTTTTATAGGATGCAGATCTAGGGGTGATAATCACACACAAAATACACAGCAACAGTTGCAAATAGAGCGTTTAACGCTAGTTATATAGTTAGTGATGTGCTCAATAAAGCCTGACATGTCTTTGTTCCTAAATACGAGAAAATATGGTCTTTGCTACAGAGCAGTGTAAACTGTCTTCTCCTGCTTTTTTTTTAAAAGCAAAGGCCATCTTTTTCAGGGTGGGTTCTTAAAATGTGTGTGCATGTATGTGTTTTATATAATATAACAGGGTTACAAAAAACACACACATAAGCTCTGGCCTAGGAGAGTTTGAAATATGCCTGGTACTTGGAGACAGAGAACTGATTCTATTGTAAATATAAGCAGCAATGTATGGAAAACATGGAATGTGACAGATTAAATTAGTAGATAGTAGATATTATGTAATGGTTCTATAGAAGTAGCTGCCAGACAAAAAGAAACGTAAAATACTAATCGCAGCATTAAAAAAAAAAATTCTCAAGTTCCAATTAAATCCACCCAAGCCATTGATGGGGTATTCCCAGGAGGGCCAATCTTCACTTGTGTGCATTTCAGTAGCTCTCACTCACCCCCACTGCATCCTGTTGAAGCTGTTATTTGCTGGGAATTTTTGCTTTATCATTTTGTCAACTTTCTTGGCCATTCAGAAGTAATACAATCCTGAAGATTTTGGATGGGAAACATAGCCATTATTTGCTTAAGATTCAGATTTGACATAGAAAGTTTCACATGTATTATACAACACTTATAAAAATGTATGTTCAGTTCCTATCCTACTCCTGGGAGTGTACAATGGTGCAATGCTATAGAAAATGATTAGAGAGAGAGAGAGACAGAGAAAGAGAGAGAGAGAGAGAGAGAGAGAGAGAGAGAGAGAGAGAGAGAGAGAGAGAGAGAGAGAGAGCTTGTTGAGTAATGTGTTTATCATGTTATTTACTATTGTTATAAAATAAAAAAAGGAATGTTCTCAAATGTCCGATTGTAGGGGGATGGTGAAATAATTTATGGTACATATGCTCAATGGAATGTCTTGCAGCCATAATAAATTAGTTTTCCAAAAAATTATAATGATTTGGAGGAATGTTTACTATATAATGTTAAGGAACAAAAATAGGGCAAATCATACAATATAATCTTAACTATGTACAAAGGAAAGCACAGAAAAATGGAAGGAACTATACCAAGATGTTAACAGTGGTTAGATTAGGAAGATGAGTTATAGATGAATTTTATTTCATTCCTTTTAATGAGGTGGATTTTCCAAATTTTATATACTAAGCCTTTACTAATTCGATAAAGGCTTTAATAGTAATAAATATAATAGTATATTTATATAGTAATAAAATTTAGAGTAGTTTAGCTATGTTTTGGAAGCTTGCGTCGTCTTTTCAGACAATTGACTACAACAACCAAACATTTTCTATTTATGAAGTATAGCTGTGTCTCAGGTCCACTTTCTACCCCATCTGCTAGAGAAGGCATTACACAGATTCCAAGGGCTTAGGGCATGTGTCCCCCACAGTGACATTTGTCCTTTGAGGAAAGGAAAACAAGACCACTGCCAGAAAAGGCCTTAGGCTCTGGGTCTCTAAGTTGTGTTATTTTTCAACAAATTTTATCTGCTTGTTTCGTTGAGCTTCCCTCCAGTTCTGTGTATATATGTGTGTTTCTTTCCTTTCCCCTCCCATTCCTCAAGCCTCCACATTCTTCAGTCACCCTCCATCTACTTTGTATGCCTCTCTGTCCACAGTTCACAAGGAAGGACGGAGAACTGACACTGATGGAGTTTGGGCAATAGGCCTGGTGATTTTCAATTTCGTGAAAGTTTTCATCTTCACACCGTCCATGAGAAGTGGTCATTTTACAGGTGAGAAAATGATGGCCCAGGGACCTTGTCCCAAGCCACCCTGCTGGTGGCAGTGAAGTGGAAATTCAAACGTCTGGTCTGACTGGCTGTAATCTGTGCTGACTAACTGAATCAGTCCCTCACCTATGGTGCTCCATGTTCTCACCCTCATAGACTCCAAAGACCCATTATGGGGGACTTAATGACTTTAATGCGAACCTCAAAATTAAGACGTGCTTCCCAGGTCAGCGCACAATCCAATGCATCTGTCACCCCATAAATTTCTCCAGTCCACTTTGCTACTTCCACAAACAGCTTTGATGACTTGCAAGATTAAACATAATATAAAATAGAAAAAATTAAAATAAAATAATACCAAAGCAGTTCAAAGGAGATTAATTTATGTTATTTGAATTTATTCTGACCAGGCTATTGGGCGAGTCCTTCCTTAAGCTTTCTAGCCACCCTGTGAAGAGTTACTTCCTCTCAGTTTTATTAAACTTTCCTTACTTTTTGTGAAGATATGTTTCCTGGTTGTTAATGTCCAACATTTGATAAAGTCAGTGATGTTGAAGTTCACTCTCCCTCATAACATTGACGAGCTGGAGTACGTTCCCTGAAACTCCCAGATCAAAGGCCTGTTGGTCTCTCTGTAGCCACCAGGCCACTTGGCCCCGTCCGACCTCTGAGTCCTCTCCAGCATTCTAACACTTTCCTGAAATGCAAAACCCTGAGTGTGCACACCGTGTACTGGATTTGGACACAATATGGTTTCTTTCTCCATCATTTTCAGTTTAGGGCTGTTGTCTACCTTCTTCCCTGCAAAAGACATCCCTCTCTCAAAGACATAGCCCTCTCTCAAAAAAGAAAAAAGAATTTTTACTTGCCCGGACTCTCCTCTGAGCTACCTCCTCTCACAGCTTCTTTATGAACATCCTTTCCCCAAAGCCCTGTGATTTATCTTATCCGAGCTGGCCATCCTCTATGAGCAGGGCCAGCTTGCTGGGCATGCCAGCCCTACAGCCTCTCTGGGCCTCGCACTTAGCAGGGCTCTGTACTTGGGTTCACACTGCTGTTACCATCTTGAAACTCTTAATAATTCTACAAGGAAACTCACATTTTTATTTTGCTTTGGGCTTTGAAAATTGTGCAGCCAGATTTTCCCAAGTCTAGTGAAACAGCCCTGTTGGTGGCTGCTCATGAATCCCCGCATCACTGTCCCATTTTGGGGGGCTCCACCCATGAGCCCTGGAGGGCCCATGCTTCCAGCCACGCCTCCTTGGAGCTCTCTTGTTGCTATGGTTTTCTGTGTGTCTGCTCTCCTGCCGAAACACGACAGCATCACAAAGCCTCCTTACTCCCAAACCACTTCTGCTCGGTACGCTTTTCCTTTTGCTTGCCTAGCATCCCAATGGGGCAGAACCCCACCTTTCTACCTTGAGCTTTTCTTTCTCTCTTCTCTTTGCTGGAGTTTGCACAACTCCTAAAGCTTTACCTCTACGTGACTGACTAAAAACGAAAATTCTTTTCGTGACCTTCCTTTCTACCACTTTAACCCTGAATTTCCAGACACTAATTTGCTTTAACTGTTAACCCTCCCTAGCAACTCAGACTCAACAAGTACAAACTCCTACTCACCACCGCCCTCCTTAAATTGGGTCTTTCTACAAACTTCTCTTTTCGGTCAGTGCAATGTCTACCATGGGGCCCCACACTTGAGTATAATTTCTGAAACCTTTTGTACTGTCACTTCTCCCCTTTAATCTGTCATGTAATCTCCACATCCTAACTCTCATTTGAAACCCTTTGCTTCAACCCACTCCAAGCCAAGGTGATCACAAACACAGTTATGAGGCACTTTTGAGTAACTATTGGAGGCCGCCAATAGTTAGTCAGGTAAGGGCTCTGGGTTTTTTCCCTGCAACTTCAGAGGACATGTCATAATGAAAACAAGTCTCAGCTGAATTCTGACACGCACATATCGGTAAGTAGACAAAAAAACCCATCTAACGACCTGTTCTGTAAGGTTGAAGTCCAGCTTCTACAGCTTTGCAACACTCTTGAGTATATTTCGTATAAAACGTCCACTCAACGCTGATGTGACAATATTCTCGCAGCATCTTTCTCCTGACCTTCTAGTTCAAGTCAGATGACAAAAATCCTTCCAGCATCAGCTGAACACTGACAGGCTTGGAAACCATAGCCCAGGGGTCTCTTCCAAGGATGCTGGCAATTAGGCTCACTTGGTTTTCCCATCTTGTTCACACAAGGGCAGCATTGGCTGTATAACATATCTAACCAGTCCACATGTGTTTCTCCATCAGTTTTATTTAACTAGTATTTTTACCATGTGTTAAGTGCCAGTGAACCTACCAGCTAAAAGAAAATTATAATCATAAAGGCCAAGACCTTGACAATAGGCTGCATCTCTGGTGTTTATGGTGCTTTCATTCTAAGCCTCCCCTTCACCGGGGGTAACCAAAATCTGTGCCCCCCATTCCTTTGCTTTCCTGTTTATATCCTTCGATTGCACCTATATGTGTTCCTTAAAAAGTATACTTTTATTGTAATTATTTTTAACCTGAGATTAGGTTGAGTGTAGTCTTTGGGATGTTTTCACCTGTATACCTTGCTAATATACCATCACATGATTGCATGTGGCTGTAGTTTGCTTTGACTACTTTATAATATTTATTTATTCATCTACTTTCTAGGTGATAGACATTTGGATTATACACACACACATCTATATCTTGAGCATAAATTGAGTTGCAGCATTACTAGGTCCATAGTATGCATGGTTGGAAGAAAACGCCCAGTTGTCCTCCACCATGGTTACAACAGCAGAGCCTCCCACCAGCAGTGAAAGCTCTTCTGTGACAAGCGTCGCTCCAGCACTCGGTGTGGTCAGATTGTAAGTCATTGCCAACTGAATGGTATAAAGTGATATCTCAGCATGGTATTGATTTGCATTATGATAATCACATAGTAATCAACTATTTATTGGCTAGAAAATATGTGTTTATCTTTTGAATATTTTTCTGTTGGGTTAGGTTCTTAATGAGTTTAAAGAGCTTCCTATGCATTCTTAACATGCGTCTACAAATCTTAAACACCATTCATTTCATCCATGAAAAGTAACCCACCTTTTAATAATGTTCATTCTGTTACTTAATAAACCATCTGATTATAATGGGAGTCAACTAGAGCAGAAGGGCTTTTAGTAACTTCCTGGGTCATGGGGGCTTTTGCTTAGTGCAGGTCCTCAATTAGTGTATAGTCAACGTTCACTGAGTGCCCCTTGGAGTGTGGTTTAAAAAGTGCATATGTGTGTATGTTTACCTACATGAACACACATGTGCAAGCATATAATGTACACACACGGAATAAGGAGAGCTCCTTTCCTCCTCATGCAGCCTGCACACTGACCCCAAACCCCTCTCACAAAATACCAGTTTTGCTCTCAAAATCAGAGCACTATTTAAATCCTTCATTGCCTTGCAAACAAAGAAAAAATCCCTTACCTGGCACTCCGGTCTACGTGGCCCTGACCTACTTCTCAGGCAAGCCTGCTCTTACTCGCCCACGTGAGCTCTGGAATCAATGTCTGCACCACCAGCTGTAGTGCTTGGCAGCTGGGTGACATAGGAAAGTCACGTAACCAAGTGAAGCTCAGCTGCTTCTTCTAGAAAATAAAGATCATCATAGATAGAGCCAGGCTCACGGTACAGGGTCAGCCTGAAGATATAGTGAGGTGATGCTCTGTCAGCATTTGGTACAATGTCTACATGCTAAGCAATCAATAAGCGTTTGTTGTGGTTTGCGAGCCTCGTATTGATAGAATTAGTATTCCATTAAAGTCATCCCTTGTCGCGTGAATCCCCAAATATCGGTGGAGTGATTGCATCTTCACATAGGTGTCTTAGGCAACTGTATACATGATGAATAAAAGGCTAGCATCTTCAGAATTTCTAAGCACACTGTTACCACGTCTCCCATAATACTTATGCCTAACGGCTCCTGTACAAATACATTTATCTATGTCACCCATGCGCAGCTTGAGAGAAGGACCACTACATTGGTCGCCTTTCTTTTCTAGCACCCAGTGCCCAGCCTAGAATAGGACAGGTGTTCCAAAAATGTATGTTGTCTGAATGTTTTCCTCCTCTTCTTCCCTCTTTCCCTCTTTATTTATAATCCTTAAAAAAGAACTCACATGTAAAAATCCTCATTAAAAAATAATTTTTATTTGTAACCAATATAAAATCATCATTCATGATGTCCAGTCTAAAAACATTATAGTTTAAAAGCACCCCACCCAAATAATAATCTATGTCTCTCTCATGTGCACAGGTTACTGTAGTTCTCATTAATTTTCTTTGCTCTTCTGGTCTCTAACCCCCTAAACATCAAGGACTCTATTGTCCTCTTTCCCAGCCCTCCCCTCCGATCACACTGACCTCAACTAAACCAGACGAACATGGTCATCTCGGCCTCTTGGCCGCCTCCCCCTTCTGCCCTCTACCATACACTCTCGAACTCCCCGTCCCCTCCCCTTTGTCCCTGTTTCCCCAGGCCACTTCAGGGGCAGAGCCCTTGACAGTTTAGCTCTTATTCTGCCTGGAGAAAACATTCCCATTCATTGTGCCTCTTCCTTTAAAATCCCAGGAAGGAAAATTAAGTGAGGAAGATGACCCCTTGATGCTCTGTTGTGGTCAGAGGTGGGGTGGGGAGGAGAGAGGTGAATTGTAGAATACCAACACATCAATATACATTGTTGTTGTTTTGTGGCGTTATTATGTGTTCAGATTATACCCAGGGAGAGGCCACATTCATAAATATAAACTGTTCTCCAAATCTAACTGTACTGTCTTTAAGTATTACTTTTGCCATCACTCATTTCCTAGCCTGAGACAAGTCCTATAATGCAAGTTGCCATGCTCTGTCTTGTGTCATTCACAATCATGATCACTAGGTTACTTGATTAATTTCATAAGATAGAAGAATAAAAGAATGAGCTATGGATATATTCAAGGTCCAACATCCACCCAACACCCTGTGGAGCAAGATGCTTCTTCCTGGCTGAGAAAGTTCTTCCTCCAGATTTCAGGGGCCTGCTTTATTGCTATTACTTTCAAAGGACACATTTCAGAGGGAGGGAAAAAAAACACACATTGTCTATTATCTATTTTTAAAAATCTATTATGTTAGGGGTCAAAAGAAGGGATAGGATGATGTGAGAGAGGGTAACTATACAAATGATGCTATGATTATGTACATAACCCTATCCTTGGTGGTCTTTACTCAGGAGTCCTAACTCTCTGCTCCATGATTGTGGGTGTCAAGGCCCAGTGCTGGAATGAGAATTTATTCCAGGTATTTGGAACTCCAAATGATTTCATACACGGAACTAGGTGCTTCCAAAATCATTGAGCAGATCACGAGACTGGAAGTGAGGGAGCTGCCGAAGGATTGCTAGCCCCGCTGTGGCTACGAGCTGTGCTGCTTTCCCAGTCTCACCCCGGTCCTCCTGATGCTGGAAGATAATTCTCATTCAAAACTCCAGCTGCTAAGAAGTGTAGTCTCTCGCTTTCTAATGTCCTACAAGTGGCCACTCAAGAGTTACCTGCTTCGGGAAGCATCCCCCGAGTAGGTCAAGAACCAGAATCCAAGTAACTCCTTCCTAAGCTTAAAGTACGTTTTATCCCATGTTGTCGTTAACAGAGCTTCTCCAGTAAACTAGACACACGCCGCTTTTAGAGCAGAATCCGTGTCTCCTGATCTGCAAATCCTCAGCACTTGGCTCAATCAATGATTAGTGAATACATGAATGAATAGAGAAAGAAAAAAAGATGAATGCATGAATGAATAAAGACATGGGCAGAGGAGTAAGGAAAACATGAATGGCGGTGTGGCATAACCTTCTGACCAGGCCTGCGGTTGACTGATTGCTGCATATAAAACCTGTAGCCGTGCGCCTCTTCTCACCGCCTGCATTTCCTCAGGCAGCTTCATCCACTTACTTGGCTTAATTGTCTCCTGTGTGCTTAGGCCTCCCATGTCTCGATTTCCGGGTCGGAGAGCAACCCCCTGAGTTTCAGATGGGAACATACGACTTCCTAGCTGTGTCTTCCCTTGGATGTCCTCAACACCGAAAATTCATCATGTTTCAAACCCATGACTTTCTTGCTGCCAATCAAGGATCTGTATTCCCTCCCTCAGTGAAAAGAATCATGTTCTTACTCATCCAAATCAGGTGCCTGAGTGTAGTCCTTACCCCTGCTAACTTTCAAGTGTCCACCCCAAACCACCCCAGTGCTTCCACCTTAAACTGTCTCCTAAGTGCCCAGTTCCCTCCAACTCCACCGGCATGGCTGTAGCCCAGGACAGTCCCACTTCTCCTGGGTCATTCCCACTGTCTCCAGGTCTCCCTGCCTGCATGTTGTCCTGCTCAAGTCTACACTCCACATGTCACCCAGGGTGGTCTGTCGCAGTGATGTCACCCAAATGATTACAACCCGCCTCTTGTTCTGTAGCGCCCTCAGGATAAAGTCCAAACTCTAAAAAAGTTTACAATGCCATTCCCGATGCCTCCCCTGCTTACTTTCAACCCAGTAACTCACTACTTCCTTGCCCGGTAGTTTCCAATCTTGTTAAACCACTTTCAGCTTTCCACAGGTATGGCGCCCTCTGGGGCTCCAGGCTCATTCACACCCAGCTCTTCCATTGTGAAGCATTCACCCTCACTCCTTTTACACAGTCTGCATGCCTCCTGCTCAGCTGATATGTCATCTGCTTTGAGAAGCATCTCTGGTTCTCTAGGTTAGAGCCCTCCCTCTGAGCTTCTAAAGGATCCTGTACTTCCTATGAGGTGACACTTACCACACAGTGATGGCTTTCTGGTCACATGTCTGCCTTCTCAAACATTCCAGGAGCAATGGCAGAGCCATTAGATGGGAGGTGGGGAGGATGTGGGGGTTCACCATCGAGCACTAGTAACCTCATAACGTCCATCAGAGCCCCTTTCTTTGACACAGGCAATTAACTGATCATCCTCAGTTTTCTCCTAAGTGCTCTGTGTCGCACACTCAAGACAAGTTTCCCTCACCTCGATCTCCAACCATATTGCTTTATTCTGCCTCTGAACTGCTATATGAAAATGATAGAGATGCAGTTGAACTCCAGGACAGTAGATATTTTATCAGTCTCATCCATGATTGTATTTCTAGCACCCAGGAGAGTAAGCTCTAAAAATATACATGTAGGATACTGAATGAGTGTTGAACATTTAATTAACCAATAGGCACTTGCCAAGAGTCACACCATTTCAGAAATGGTGCTAGGACCCAAGGGGAACACAAAGATGCATTTCCTGCCCTTGAGAAGGGTAGAATCTGGTTCAGAAGACACAGAAACATGTAACAAAAACATTTCTATGGCAGAAAATAGTATTTCAAGGATCTTTGAGAATGACTTTTGAAAATTCAAAAGAAAAAGCAAAAGGATGAAAAATCCCAAGCAGATTAGAGGAAAATAAATCAGTTTGCACTGAAGTATAGGACAGGAAACACATTTTGGAAATAGCAGGGCAAGGCAGGGATATGTGTCATGCATTTGGGGGCTATACAGAGAAGGAAGAGAAATAGACGCTTGTTAAACAATGGCTTATGTGCAGATTACAATTCATGTGAATTACTCATGTTGCTTCATTTAATCCACTAGATCAAAAAGAAGTGTTACTTATTCTAAAATTTTCTTATTTTGACAGATAAGAAAAACAAAGCTTAGAGGAGTTAAGTAAATTCCCCAAGAGTCCGAAAGAGTAACAGGGCTAGGAGTTCAACCCCTGCATGTTTGATGAGAAGTCAGGTCCTTCCCTCCAGCTGGCCAGGTGGGGCCTGGGCTGTGCAGATTTTGTGGATGGCAATAGTGGATTTAACATGGAATACCAACAGTGATGGCCCATTTTGAGTCCTCATTTCTCTATTATTTCCATATTTCTCTATCTGAATTTTGTTTATACTTGGATGGTTCATGAAAAATTATCTGAGACCTCAGAATGACTGCAGTTAGACCATTTATCATTCTATAGACACAATCATTTACTCCAAGGAGCAAGCCTGGATTATAATCTCTATTCAGGATTTCCAAGGATTTGTCTACATGAACTTGTTCCCAGGTAATACACATGAGGCACTAAACAGTTGTATAGCACTTGACATTCTCTCTTGCTCTTCTACAGAAGCTGTGGGAGGGACTTGGTTAATGATTAAAGAGTCCAAAGAAAAGCAAAAGGTCTGCATAATAACCTTTGTGTGTATTGCTGGTGCATCTCGCTCTGCTTGGGAAGCTCACCATATCATGCCCAATGGATAAGGGATTTGCAGAACATTCTAAACCTTGTGCTCATGGAACCTGTCTTAAGGTCTGCTTCAGCTATGAAAATGTTCTTACTTTTCTCCTAGTATCCAATGCTATGTTTTCCCCTTAAAATGTGAACTTGGTTTTGCTGGGATAGATCACACCAATAAATGCTTTCACATATTGTTGGTCGGTGCAGAAATGGATTCAACTCTTTTGGGAAACAACTTAGAAATATGTATCAAGAGCCTGAAAAATGTCCCCCTGGGCACACAATAATAGCACTTTTTTAAACTTTATCCTGAGAAAATTATCCGAGAGATATAGAAAGCAAATCTTAATATCAAAGATATTCATCATGATGTTATTTATAAGAAACATCATAAATGATCAACAAAAGGGTTCAAACACATAGTCATTTTTATTTATATGATTGTATGATGACATGAAGCAGGTAACATAAGCTAATTGAAGAAAGGAGGATACTAAATTGTAGATAAGGTATGATAACAACTGTGAAAATAAGAAGGATTTAATTAAACTAAATCAAAATGTAGTAGTGTTTGAGTGGTATAATTGTAATCAAATTTTTCCACATTTCTATGTTTAATAAATTTTAAACCATGATCATGCTCATTTTTATAATCATAAAAAATTTATTTTTAAAAGAACTTTTCTTTCTTAATGTTATAGTCAAAAGAGAATGGTAGAAACTGAGAGATGCTACTTTTATAAATAAGTAGCAGGAGAAAGACTTTAAGACATATTTCAAAATAGATATTGACATAAGAAAGCTAAGGAGCGAGCACTCATGGAGTAAGAGTGGCCAGATGTCAGAAAGATCTAAAATGACCTCCAGACACACTGGTCAGGAGCGGGGAGAATCTAGCCAGGAGATTTGCCTCCAGGAATCCTAGACCACAACTTGCTCTGACTCCTAAAATAAAAGAAGAGCCTGTGGAGTTGAAAAAGTTGCAGAGACTAGAGGGATGTCTCACAAACAGCTAATTAGCATCTTCTAAGGAGAGGGGAAGGTGTGACATTCACCGCTAGCTTTAAAAATAGTAATCTTTAACTCTTCAGTAGTGTCAGTCACATGCGACTAGGTGGAATGTTGGCAGCCATGTTCGACGGGTAAATATAAAGTGAGAGTCTTAAGAGTTGTGATTCAGTAAATACGTGTTTCAGGAGAGTCTCCCTAGCACCTCACCAAACCCACACTGTCTACGCAGGTGCGAATGCAGAGCTGCAGAAAGAACTGGGAGTCACTCACACTGAGGCTCAGAGCTCCAGACTGACGAGGCTGGAGGGGCTGCCACTCAAGGATGAGATCAGCCACTTCCCGAAGCCAATGCAGAATAGTCATGCTCCCCTGATACCAGTGACTAAGGCAGCGTGATGCTGACATCATGCTGGAACCTCTGGTAGAAGGCGAAGATGCTCCTTAGCCCGCGCTGAAGACCGGATCATAGCGGACGATGTGATAGGCTAAGGATTTTGGTAAATGCACCCAAAGCCCTCCCTGCAGGCATCACTTTGCCCACTAACACACCACTTTAAACATATCTGCCCATAAGCAATGCCACAGCTCATTACACTAAACCAGATGCCAAGGGCCAGTCCTAGATTACAGCCCGTCCTCCACACTCTGGACAGCTTACCTACTATATTCATTCTGATGCTGGTGCTCAGGTGATCACCCACTAAAATGTATATCCTCTAGTGCCTGGTACAGTCAGCCTGAAATAAGGACCAGGAAGTGGCATTTCAATAGCATTTCAGTTGATCATGATAGAGGAAACCCACAGATTTAACTCAGAAACTCTGTTCTGCAGTGAAGAGTGCTTTCTAAATTTCTGTGAGTTTTCAAATATGGTTCAATACAGCTATTTAAACCCTGAAGCCCTAACACCAGTTCTTAACAGGACCAGTGCTGCTGATTCTGTACTCAATCAGATTACACTGAATAGTTTTATCACATTGTTGGATGGAGACAAACTAGATTCCATGAGTCTGAAATCTTCAGATGACAACAGGTGGAGAGAGATCTCCAAGACATTCTTGGACAGTTGGATCAGAATTTTCAAAGGTTCTAGCATTCCTGGGAAAAATGGGTCAAAGTTAACCAGGGGAATACAAATATGTATTAAATAATCAGTTTTGTGTTTTGAGTCAAAGAACCTGGTTTAGCAGGTAAACAAGGCTCATAAATGAGCCCACCTGGATGGACATGATTGAATGCCAATGTTTAGTGCTCATGACAGAGGAGAGAGCAGCTCTAGGACATCACACTATGCAAGCCACATCTGGACTGCTAGATTCCACACTGAGAGCCACATTTTAAGAAAAAAATTTGCAAATTGAAGCATATCCAATAGAGGAAATTGTGATGGTGAAGGTCCTGGAAACCATTCCAGCTGAGGAAAAAGTGAAGGGATGGGAGACAATTCCCCTGAAAAATGGAAACCTTGGGAGGCAGATGAGAACTGTTGTTGAATCTGTGAAAAGCTCTCATGAAAAAATGATTCAATTCACTCTGTTGTTTCAAGGAGTAAAACCGAGGTCAGCGGAAGGAGAAATATAAGCTGTAATATCACTGAGAATGCTGTTGGTCTGCTATTCTTGCCAGCTCACCTCTAGCAATCACTGTGGGCACCTCCATGTGCCCAGTCCCACTGTCACAGACTAATCGCTCGGTCACTCCTGTGGGCCTGCATCATTTGGCCCTTCCCCTGGAATGGACCTCCTTAACCGTCTACCTGAGAGCACCTGCTCATTGTCGTGGGCTGGATCAGCTCCTCTGCTGTGAAACCCTGGCCCCAACACCTCCTGCACCGTGTAGTCTCCATTACCCAGGCACTGCTCTCTGCCCCGACAGGCCCCGTCTACTTCTCCATCACAGCATCCTAACTGGAGGGCTAACATCTGTGCGGGCCTCTGCTTCATTCACGGAGCTATGACTTTCTTATCCCCCAACAACAGACAGATCCTTACAAAATGCAGAAAGAGGGAGAGAGCTTGAGAAAGACAGAGAAAAAGAGTGAGTCCAGGGCCCGTAGTTAATTGGCTTACACCTCCCAGTTGTGAATTAAATCAGCGGAGAGACCCAAACTAGAAGATTCACTCTTAGAAAAAGCTTTTAAGGCACGACTCGTGACATGGTTTAGAAGAGATCAATCTGAAGAGATGAGAACTCAGTCTTGAAACCCTGCCATGACCTCGCTCTCTATGAAAACCACATGGCAAATTGGCAGGGATCTTGGTAAGAGATCTCCAAAGAGAAAGAATTTAAATGGTGCTCCTTAGAATTCAGCAGTGGCCCTGAGGCTGAAGAAACATGATCTTGATCATTCGTATTCCTTTAATTCTGTAATTTGATCGCTAGTATTTCTAAGATAAACTAGGATCTTTATAAATAAAGCTAATTTGTCCTGAACCAGTAGTATTGTAGTATATATAAAGACAGTATTAGGAAAACCAAAATTCTCTAATCGAGTATATAAAATGAAGATATTAAAGTTGGAAATATGAATTGTATCGCGTTGCCCTGGGTAAGTGTGATGACAAATAATGCTTTCTCATAAAAGTAGTTATACATTACTTACTTTTTTAAAATGGAGTCAGGAAGTAATAAAACTGACGTGTCATTAATCACACTGTATTGTGGTTTCCCACATCTCCAGACTTGAAATTATTTGCCAAGTGTCCTACCCTGGAAGGCCACCAGACAACAGAAGACAAATGGAACTATGGTGTGACTACGATGTGCACCTCAGCAGAACAAGCTTAACAGAGAGTCAGATTTCTCCAAAAAGGACATACAAAGGGCCAACAAGCACATGAAAAGAAACTCCATGTCATTAGTCATTAGGATAATACAAATCAAACCTCAACTCTATACCACTTCACACCTCACTCAGATGGCTCCAATAAAAAGTACAGACGATAACAAGTATTGGTGAGGATGTAGAGCAACCAGAACCCTCCTACACTGCTGGTAAGAATGGCATATGGTGTAGCCACCTTAGAGAACAGTCTGGCAGTCCATCAAATTACTTTACATACAGTTACCAGTTGACCCAGAAATTCCACTCCTAGGTATATATCCAAGAGAAATAAAAATATGCTCACACACACACACACACAAAAACCTTGTAAACAAGTGTTCATAACAGAATTACTTATAATAGTGGTGGAAAATGTTTCCAAAGGTGGGAAAAACCCAACTGACAATGACCACCAACTGATGAATGGATAAACAAATTGTGTCATGTCCACACCATGGAATATTATTCAGCCATAAGAAGGATTGTTCTGACACACGCTTCAACATGAATGAACCTTGACAACATTATGCAGAGTGAAGCAGCCAGACACAGAAGACCACATAGTGTATGATTCCATTTATAGAAAATGTCCACAATAGGCAAATCAAGAAGACAGAAAGTGGAGTAATGGTTGCCTTGAGTTGGAGACAGGAATGGAATGACTTGAGGTATGAGAGCTAAAGGGGATGGGTTTCTTTTTTGGGCTGATAAAAAGGTTCTAGTGTGGTTTTTGACAAAGTTTCCATAACTCTGTGAATAACTTAAAAACCATTGAACTGTATACTTTAAATGGTCAAATTAAATGGTATGCAAATTTTACCTCAATAAAACTTTTACAAAAAATAATCAGAAAACTACAGCCAAGAACTACATGAAGATATTTTTCAAATATTGCCATTTTCTGATTTTTAGAGGAGAAATTATTGGATAGATGTGATTCTAAAAAGGAGACTATTAAACAACTTTGCTGAGAGTTTAATCTTAGTGTCTAAGAGATTGGGCAAGTATTCCCATTGGAAAATATCCAGTGCACCAGATAAATTTTCAAACTTCACTTAAAAGCTAAAAATAAATCTGAAATTCAAATATTTAGGAGAAAATGTAAATTACCTGGTAAATGATTAATAATAATGTTCCCAGAGAACACACAAATTATATAACCATCCCAGAAATCCTCAAAGTGACATCTCTGTAATAAGAAACTCCATCTGTGCCCATCCAGGTGTTGAAGTCTCCTGGATTAAGAAATACCGGGGGTGCCAAAAAAACGTGTACACATAACTTGTATTCATCTTTTGTTACCGGTGCATATTGAGTAGTACAGTTTTAATGCAGTTTTTTCCTTTCTTAAAATGTGTGTACATTTTTTTGGCACCCTCTGTATTTGTGAAATAATAAAGCCACGTGAAGAGAGAGATGATATTTTTATCCTTCTGAGAATCACAGGATTTGGAGATGGAGAGACCGCAGATTTTCTAAAGCAGGACCCCGAGGCCCACACAAAGAGCTCCCACTGCTATAGGTTCCAGCCCGCGGGGGCACAGCCAGGACTCTGTCCAGATCTCCACCTTCCACTTCCATTTCCCCTCGGCCTGAGCCCGGACTTCTGAAATACCTGTCTGCCACGTTTGTCTGCAAAGAGCTCATGTGCACTTCTGGTCTCCCCAGCGTTTGCACTCCACTCTACTAGTGCTCTGGAGAGAGCTGGGACGGAAGACAACTGGTCCAGGCTTTCTCATTTCCCGGAGATGTCCATCTAAGGTTTCCCTTAAGCAGGACCCTTCTTTCCCATCCCTGAGGCTGTTTCTTCATCTCTGTTCAGTGAAAACATTTATCTGAGGCTGCAGAGTCCCCATCCATCATGCACTTTGTATCTAAGTGGAAACAGACCATGGCTTTGAAGCGTAGGCGGTGCCCGTTCTGCGCGCCCCTGGCTCCTCCCCACCCATGCATATTTAGCATCTCCTATTTAGCTTGTTTTCCACAGACAGTCAGGCATACGTGACGAATGAGCAGGTCTGCTACTGTCTGCCAAGTGACACGGGAACCCACCTGCCAGCTCTCGTCTGTCTCCACCTTGGCCCCAGTCAGCATCCTGAACATCTCCCCTATTTTTGGCTAGATGGATTGAAAGTAACATTTGTTCACTGCGATAGAAGTTGAGAGACACTTTACTTTCATAAGCATCTCATTGACTCTTCCAGCCACTGTGGGAAGCTGCTCATGTTATAGTTAAGCAGCATGGCCCTGGTCCTACAG
Source organism: Hipposideros armiger (assembly GCF_001890085.2). Taxonomy (NCBI): domain Eukaryota; kingdom Metazoa; phylum Chordata; class Mammalia; order Chiroptera; family Hipposideridae; genus Hipposideros; species Hipposideros armiger. The sequence goes on along the minus strand of NW_017731972.1, from coordinate 526,529 downwards.
GGATCGGGAAGCGAACTGGTCCTGCCTTCCACCCCTCACTTGCTGCTTACCTGTGTGTTTCCTACACCACAATCCTCCCAGGAACTCAGACCATGGGTGTGAATATCATATTCCCTACATTAAATTTGCTGGTTCCTAGTATTTGCTGGATCTCCCATGATTCTTCATCACCATGGACATAAACAGTGTCCCTTGCCATGCTTGGAACCCCTCAATATGTCCCTTAAGATGGAAACTCTGGCTCTGATGTCTACCTAGCACCCCTGTGCCATGTGGTACCCACAAAGCTGATGATGACAAAGAGCTGCCTTGCTTCTCACCTGAGACTTTCCACTGGTGTGGAGATGGGTGATATAACAGCAATGAGTCTATGACAAGGATGTTCAGGCTCAGAAGCCAAAAATTCCTAAGGACATGTCAGCCGACTCCAGCAATGAGCTCTCCCCAGGCTGTGCCGGTGTCCCAGTCTATCCTCTTGGGAATATGCTCCTACCCCGCTGGAAACACCCACACACTGAAATGCACTAAGGATAGTCACAGGCTCCATCAACAGTCAGGCTTGACTTCTAAGTCCCTTTTCCTTCTAGAACTGATATAACAGCAATGACATTACAATCAGAATTAGGGATTGCCCATGTGACCGTTTTAAACAAAGTGTTAAACCCACAACATCACAGAAATCTATAATTAAGCCAAAAAATTAAAAGAAAATAATGCTTTTCCTATGAATTCAACTACTGTTAAATATGTGCCTTTTCCCAGATGTTTGTGCTCAGCAAAGGAAATACAAAACTGAATGAAGACATGGTCTCACCCTTAAAGGGCTCACGGTCTAGCAGAACACACACACACACACACACACACACACACACACACACACAAAACCTGTCCTCCGGCGATCAGGCGGATGTACACAGTATGACGAATGTGAAAACGGGAGGCTCACGTTTTGGAGATGATCCACAAAGGAGTGGCATTTGAGCAGGTAAGAAATAGAAAGAACGTCTTGGTCTATACCTGTGCTGCTACAGCAATGCTCCTACAGCCCCCTGTACGGATGGCTTCCAATGACACATTTTTAGAAGTACCAGGAAGCCAGCACCAGCCGTGTCCTTACACCCAGCCTGCTTTTGTGAGCACAAGCAACAGAACAGTTGCTTTTCTGACAAGGAGAGAATAAGAGGCCTTCAAATCACCACATGGCCCTTCGAAGTCCAAGAGATAAAAATGTCCCACCAATGACATACAGTGCCTTTCCACTTATTCGGACAATGTCTTATGCACTTTATTAAATTTCTAGCATATTTCTGTTTAAATTAATCATCAGTGGATTTGTTATTGTGAATACAATTAGTATCTTTTAATAAATTTTCTAGATGGTAGTTGCTGGTGAATAAACATAGTACTGATTTTACTGATCTTATATCTGGATGCCTTGAAAACTGTTTTATCAGCTTTAATAGTTCCTTTATTCTCTTTTTCCTTGTTTATCTAGTTCTATGGTCACACCTACTACAGATCATTACAGTTTTACTTTTACTTATACCTACCATTTCTCCTACCTAACAGCACCGACCACCGCCTCCAACATTGTGTGAAACAGGGGTGATATCAGGTAGCATTCTTTTTGTGTGTGTGTGTGTTAGTTTCTAGTATTGGTTAGTTTCTAATATTAGTGTTTCCTTCTTAATTCAAGCACTGATTTGAGAGGAAGGCGGCGGGAGCCTCCGTAGGCCGTGAACTTGACATCTCTCTTGCAGTTTACGCTTCTTCACACTGGCCTTTTTATTTTGCTACAGTTCCTTGAAATCTCCCAGCTTCTTTCCACTTCTAGTCATTTGCATGTATTTTCCCCCTTTCTGTGTCATACTCCTTAGTTTTATCTTTTAGAACTTATTTCAAATGACACATTTTTGAAAAAGACTTTCCTGACCTGCCCTTTGCAACACCAAACTCCCTCTCATCCACTTGCTATGCTCTCTCAACACTCTACTCCTTTATAAGTTGAATCAATTTTAATTAATAATTTCCAGTCAGTTAAAATTCAACTAACTAACAACAATGGTTTAATAATAGCTTAATATTTTCTTTCCTGCTAGATTGCGAATTCCATAAAAGCGGGAACATGTTTCACTTGTTTTCCCATATATTTCTGGTTTCTCGCATAGTACTATTTCTGTAGTGCTTAATAAACCTTTATTTAATAAGAAAACAAGGGAATAGTTGAATAGAAACTTAAAATACAAATAATTTTTATCATTTAAAATGTTTTACTGATTTAGTTCTTTTTAATGTCATTCCTACATTCAGGGACTTCTCTGAATTTTTAAATTACTGAATTAAGCTTTACCATACATAAATTTAAGTCTTCTCTTTGAGTTTTTTAGGCATGCTCCACTTGCAAATGGCAGTGAGGTGCTCTACACCAACCTGCACGTACACATATGCATGCATCATAGTTGCCTACCTATTTCCCCAAACTTGTATTTTGAAACATTAAAAACAATGCTTTCTTAGTTGGAAGAATACTGATAAGATTTCCAGTCAAGATGGCAGAGTAGGTAAGTGCTGTGCTCACCTCCTCTCAGGACCACATCAATTACAACTAAACCACAGAACAACCATCATTAAAGAATAACCTGAAGTCTAGCTGAACTGAAGCCCTACACCTACGAAGAAGCCACCTCAAGACTGGTAAGAGGGGCAGAGACTTGGAATGGGCTGGTCCCATACCAGCCCGTTAAAAACTGAAAGGGATATCTCATCTGTGGAGGTCCCCCACCTTGAGGAGCGAGGGTTCCCAGCCCCTCCCCAGCCCAGGGTTCTATTGTCAGGGGAAGAAGTCCCCATAACTTCTGACTGTGACAACCAGCAGAGATAGTGGCTGAATGAGACGAGGGCAGCTGCAGCCCCAGGTGCTCCTCCTAAAAGGCCCGCGCATGGACTTACCCACCAACGGAATCACTCGCTCCCAGCTCGTGCTGGGCAGTGGCTCCAAAGGTACCAGGGACATACAGGGAGGAACTGAGTCATCTGGCTTCAGGGTGACGGCTGGAGGGGCAACTGTCTCCCAGGAGGAGCTGGCAGAAGCCATTATTTCTTTGTTGAGCCCCCTCCCTCCCTGCGTCCAAACACACACGCAGACGTCATATCTGAGTCTCCATCACACTGGCTATCACTTTGCATCTGCCCCCCGCCGCCCCGATTCCCTGAGACCCCGCCCCAGCCAGCTTTGGGGCACTCCCAAGCTGCATGGCCTGCCTCGGCTCATGCTGCAGACTTTCCTAAAGTCTCTCAAAGGTTCATAAACCCAAACAAGCAGCATCTGGCTTGGACCAGGTGTTCTATACCTCCCTCTGGCTGAGCAGCCCTAAGCCCAGCATTAGCAGCAGCTGGCCTGGATTTGGAGCTTGGCCTCTCAAGGCACTTCCAAGCACAGTGCAGTTGCCGGTTATCTGTGGATTGCTTTGTGGCTCATGCCAGGTGGTCCCAGGCAAGGCACAGACTGGGGCTAAACTTGGCCTGCAGTGGGTCCCCTCCCAGGAGGTCCCAGGGCTGGCAGGCCCAGTGGCCATGTTCAGACTGGGCCAGAGCATCACCTGGCCACCTCCAAGGACAACACACCCAAAGGGTAGACTGGGAAGGCACCAGAACTCCACTAAAGTGAGCTCTGCTCTGTAGGGTCAGCCTCTGCACAACAGGTCCTCCTCTGTAATCATGGACAGTCCTCACAACCAATTAGCCCGAAGACCAATCCCTCCTATTGATATGCAAACAGCACCCAAGTCTCAATTACAACAAGTGGGCACACACAACACACAAAGGGGCACACCTGGAGCACCCGGCTCTGGTAAGCAGGTAGACTGCACCCACAGGTGTCCTGGTTCCCACAGGACACCTACTACTTAAGGCCATTCTACTAAGACCAGGAGGCATAGCAGCCCTACCTACATACATAGAAACAAACACAGGGAGGCAGCCCAAATGGGGAGACAAAGAGACATGTCCCAAATAAAAGAACAGAACAAAGCTCCAGAAAAACAACTAAACAAAATGGAGACAAGCAATCAACCAGATGCAGAGTTCCAAATACTGGTTATGAGGATGCTCAGTGATCGCAGGGAGAACTTCAACAGAGAGATAGGAAATATAAAAATGGAGATAGAAAACAATAAAGAAACAGTCAGAAATAAAGAATACAATAGCTGAAATTAAGAATATATTAGAGGAAATCAATAGTAAATCAGATGAAGCAGAGGACTGAATCAGCAATTTAGAAGGTAAGGTAGCAGAAAACAGCCAATCAGAACAGCAAAAAGAATCCAGAAAAGTGAAGATAGTTCAAGGGACCTCTGGGTCAACACCAAGTGTAACAACATTCGCATCATTGGGTACCAGAAGGAGAAGAGAGGGAGCAAGGAATTGAAAACCTATTTGAAGAAATAATGACTGAAAACTTTCCTAACCTGGCAAAGGAAATAGATATACAAGTCCAGGAAGTGCAGAGAGTCCCAACAAGATGAGCCCAAACAGGCCAACACCAAAACACATCATAATTTAAATGCCAAAAGTTAAAAACAAAAGAGAGAATCCTAAAAGCAACAAGATGAAAGCAGTTAGTTACCTACAAGGAGCTCCCATAAGACTGTCAGCTAATTTCTCAATAGAAACTTTGCAGGCCAGAAGGGATTGGCCAGAAATATTCAAAGTGATGAAAAGTAAGGACCTACAACCAAGATTACCCAGCAAGGCTATCATTTAGAATTCAAGGACAGATAAAGAGCTTCCCAGACACAAAAAAGCTAAAGGAGTTCATCACCACCAAACCAGTATTACATGGAATCTTAGAGGAACTGTTTTAAGACGAAGATAAAAGAATATGAATAATAAAATGGCAATAACTACATATCTACCAACAATTACTTTCAATGTAAATGAATTAAATGCTTCAATCAAAATCATAAGGTGACTGAATGGATAAGACAACAAAACCCTTACATATGCTGCCTGCAAGAGACTCACTTTGGATAGAAAGATACACACATACTGAAAATAAAGGGATGGGGAAAAGGTATTTCATGAAAATGGAAATGAAAGAAAAAAAAAAGCTGGGGTAACCATACTTTATACCAGGCAAAAATAGACTTTAAAATAAAGGCTATAACAAGAGACAAAGAAGGACCCAGTAATACCACTTCTGGGTATTTATAAAAAAAAAACAAAAAAACGCAAAATGCAACTTTGGGGGATGTGCACATCCATATGTTCATTGCAGCATTGTTTACCAAGATGTGGAGGCAGCCCGGGTGTCTATTGATGGATGAATGGATAACGTATAGGTAGTACATACATACAATGGAATATTGTTGAGCCATGGAAGGGAATGGGTTCTTGCCATCTGCACCAACCATCATAGATGGACCTGGAGGGTGTTGTGCTGAGTGGTGTGTCAGATGGAGAAAGACAAATACAATGTGATTTTACCTATATATAGAATCTAAAGAGCAAAATTAACAAGCAAAATAGAATACAGAGAACATTTTGATGGTTGCCAGATGGGATGAGGGTTGGAGGTAAGTAAAAAAGGCAAAGGGATTAAGAAGTACAAATTGGTTGTTATGCAGTAGTCATGGGAATATAGGGTATAGCATAAGGAATATAGTCAATAGTGTAATTCTATGTATGATGTCAGATGGGTACTAGACTTAATGGGGTGATCACTCCGTAAGGTATATAAATGTCTGATGTCTATGTTATATACCTTAAGCTAATATAATATTGTATGTCAACTGTAATTGAAACATAAATTTATAAAAAAGAATAATGATAAGTCGTTAACAATTTTTTGGTGACAGCACTTCTATTATAAAGAGTATGTATGCATATCTCTTAGCTTGAAAGCCCTCAGTAGATGGGTCCTTCCCCAGATTACACAGGATTTCTCCATTTTTGTTATTCTTCTTTGAGGTAGCAATGCCATTCGCTCTAATTTGTATTGTTAAGGCCGTCAGATATTCCACTCACAGTATCAGCTGCCGTTGGTGTCTGTGGTTCTTCACTGTGCTTCTCAGAGCCTGTATCTCTGCTGCTTTTCCTCCTCCTTCCCCTGAGATGAGAGCAAGACTTTCAGTGCTGGCTCCTCCAGCCCCAGGGTAGCCCCTGTCCGTGGCACAGCTGCTCGGGGTTAACTCTAAGCACTTCTCATGCGTTGGCTCATTTGATCCTTCCAGTGACCATTTTGCTACTGAGAAAACAGAAGTAGAATGAAATTAAGTGACTTGATTAAGAGACTGCATTCTTACCTGCTATCCTCAGCTGCCTCCCCTAAATAGGGCTCTATAACAACTTCAAAAACCCATCCTTGTAGAAACACACAAATTAACCCAATGTTTTAAGATTGGTCAAATAAATAAGTAAACTCTATAGAAGAAATACACACACACACACACACACACACACATTTAGTACTTTACAAAGCATCCTTCTCTCCATACTTTCTCAGGATATATATTACATACATATCACCTAGCACAGAACACATCTTTTTTTTTCTTTAACTCTAAGAAAAATGTTTTAGGCACAAACCAAATTGTAGAATGAAAGAAGAAATTTTAGATCTAACTGCCAATTTATTGCCAACAAGAAATCTCACCTAAGTTCCTCAATAAACAAGGAGGCCTGAGAGATTCAGGAACCAATAAAGTTTGCAGAAATTAAGTGGATTCAAAACCCAGAAGCTAGCCCAATTATCTTACTCTACCCTCACCCACCACTGTTCCTCATTGCCTGAATATACCTGAGATAAACAGAAAAAATTATGGTAGCAGACCTGAGATCATGGATCATGGCTATGTTCATTCTTTTGATATAGAGATTAATCATATGTGAATTTAAGAAGCATACTGTATTTTGGTTATGATACCAGTATGATAACATTTTACTTTTTTCTGGGCCCCTGGCCTAATTATGAGCATGTGTGAATATATAACACCTTTACTGAAATTCAAACACACTCACTTATGTCCACCAGCTGTTTAAGTCCAAGAAAGCCCTACTTAAATGATCAAACTTGACACTTAACCAGGTACACAGATCATGAACGAGTTCTTTCTTCTTCCTTGTTGAGGCTATTAGCCGACATCCCATTGTAGTCTGTTTAGCCTAATGTCCATTTAATCTTTAAATTAGCAAGAGCTCAGCCATTAGTTATGACTCTAACATACACAGAGGCACATGGTATAGATTGAAGCAGAGGTCATTTCCAAGACTAAATCAATGCAGTTAGTTAGCTGAAATTCATTAAGGATGGGCAGTTGGCTGGCTCTGCAAAATTCCTAAGGTTTCGCCTATTTCTAGATCAGATTTCAGCTGTGCTGCATACAACTGTGCACTAATTTTATTTATTTATTTATTTGTTTTTGATAAATGTTGCTAAAAGGATTTTGGTATTTCAGCCTTTGTACACAAACCTAACAGGCCAAATCTTCCATCAACATATTCTAAGCTCTTGGCAAACGTTCATCAGGAGCAAATATTAACTCCAGATAATGTTTATTAGCTTCTACAAAACAATCACCATAAAAGTGGCATGTAATTGCTAGACGTACATGTGTATCTAGGCCACGAATTGATGATCAAGTTTGAGCTCCTTAACAGAACCTGGTCAGAAGTAATTCATTTCCTGCACAGTTTACATGTTTAAATAACCTCATGACTCTCCTCTGACTTTGCTTTGCACTCTGAACAGTGATTTCACAGAGATGAATTTCATCCTGCACTGTCAACACAGAAAGGCAGAAAGGGAACTCTGTGTTATAGAACACAGATAAAGCTATGGGGGCACCATATTTGGTTTCTCACCCTACATCTCCAGGGCTGACTTAAATTATATTCTCCCAATTTGAACAGTTGCTAATGCTTTCCTATTTTTGAAGTATTCTTGCTACTTTCCTGAATATTAAGAAGTGCTCTTATGTGAAACAACTGCTCTCTACAAGTCAATCCTGCTATAAATACCCATGCTCAGGTGTTTGCATGGACATAAGCTTTCTGCTCCTTTGGGTAAGTAGCAGGGAGGGCAATCGCTGGGTCATTCAGTAAGTGCTTGTTGAGCTTTGTGGGAAACGGCCAAACTATCTTCCCAAATGGCTCTGCCATGTTGCATTCCACCAGTTCAGTCTTTCAGTTCAAGTCCAAAGAAGTCCCATGTCTCAGTTCAGTGCAGTCAGGCAGGGGCTCCTTCTTACTCAGACTTTTCCTCCTAAATCTTATCTTCAGTTGATTCCACGAGCCCCACCCACACTGGGGAAGGTAATCTGCTTTATTCAATCTGCTGGTTCAAATGCTAATCTTATCCAGAAATACCCTCACAGCATACCTAGGATCATGTTTGACCAAATGTCTGGACATCTGGTGGCCCAGTCAAGTGGGCATAAAATTACCCAACACAGATACTGAATCAGGATGAAATGGGATAGCTCTTGATTGATTCTCAGGGCAAGCTCTCCCTCTCCCAATACCACTTCCACTTTTGGATCAATTTCTAACAAGCGGCACTCCTCAGTCCATTTGCTCACTAGAAGCCACCCACTGAGTACTTAAAGGTGCCCAGATCATGCATGATCCTCATGGCATTTTTAAGGAGGCAGCACTTTCCTCTTTAGACAGAACAAACCTGTCTTAGTCAAACAGGGCTGCCATGACAGAATATCACAGACAGGGCAGCTTTCTTTTCTCACCTTCCTGGGGGCTGGAAGTCCAAGGTCAGCATTTGAGCATGGTCAGGTTAGTGAGAGTCCTCTTTCTAGCTTGAAGACAGCCACTTCCCACTCTGTCCTCACACGGTAAAGAGGCACTAGCTCTCTAGGCTCTTCTTATAATGGCTCTAAGCCCATCATGAGGACCCCATCCCATGACCTCATCCAATCCTAATTATCTCCCAAAGGCTCCATCTCCAAATACCATCACATCGAGTGTAGGGGCTTCAATATATGAATTCAGGGGAGGACACAGTTCAGTTCAGAACAGAACTTATGGGGACTCAAGTCAAGAAAGGGGCATGAACAGTGGGTTTCAGAGAAGTCACTCTGGTGTCAATGGGGGAGAGCTTGGGGGAGGAGAAGCCTGGAGTGGGGCTCGGGGTGGGGAGTTGAAGTGTTGATGGGGGGATCACAGACATATTTAGGAAAAAACACCCAGAGCACTTAGTGGCCAATTAAAAGATTGACATATAGGGCCAGCTGAGTGGCTCAGTTGGTTAAGAGCTCGCTCAAGAGTTTGAGCTCTGAGCAACAGCGGTTCGATTCCCTGCCCGAGCTGAGCAGCCGCTGAGCTGCCAACAGGTGGCAGGATGGCTCAGCTATTAATTAATTAATTAATTAATAAAAGATTGACATATGACTGTATGAGGGGCATGATTAACTGTGTGGAGATAAGTAATATAATCAAGGCCAACATTTCACAAAATTTGACAGGATGCACATTAGGAGTTTGTTTCACTGTTTTTGTTTTTCTTTTTCAGCTTCATGGAAGTACCCAGTTAGTTCAAAGTGTAGATTCTGGTTCCATAGGACTGGGCCAGAGCCTGAGACTCTGCATTTCTGACAAGCTTCTAGATAATAAGATGCTGATCTGTAGACTAATTACTTTGAGCAGGAAAGACATAGTGTGTATGTGTTTGGGGGGGGGGAGGGCGGGGCTCCACATGGTTGTCACCCTACCTAGTTATGCTGTGTGTGATGGAACAAAATGCTAACCCTCTCTGGACCTTGCTTTCTTCATTTGCATGTTTAAGGATAGGAAGGGCCCCCCTGGTTGCCTGCAGGTCTCTGATTGCATAACTTCAAATCTAATAACACATACGCGTATGTTCTGGGAAGAAAGGGAAGGAAAGAAAGTAGGCTGTAGTTGGCCCATAGCATCAGGTCCCAGGAGCATGTCATGCATCACCAGGCTTATAAAATGGCTTGTTTGTAAAAGTATGTTGGTATTAAAACCAACTTTCAAAATGGGCCAGTGACAACTTAGGTTAACACAACTACGTCAATTTGAAAATCAAACTTGACTTGGCAGTCGTCCTTCTCTGTAGGTCCACAGCGTGGGCAGAGCAGAGGCTGGGCCTGGCCAGGAGGTCGCTGAGGGCTGTGTCTACCAGCGCCTCTCTCAGGAGCCCGGACGTGGGCTGGCTGGGGCTTTGGTGTCTCCACTGGCGAGGGTATGCTTTGTGTTGCACATGTTAGGCGAGTTTCTATATCTGCACGGACCTCGAGGGATTACAAGACCCTTTGGTTCATAACAGCTATTTTGACTCTTCACATCTTTAAAACTGAGGGTTGCTAGATGGGCGGGGGGTGAGATGGGGGAGAAGGGAAAGGGATTAGAAAGCACAAATTAGTAGTCACGATATTGCCACAGAGATATGAAATACAGTTTGGGAACATAATCAATAATGTTGTAAAGATTTTGTAGGGGGTCAGATAGGCACTTGTCTTATTAGGAAGACCACTGTATGGACTGCGTAGATGCCTGACCGCTGAGCTGTACACCTGAAGCTGAAGCTGAATAATACTGACTGTCAACTACTTTATATAGATAGATAGGTAGATAGATAGATAGAGATATATATAGATATATACATATATTATATATTATCATAGGATGTGGAGGACAGCATAAGGAATAGAGTCAATGGAATTGTAGCAGCTCTATACAATGTTAGGGGGGTACTAATTGGGGGAGGGGGTCATCACTTTGTGAGGGGTGTAAATGTCTAACTACTACATTGTTTTGTACACCTGAAACTAATAAAATAAAAAAATAAAAATAAAAATAAAATAAACAAGTTGCCTACAGGGTCCAAATTACGGGGTCCTCATCACCCACTAAATTAGCTGTCATTCTACTCAATTCCCTTCATGTTAACCCGGGATGCATAGGTGAGGTGGTATAAATGTAGGCCAAAGACGCCGTGTGTAATTTATTTGGTCTCAAGAGAAGAAATCATCACAGAGCAGGATTTATACCGAGCGCGCGATTTACATGCAAACTTGTGCTTTTCACTGGGTATGAGGTGGGCCATGCAAACTGTGGGGACTGGGTTTCCAGTGCTACTTTCAGACCTGGCCTGGATGGCAGGGTGACTCCGCCTGGTTCAGAGCACATGTGAGATGACATTCCTGCCACCACCGGTCGCCAGGCCTCAGGTGGTGCTCATATCCCGAGGGCACGAGAGGTAAAGGTATGCAGGGTGGTTGCCAGCTTCCACGGCTCCCACTCCACACAGGCAGTCCTTTCTATCCCACTCTTTATTGGTGTGGTCTCTCATTTCAGGTGACGGCAAACTGCTCTCGTGAGCAGTTTAGCCATAGTGAGCAGGTAAGAATTCTCGAGTGAGTGAGTTGAACTGGGTGGACCTTTCAGAAGGCTCTGGAAGCTCATGAGAATGAAATCTTGAACTTGAAACTATAGATGGAGCTGGCCAGTACATAAGACACACTCTCCCAAGGGACAGTGGGCAGCAGGAGGGAGAAGGTATTTGTTCCCTCTCAGACGGGCTCTGGCCACTCCAGTTAGCTTGATGCCATTCCAGACAGAAATAACCACAGTAAATAGATGTCACAAGTGCCAAACCAAGGAGGTTTAGCAGATGGTACCTCTCCTGATTTAATCCTCACAACACTCCTATGAGGTGGCCTGCTGTGTACCCATGGCATAAATGAAGCACCCAGGATTCAAACGCATAGAATGGCTCGTTCAAGGGTTAGAAAGTGGTGGAAAGGGAATTCAAACCGCTGCTGGACTCCAAGCCCCACGCCATGCCCACCAGGCTGCACTGCCCCTTCCCCCACGGCCAGCTCAGGCTCCTCCCTCGAAGGCTGTGTCCTGGGCTGAGAAGCACATGGTGACCTCCAGTGGTGACTTCCCTGCTTGAAGTGTTTCCATGTCTTGGCTCAGCTCCAAGGACCACTGCCCACTTTCCTAACCGGGCAGGAAGAACATCAGCTAGGTCAGGGTAGATTTCTCCTCCTTTCTGATTCAGCTTGTCTTAAAAGTGTAAGCATTAATAACAAAAAAGGAATTCACAAAGGCATTTTCACAGGAAAGCAATGAGCACAGTGTGACAGGTGTCTTGGGGTGTTTGACGGTATTCATACAACATAGTCCCGATACCACCCCAAACACACACATCTCAGAACAATCCCTACTTGAAAACACAATAGTTGTTAACCATGCTTTGCACTCCCCAATGCCAGATGGCAAAAAAACCCCAGAAAGATGCTAAAGAAAAAAAAAACTAATGTGTCTTTAAAATCCAGCCTGAAAAGCAGTGTCTCTGATGTTACAGACAGCACCTCCAACTGTCATCGGAGGAGAAATTCATTGGCAGCAGCTGTGGGCTGCTATCTAAGGGCATGGGACAGACTCGTGCTCACTAAAAGACAGAATTTGGATTGTAAATCCCCAGGGTTTCATAGGGTCCCCTCTACCTGCCCGTGGGAAGTTCTTCCCCTATATTTCCTGGCTGTGGGTCTTCTTTCTGTTTTCAAATTTTGGAAAGGAGCTGTCTTTACAGAGTAAAGTCGCACCTAGATCCCTTTTGCCTCAACAGGGGAAAAAAAAGATGCTGTTCCAACCTGGAACAGGATGTAGCAAGGGACAGAGTTGAGACATGGAAGCAGCGTTTCTTGCCCTCAGGTGGCCTGTGCTCCCGACATAGCTTATAACATTTGGACAAAGTAGGGAATATGCTCATGCCATGTCTGCAATGTACCTGCTTTTCCAGAGTAGTCGTGGTGAGCCCACAGTAGACACGGTAAGCCCAAGGGCTTCTCTGAGGCCGTGGGTACCCCACTTTCTTGCCCTCTTGTTGCCTGGTGGCTCTTCTCACTGTCCTGGGGGTCTGGAGACGTCTGTAGCCTCCCTCACAGGATAACCAGTGTTTGGCAACTGTCTACTCTCCGATAAGCCTGCTGGGCAACAAAAAGAAAAGCAAATAACACAAAATCAGCTCTGAAACTCTACTACACACAGCTTCCATCAGAGGCATGATGACGTCTTCCAGGCTGGATGGGGAAGAATCAAGAAAAAGGGTAGATAGGACCTGGGAAACAGTCTGCTCAGGGCAGACCGCCATGGAGATGGCCTCATGGACAGGCTAACCCCCGTGAGCCCAGAGTGACGGGGAGGCACAGCACAGGGACCAGAGCAGAAGAGAAATGGACTAAAACGACAAGCAAACCAACAAACAAAGCTACAGTCCTGCCTTGTGTCTGAGATTCCATACGTGGAGCTGGGGGCCAGTGAGAAGGGCCCTGACGTCTGTCTCGCCCCTCGCCTTCCACACGTTGTGTCTGGTGCACCAAACTTTGTGCTGTGTGTGTATTATCTTATTTCATCCTTTGGGTAACCCTTATTTAACGAACCTGCAAGGCTGGGTGGGGGTACTATGCCCAATTTACACACGAGGAAACCAGAATTCAAGAGATTAAATAGAGGAGCCAAGGCTCTAGCGTGGCCGTGAGGTCTCAGTGCCTTGGTCCCAGCTTCTGTGGGTGGAGCACCTTTTCCTCCCTTGTAAACCCCTGTCAATCTTCCAACACTCCCTGATTCTTCCTGTCCCCAGACCAACCCAGCAAGGCTCAGGCCTCCACACCCCAAGCCAACGTCCATCTCTGCCCCCGGAGCCTCTGCAGCTTGGTCTCAGCTGCAAGGCCAACCCCACCCCACCCCCTCCCCCCGTCTATGAGCTGCTGGCGAGCAGGGGCTCTGAGCTGGTGCTCATGCCTCAACTCCAGCAGGACTCCCTGGAAGTCTGAATCAAATACCCTTTCCACCACACCAGTCCTTCCCAGGCAGGGGACAAGAAAATAACACAAAGCAAAGCAGGGGCCACTGAGGGCTACTTGAAAGCAGGCTAAACAGGTTTTCAGTTCTGCCAGAGCTGGTTCCCTGTTTGAGCTTTTCCAACAGCTTTCTCAGCAGGGGAGGGATTGGCTCCTTGTTCCTGAATCACTGCTTCTCAAATCTACATGAACTCACTTGGGTGAACTGAACGGGACAAAAGAAAACTGAGTCCTTCCCTGATTTGGGGGATTTCAGGAGCTTCTTTTCTTGATAATAAGAATAACTGCTTGGCTGTGTTCGTAGTGGTTGAAAACATTTTGCTCAGATTAGCTGTAAAGATTTCAACACCAACTGCATCATTGATCAGAGATAGGCAACGTAAGGCAGCTCTGCAAATCAGCCC